>NW_008346898.1:2838647-2869062 GCF_000622305.1 Nannospalax galili | reverse complement strand
ATCTATCTATCTATCTATCTATCATCTATCTATCTATCATCTATCATCATTGTCATCTATCAATCATCTGGTGTGTATATGTGTGTGTGTGTGTGTGTGTGTGTGTGTGTGTGCATGAGAGAGGTCAACCTCAGGTATAATTCCTGAGGAGCAGTCTACCTTATTTTTTGACACGAGGTTTCTCACTGGAACTCTAGAACTTGCTCGTTAGGCTAGACTGGTTGGCTTGAGGGCCCCGGGGATTGACCTGTCAGCACTGTCCCAGCACTGAGATTACAGGCATATGCCACCATGCCTGGCTTTTTACATGGGTGCTGGGAATTGAACTCAAGTCCCCATGCTTGCACAGAGAGCACTTTACTCACTGATCCACCTTTCTAGCCCCTATTGTACAATTTTAAAGAAAGGGAGGCTCAGAGAAGTATTGTACCTATAGCCATCCTGTTGGCAAGTGCAGAGGGTTTGGATCAGGTCTAGCTTGTGCTCTTTGCTTTAGGGCTAACCCCACTTCTAGCCGTGCCTCTGCTGTTGACGCTCTGTGACTCAGTGGTTCCCAATTTCTCTGAAAATGCAGGAGCTGAAGAGGACCTTGCAGCTTGTTCAGACCATGCCTCTCGTTTCATTAATGAAGAGCCTGAGACTTGGACCACGTTAGTGGCCTGACCGATGTCAACTGCAATGATTTAATTTGATTCCCTTCTTGTTAACTGTTATTGTTGCATTTCTCTTTATAGATGCCATGAGAGGCCTACTCCTATGATCGTTGGTCTTTGGCTCTCTTGTTGGACCTTGCAGCTTGTTCAGACCATGCCTCTCGTTTCATTAATGAAGAGCCTGAGACTTGGACCACGTTAGTGGCCTGACCGATGTCAACTGCAATGATTTAATTTGATTCCCTTCTTGTTAACTGTTATTGTTGCATTTCTCTTTATAGATGCCATGAGAGGCCTACTCCTATGATCGTTGGTCTTTGGCTCTCTTGTTGACCTAGTCAATTTTTCCATCTCCATCTTGTCTTTTTTTTTTTTTTTTCTTACCCAGGAAGGTGACCAATCTTCACCTCTTATTGCAAGCGCAATGTCTAATTTTCAAGCAGGAAACTCAAACCTGAACATGACCTTCTTTTACCCAGCCTGTGGTTTCGCCCACCACTCTACCACCTTGTAAGAAGAAGGGATGAAGGAGGCAACTGAGAACCAGAGTTCGGCTTTTTCTGACACTCAGCGGCTTTGGACTCTAAGTTATCTCAGGCCCACAGAGGACTTGGGGGGCTGAGGCTGTTCCCTGGAAGGACACTGGTCCTCACCTTCCTGGGATGATGATGTCTCTCCCATTCTCTGGCACTCACTGAGACTACAATGCTGAAGTCACCAAGAGCATTCTAAGGCCAGCTGGCAGGACCCAACCTAACCAGAATGAATTGGTTTTTGCTTAGTTACCTGGCAGTTGATTCTACACACCAATGCCTTTTGTGCCTTGACAAGAGTTCATAAAAGTAGCACACTGTCAGTGGTACTATGATGGTTAATGGTTAAGTGTCAACTTGACTGTCAATTGGATGTTGAGATTATTGGAGGAACGTTATTTTGGGGTATTGTTCTGTGGGGTCTAGAGAATAATCAACGATTATTTTCAGGATTTTTTATTTTATGTGTATGTGTGTACTGTCTGCATGTAGTTAGGTGCACCAGTGTTGTGTAGTGTCTGTGGAAGTCAGAAGAGGGCACTGGATCCCCTAGAACTGGAGTTACAGATGATTGTTAGCCACCATGTGGGTGCTGGGAATTGAACCCAGGTCTTCTGCAGGAGCAGTTAGTACTCTTAACTGTTGAGCAATTGCTCCAGTCTCTATTTTCAGTTTTAAATGAGTGAGTGTATTAAATATATAGCAAGGCAAAGAGAGAGAGAGAGAGAGACAGAGAGAGAGAGAGAGAGAGAGCAAAACATTATCAAATTGGGTACTCAAAACACCCAGCAGAAACCGACCAGGAAGCCCCATTGAGGCAGTCAGCTGTAACTCCTGATGGAGTCCTGGGCAGAGCTGGGAACTCTCTCAGATATGGCTTCCAAGTGAAAAGAAAAACAGCATCAATGGAGATAGCATCATCAAACCGAATGCTTACAACAGCCTGGAGAAACTGACTAGGGAATTTGAGGCAGTGAGCTGGAGTTCTCAGTTGAATTTTTCTCTATGGATAAGCTTCCATGGCTGCAATTCTGGCTTCTCCTATCCACTGTAGACACTTTTCTATCATGGGATAAACAACAGTAACATCTGTTGGAAATGGTTTACCTTCTAGCTGTTCTCAAGGGCATGATGTTTTTACTCTTAGTCTCTTCCTTCCCTGCACACAAAGTTAGGGGGACAGCCCATCTCTAGACAAGGCATATTGAAGAAACTTGGAAGTAAACATGCTTGTGTCTGAAATGGGGCCAGAGGGGCAGCCACACTTCCAGAACCAGCTTCTCAGTGAGCCCAAACAACCCACGACAATTTACCAATGTGTATTACAAGTGTGCCTCTAAGGGTGTTTCAGAAAGAGATTAGCACTTAGATCAGTAAAATGAGTGAAGACTTGCCTGCATCAATGTGGATGGACGTCACTAACACATTGATGGCATGGACAGAGAAAAGCTGGATTTTCTCTGCTTCCTGGGGCACCCACCCTGTCTTGCCTATGAGTGCTCACAGTTCTTGGGCCTTCGGATTCTAGAACTTGAACAGTGACAACTTCCCTTTCCCGGGTCCCATTCTGATGCCTCCAGACCCATGGAACCACACTACTGACTTCCCTGGATCTCCAGCATGCAGATGGCATAGTCTAAGAATTCTCAGCCCCTGCTATTGTGTGAACCGACTCCTGAAATAACTCTCCTCTTTCATAGCTCCATGTATCCTGTTGATTTGGCATCTACAAAAGATGCAAATACAGATTCTTCCTCTTGGTATCAGTGGGAAAAGAACTCTGTTTTTATCATATTTAAAATACCATAGTTTGCAAAATTTCATACTTGGCATCATGAGCCAGGATATATACACAAATATACAAACAAGTGAAACGGAATTTTTATGAGAAAATCTTGAAGGGGGCTGGAGAGATGGCTCAGCGGTTAAGAACACTGGTTATTCTTGCAGAAGACTCAGGTTTGAATCCCAGCACCCACATGGCAGTTAACAACTGTCCGTAACTTCAGTCCTGGGGGCTCCAATGGCCTCTTCTGGCCTCCACGGGCATTGCACGACACGGGTGCACTTATCTACGTGCAGTCAATACACGCATACACATAAAATAAAAAAATAAATAAAATATTAAAAAAAGAAAAAAAATTTGATGCAGTTGCACGTTCTGTACTTTAAAATACCTAATTCCATTAAAAAATAGTACTGGGGGTCTGGAGAGATGGCTCAGCAGTTAAGAGCACTGGCTATTCTTGCAGAGGGCCTGGGTTTGATTCCTAGCACCTACGTGGTGGCTAACCATCATCTGTAACTCCAGGGGAATCTGATGCCCTCTTCTGACTTCCACAGGCATTGGACGACACAGGTGTTGTGTGGAGGTATATGCCTGTGATCTCAGCACTAGGGAGGTGGAGGCTGGAGGGGTAGGAATTCAAGGCTACCCTCTGCTACTTAACTAGTTCAAGGCCAGTCTGGGCTAGAGAAAACTCCATCTTAAAAAAAACTACCACCACCACAACAAAACACAGCTCCAGTTTTTCAGTAGAAAATAAAAAGCAAGCTGATAGTGGTATCGAGTCTTCAGCACCCGCATACAGACACTCTTGACTCTAGTCAGGCAATTACACACCGGTTATGGGATGACACCTCTCTCTCTCTGTCTTTTTGTGTGTGTGTTGAAAGTCCCAATTCCTACCAACTTAGAGTGTTAGAATGTGACTATTTAGAGACAGGGCCTTAAAAAAAAAAAGAACTGAGTTTAAATAAGGTCCTAAGGGTGGGCCGTAATCCAGTACAACTGGTGTTCTTATAAGGAGAGTTTAGAGACCAGTCATTCTCACACACAGACATAAGGGAGGCTGTGGAAGACACAGTGAGAAGGCAGCCCTCTGTAATTCAAGGAGGGTGGCCTCAGAAGAAAACAAACTTGCTGGCATCCTGATCTTGGATTTCTCCAGAACTGTGAGAAAGTAAATTTCTATTGTTTAAGATACGCTGCCTCTGATATTCCGTTAGGACAGTTCTTGCAAATGAATACAGTGCTATTAGTCTTTGCATACCTCGTTCCTTCTGTTTGGAATGCTCCCCTCCTGCGAAGGCCCACTGAACCCCTCCCCTGCTCAGTCCTGCGTACACACTTGGTCCCGTGAAGGCTGGTCATGAATGAGCACACCAACTCTCTCTCAAAGATAGAGTTGTCTCTCTTCCTTTTTTCTTACTTTTTATTTTTTAAAATTTTTTATGTGTATGCGTGTATTGCCTGCATGGAGGTAAGTGCACCCATGTCATGCAATGCCCGCGGCAGTCAGAAGAGGCTCTCGGATCCCCTGGGACTGGAGTTAGGACAGTTGTTAGCTACCAAGTGGGTGCTGGGGTTCGAACTCGGGTCATCTGCAAGAACAACCAGTGTTCTTAACCGCTGAGCCATCTCTCCAGCCCCCTCTCTCCCCTTTTAAATCTTTGCTGTCAAGGCTCCCTCTGCTGGAGCCTCTCTTTATCTTTCAACCAGATAATCATTTCTCTCCTTCCTCCTCCCCACTTCCCCTCCTCTTTCTTTTTTAAAAAATTATTTTATTGGGGCCGGAGAGATGGCTCAGCTCAGCGGTTAAGAGCACTGATTGCTCTTGCAGAGGACCCGGGTTCTATTCCCAGCACCCACATGGTGGCAATGAACTGAACCGTCCTTAACTCCAGTTCCAGGGGAATCCAACGCCCTCTTCTGACCTCGGAGGCATTGCACGACACGGGTGCACTCACATACATGCAGGCAATACTGTCATACACATAAAATAAAAATAATCCTCCACCTCCTCTCCACTTCATGTCTGCTAATATTTTTTTTTTTTTTTTTTTAGGCCTACTGAGTATAATCTGGGTTTCCTAAATGCTTTTGGGTATGAGTCTGGTCAACCTACCAGGCAACACATCAGTAAGGAAAACTCATTCTCTTTCTCCCTGCCCCCCAGCATCTGTCATTTGCCAATAGATTCTCAGCTGGGGCTGGGGCTTCCTGCCCACCTCCCACATCCACGCTGGTCCCCTCTCAGGCTTGGGTTTGCACAAGTCTTGTGCATGCTGTAGATTCATATGCCCAAATTACCCTGTGATGTCTACACTGCCCCCTCCACTTTCTTTCTGATATAGTCTCATATAGACCAGGGTGTTCTTTAATTTACTATGTAGCTGAGGCTGACCCTGAACTTCTGATTCTCCTGTGGCTACCTCCTGAGTGCTGGGATTATAGTCAAGTGCCAATACATCCCGCTGTATCTTTAGTTTTCAAGCGTCCTTTCTCTTTAGTGTATCCTCAGCTGCTTTCTAAGCTCAGAGTCAACCATTTCTACTGTGCACAGAGAGCTGCCGAAAGCAGATTAGATACCGCTGTCCGTAAAGGTTTCCAAAAGTGGCCCTTGGCCGCACTTTGGGGGCTTAGATTTTAGGAGGGTCCCTGAGCCCCCAATAAATGTTTCACTGGGTGTAAACAATTAGTGCAGTGTAGTGTGCTGAACACTTGCTTTCCTTCTGGGAATCTGGAGTCTTAGTTCCTGCCATGCAGGAACCTGTATGATTGGCCCCGGTGAACACAGTCCCCAGTGAAACTGAGCCCTGAGTACATTTTGCACGTGTTAAAACCCATTGTTGGATGATTTGTGTCCTGCATGATTCCATTGAGGAAGGACTCTTAGAACTTGTACCTGGTGGCTTCCAGACTCCCTCATGTGCTTTTCCTCACTGTTAATTTTGCTATGGACCCTTTCCCTGTAATGAATCAGAGCCATAAGGATGACTGTACCTTGAGTCCCGTGAGTCTTCTAAGCAAATCACTGAGCCTGGAGTGTCTTGGGACTCTCCACCACCCATGCTCTATGCTTTATGTAGATTTCTTGCTTTAAAACCTCATACTTCACAGTGCTCTGATTTATATATCACTCACACTGTCACTAAGGATGGGTCTGTCTCGTTCACTCTTGTCATTATTAGGTTAGTGGAACATTCTGTTCTGGTGCCCACCAGAGAATTTTCTTAGGTTTATAGATGGTAACCTCCTGAAGCCACAACTGTTACCGCCTTGAGAGGATCACAAGGTGGGAAACCGACGTCAGGGCAGATTTGGGCCTTTCTTTTCTAAGGAGTCCCTACAGCAATCTACAAATATCTTTTTTCCAGGTGATGTCTTAGGTACAAAATGAAATCCATATCAAACAGAGGTGAAAATCAGCCTAAATCAAAAGCCTCATTCCTCCATTTTTTTTCCAGTAACAACCATATGGGCATAGCTTGTATAGACCCTATGGTTACAAGAGTGACCCCTAACATTTGGCCAAAGCCTGCGGTATTTGCGGGGAGGCAGGGAGGGTGATATTTGTGTGTGTGGTGGGGGGCGTAGCATACATATGGTCAGAAGACAATTTGTGGGAGTTAATTTTCTCCTACCCTGTAGGTTCCAGGGATTTAACTCAGTTGTCAGGCTTGGTGGCAAGCACCTTTATCTACTGAGCCATCTTGCTGGCCTGAGCTGTGAGTTTTACCAGAGATCATAGTTCTCCAAATGAGATGCAGTTGACCAATCAGAGGTCACTTTTGCTATGAGACATATGCCTGATCGGACTCAGTGAATTATAAAAAAAATGTAGAAAGAGGACATGAAGTTAGTTGGGGGATGTAGGGGAGAGGGGTCCAGGAGGCATAGGAAGGGGGTAGTGAGGGGATGAATATGATTAAAATACATTGTATGTGTATATGACATTCTTTAAAATAAATTAGTAAAAACTAATTTAAGAACTTGACATACCATGTGAATGTAGCCAGCCTCCGTAATGGCTCCCAAAGACCCCTGCATCCTGGATTCAGGCCTTTTTATACTGAGTGGGACAAAACCATGTAATGACCAGGCTATGAGGGAAATGATGTGTGGCTTCTGAGGCTAGGTAACAAAAGATATTATGGCTCTGTCTAGTCTCATATCACTTGTTCTGGGGAAGTCGGCTGCCATGTTGTTCTGGTTAGCCTTCAATTGCTGTAACAAAACACTCTGACCAATGCAAACTTGGGAAGGAAAGGGTTTATTTGGCTTACATCTCCTGGGTCTCAGTTCATCACTGAGGGAGCCCAAGGTAGGAACCAAGGCCAGGAACCTAGGGGCAGGAGCTGAAGCACAGGCCATAGAGGAATGCTGTTTTCTGGCCCATGCTCCCCTGGCCCATGTTCAACCTGCTTTCTTATACAGAACAACCTGCCCAGGGGTGGCACTGCCCGCAGTGGGCTGGACTCTCCCACATCACTCAACAATCAAGAAAATGCCTCAGGGATGTGACGACAGGTCAGTCTGATAGAGGAAATTCCCCAGTTGAGGCTCCCTCAACCCAGGTGTGTCAGGATGACAGCTGAAGCTACGCAGCACAAAGGGCCAGGAGAAAGAAGGGCAAGGGTAGACTCTGTTCATTTCTTTTCCTAAATGTCTTATGGCCTGTGGTACTTTTTCTTGAACTTTTATGAAAATGGAGTGATCCCTACTGAAATCCAGTCATATAGCTTCCAAAACATAGATGTGAAATGCCTTTTGGGAAGTGAGAATGCCTTCAAGCAGGGTGGTGCCTAGGTGACTAATTTCTTTGTATAACATCTTCCAAAATATGTTCCTGAAAAAACAAACAAACATGGTGATATTAATGAATAGGTGTCACTCAAAGGTGGTGCATGTGTCTGGGGAACACCAGACTAAACAAAGTTGAGTGAGATCTAATTACTTCAGGTTTCTTGGAACAACTTCATAGTCTGTTCCTGTTGAGACTAGTTCAAACCCCAAACCTGCTTGTTCTCATTCCCTTCTCAGGAACATACTGTAGCAAAGCTTCTTTATATGAAGGGTCCCCAGCTGTCCCATAAAACAGTGTCAGAAGTCCTATCAGTGTCACAAATGAACATATATGAAATGATGAACAGTCACCTCCAGTGAAGACATTCGGGTTTGAAAGGACTGGGCAGTAAGCAAGTACCCGTGGTAAGTGGCTGCCCTGGGGGAAGGAGGAACCCAGGTAAGTACTCTAGCCAACTAACCTAAGATGGCAGTAGTTGCATGTTTCCTTGGTAAGGTCTTGAATTTGACCTCTTTGCGTTCCTCTCTCATAGTGAGGGCACTGACTCCTTTCCACGCCAAAGTCTTTCGTCCTTCTTCCAAGTTGCCCTGTCTGCCTATGTCCTCCAGGCTCATAATTCCTCATCATTGATCCAAGTCATCTTTCTCACATCTGTTCACAACTATATTAAAGTACAATTTATGTTAGTTACTTGACTATTTTTTTTTAAAGGACAAGTCAGTCTTTGTCTCAGATACATGAAAACCAGGCCCTAAGCTGCTTTTAAATTGGAATGTCAGGACTGGAGAGATGGCTCAGTGGTTAAGAACACTGGCTGCTCTTGCAGAGGATCTGAGTTTGAATCCTACCATTCACATGGTGGCTAACAACTATTGATAGTTCCAGTTTGAGGGGATCCAACACCCTCTTCTGGCCTCCTCAGGCATTGAACTTACATACACTTACGTACATGCAGGAGATACACTCATACACATAAAATAAAAATAATAAATAAAATATTAAAAAAACTAAATTGGACTGTCACCATTGTTTTCTATGTGAGGGGTTACAGAAAAAAAGCCCACAGCTTTGGGGTACTGGGAGAGGCAATCCCTTCACACCCTGGAGAAAGGGACCCTAGTGCTAAGGGTTTCAATGTGGTACTTCTCTACTCCCCACCCCCAATCCTGCTGGAGGCAGATCCCACCAGAGTCGGGGGGTGGGGGGTACCATACAAAGCCTGGGTTAGGAGCCTGCAAGGCAGAGAGGCTGAATGCAAAGCACAAGTGTGGTGTGCGTGCGTGTGTGTGTGCGTGCGTGCGTGTGCGTGTGTGCGTGCGTGCGTGTGTGTGTGCGTGCGTGTGCGTGTGCGTGCGTGTGTGTGTGCGTGCGTGCGTGCGTGTGTGTGCGTGTATAGTGAGCTGGAGGTGGAAGTTCTCTCAGAGGACCCGTGTTTTCCTCTCTTGGAGTATGGCAGTCTCACTTCTCCTTGGTTGCATGATGGGAAGAAAGCTCAGGAAGAACTCTTGCGGATGCTTTACCTTTTTATGCGGGTGCCCATGGGAGGCCAGAAGAGGGGTCAGATCCCCTGGAGCTGGAGCTACAGGTGGTCGTGAGTTGCCCTATGAGGGTGCTGGGAACCAAGTGCTCTTAACCACTGTGCCATCTTTCCAGTCCCCATACATGTATTTTTTTTAAAAAAAGATTAAAAAAAAATTTTTTTAAGGTATTTTTATCTTTTGGTTATTTTGAGACAGAGTCTCCCAGTAGCCCCAGCTGCCCTGGAACTCACTATGTAGACCAGGCTGGCCTCGATCTCACAGAGATTAGTGTGCCTCTGCTTCCCTAGTGCTGGGATTAAAGGCATGCACCATTACGCCTGGTGATTTTGTTTTAATTTTAATTATGTGTACATATGTTTGTGTGTGGGTATGTACGTGTGAGTGCAGGTGCCTGCGGAAAGGGTGTAGGATCCTGCGCAGCTGGAGCTATAGGTGGCTGAAATCTACCAGAAGGGTCCTATGCAAGAGTAATATGTACTCTTAACCACTGAGCTGTCTCCCTAGCCTGTGGGTTTGTTTTCTTCTTTTTTTAAATTTGAGACAGTCTAATTTTCATGCAATACACAGGTGAAACCACCCTAAAAGATGATGATGATAGAATAATAACGACGATGACGATGAAAATGGTTTCGTCTGTGAAGGTGGCTGGTGTTTGAACCCAGGCTGGTGCTGTAGCTCTGCTCTTCTCACACACCTAGTCTCTTTGTGTCCTAACACCTCAGACACAGGCAAGCACAGCTGTCCTCTACTCACCCCCTGACCTCAGCTGGCTCACGTTGATTCAAAGCTTCAGGTTAGCCACCTTTTGTATATTCTCCGTTTTCATTTTCTTCTCTAAAAACAGGGAAGACCATGTAATCTTAACTGCCGAATCAGCAACATTAGAATCATCTAGGCTTATACAACACGCAGCACCCAACACAAACGAGAGTGTGGTGAAATTAGTTCATTTTCGGCAACGGAATGCCGATGTATACAAACCTGCTGATGAACTACTTGGCATTTTATACCAAAGTCATTAAATGTGTTCAGTCTAACTCATGGCCTCCCGCCCCTGGTAACTTACTTATTCTTATTAAGAAAGAAAACAATTGGAGGGAAAGGAAAGCATTCTGAAGTCGTTTGTACAATAGGCAAAGGTTGACTTGGATTGCCCAACTTTCACTTTGCTTTTTCCTGATTTTTATTTTTTTTAATTTTTATTTATTTATTTTTAATTTTTATTTTTAAAATATTTTATTTATTTTATGTGTGTGAGTGTATTGCCTGCATGTATGTGAGCGCGCCCGTGTTGTGCAACACCGCAGAGGTGAGAAGAGGCTGTTGGATCCCCTGGAACTGGAGTTACAGTCAGTTGTTAGCTTTGTTATTTTTTCTGTCAGAAACCAGCTACCTTTCAATGCACATGACCCAGGCCTGGCCAATCAGAATTTTCTAGCGTGACAAAGAGTTAAAAGCATGAAGCCAGGAACCAGGCCTGCCAGGGTCCCAAGTCCTGTCTGTAGCACATCAGGCCCATGAACTTGTTATTTAGCCTGAGCGGCAGTGTGCTCATTTAGATGAATGGGCACATTAATACACAATTCTTCACGCAGTGGTAGTGTGGACTACATGCATGCAGGCGGAGTGCCCAAGCACCATTACTGTTTCTTTGCTCTGTGCCTCTGACTGGTGCTTCCCATGGCCAGCTGTCTCCTACCACCTTGCCCTTCTTTTCCACACACTCCAATATCATATGCTGCATTGTCCCAACAATTATATTTTCTTCTTCCTTTCAATCTGGAAGTATCCTAAGAGCAGGACTGTGTCTTATTCTCTTTTGTACCTTGGGTGCTGAACACATTTCCCACCCCAGAAATGGTGCCCAATCACTGTTTGTTTAACAAAACTGGAATCTGAAACAGTAAGGAAATCTGGGACAGTTTGAAAATGCAACACATCCTGACAATTAAAAAGAGTGAATAGAACCAGATGGAATTAGAAAACTTCTTGTTAAAAGTGGCTTCTTTCATGGGGAGGCCACACCTCATTTCTTCCTAGCCTTGGCCTTGCTCCTATGTGTGGTCAGGTGATTTTGATGAACAGACTTATACCTGAGACCCTCTGTCTGAATTACCACTTCCTCTCTCTGCCTTAGAGTGTCTCTTTTCCCATGTAGATTGGCAAGGGAAATAACCATCCTCTTCAGACAGATCAAATTTATCTTTAGGATAGCAGCTATCACTCTGCAAGCCCAATAATACAGGTGCAAAATTTTATACATACAATACAAAGTAGAGAGGGGTCTTTGCATGTGTGTGGGGGTCAGAAGTCAATGATGGATCCATTGGCCGTGGGGATCACTCTGTCTCTGCTTCACCCCCAGCGCTGTGGTTACAGATGTGCTACCATATCAGGCTTTTAGTGGGTGAACAGGGATCTGAACTCAGATCTTCATGCTTGTACAGCAAACACTCCACCCGCTGATCCATTTTCCTAGCCCAAAAGGGGTTTTAAGATACAGCAAGATATTTCTTTCATGAGTGCCTGGAGGGGTGAGGTGGGGAAGCCCTTTCTAACGGGTGAATGTTTAGCTTCTGATGGTGCTGTTGCATGAACGACACTGGTATTCATTTCTTTACCACACAGTATTTCCTTCCCATTCCCATGGTGAGACTAAAATTTTTGTTTAAATCTTTTAAAAAAGATTTATTTGGGGGCTGGAGAGATGGCTCAGCAGTGAAGAGCACAGACTGCTCTTACAGAGGACCTGGGTTCGATTCCCAGCACCCACATGGCAGCTAACAACCATCTATAACTTCAATTCCAGGAGATCCAACACCTTCTTCTGGCCTTCGTGGACAGTGCATGACACGGGTGCATTTACACACATGCAGGCGATACACTCATATGCAAAATAAAAAAAGATTTATCTTATTTTTAATTATGTGTATGTGTGTGGGGAGGTATGTGGTTGTGTTACTGCAGATGCCTGTGGAGTCCTGAAGAGGGTGTCAGATTTTCTGGAGCTGGAGTTACAGGCAGTTGTGACTGGGAACTCTGGGAACTGGGAACTGAACGCCAGTCGTCTGCAAAAGCAGTATGTGCTCTTAACTGCTGGGCCATCTCTCCAGCCTCTAAAATTCTAATTTTTGGAAGCGATGAACAGGAGCATTTATTTACAGACAGTCACAGTGTAGGCCACATTCATAACACTAGACCGTGGTTATCAAAGCCTCCAGACACCCAGTTCCCTGGTCCTTGAGGTGACTTGTTCAGTTTACACGATAATTAGAGTAGCTAGAAAGATTTTGCACTGAGTCCTAATTGGTCTTCATTTTCATTTATTTGTATTTTGAGAGAAGGTCTCACTCTTTTAGTCTAAGCTTCCCTGAAACTCGCTGTATAGCCCAAGTTGGTATCAAGGCATAGCACTTCTGTCTCAGTCTTCCAAGTATTGAGATGGTAGGCACAAGTCACCATCTAGCTCCCTGTAAGAAAAAAAAATGCCAGCATCTATTATTTTCACTTTAGTTAGACGCCATATTAACTTAGGTTTGAACTAACTATTCTTTCTTCTCTTGAGGGTTTAATAAAGCATTCTATTTGATGTTTGCAGGGTAGTTTGAACCCAGAAGGCTAGGAAAGACAAGAAGAAAGTAGAATCCTAGTGGTAGTTTGGCCAAGCAGTCTAAAAGTATAATCCCAGAGAACCAACTTTCCTGAATTATTTCTATTATTATGTCTCTTCCTTGTTCAAGTATCTGCAGTGCCTCCCACTTGTCTCCCTAATATAATTTCTTCATAGTCTCGCTCAGTTTGATTTTCCAGGCACAGATTCACTGTTACGCAGCAAGCAGTTTCAGCTGATGTAATGAGATAGAGCTGAGTTTACAGATGATAGATAGCAATATTAGATGGAAGCGAAAAGAAAAGAGTACGTGGATGACTCAACCTTCAGACACAGCCTCTAACTCAAGTATAAGTAATAGATGCTGAAGAGTCTTCCTACAGGGAGCCAGATGTGGTGGCTTTTGCTTGTCATCCAGCACTTAAGAGGTTCAGACAGGAGTACTGTGAGCTTGAGGCAAACATGGGTTACGTAGTGGGTTTCAGGAAAGCTTAGACTAAAGAGTGAAATCCTGTTTCAACAAACAGTAAACGAAAAGTCCATATGGCGAACATGCCTGTAGTCACAGCACTTGTAGGGCAGAAGAAGGAGGCTCAGGAGGTCAAGGACATTGTCAGCTAGGAAGCAAATTTGAGGCCATCTGGGGCTACATGAGACCCTGTCTTCAAACCAAGCAAACAAAGAAGAATTCTTGCAGTGCTTACTATTTTTCTTCCTCCGGTACATCATCTTGTTGTGTCCTTCCCACCTCTGGACAAACCAAGGGGGAAAAGTGAGAAAACAACTCAGGAAAAGTCCCTTACTTTGGAACATCTTCAGAAGATGCTTCTTACTTCAAATTCTTGGCTCCTTACAAAGGACGATGGTGGCTGCTGGAAATAGGAGAACAGTCCAGGATTTCTGGGCTGTGGTCCTCCTGGCCATACTCAGGGCAGTGAGGAGCATGTGTGATTCAAAGAAATACTAAGGAAGTCATAGCCCTCAGGAAGATCTTAGGATCAGTATAGTAGAGGACCTTGTCATAGTTACTATTGCATAACTGTGACAGAATACTTGACATAAACTACGTTTTGAACGTTTTAACTAATTAATTAGTTTTTTTTTTTGAGAGTGAGAGAGTGAGAGAGATTGTATACATGTAGGTCAGAGGACAACTTACAGGAGTCAGTTCTCTCCTTCTGTCATGTGGGTCCCAGGAATCCATCTCAGGTTGTCGGGCTTGGCAACAGGTGCCTTCACCCACTGAACCATCTTGTCGGTCCATAAACAGCTTCTAAATGGAGGAAGGATTTATTTTGGCTCATGGTTTCAGAGGTTTCTGTCCATGGTCACTTGCCTCCATGTACTTGGGCAGAAATTCATAGCAGTGGGAGTGTGTGGACTGAGAAGAGATCTTCATAGCATGGAGTCCAAGAAACAGCAGGAAAGGACTTAGGGAAAGGCCAGGGGAAGATACATGGACAAGAACATGCCTCCAGTGCCCTACTCCTTTAACTAGGCTCCACCTCCTACCTTCCACTGCTTCCCAGTAATAGTGGCTTATTTATTTATTTATTTATTTATTTATTGTGTGCATATGCACATGTGTGTGGATATACGTGTGTGTGTGTGTGTGTGTGTGTGTGTGTGTGTGTGTGTAGGGGCCAGAAGTTGACATTGACATTGAGAGTGTTCTTTGATCACTTTTCACCTTATTTTTTAAAAAATGTTTTATTTATTATCTTAATTTTATGTGTATGAGTATATTGTCTGCATGTATTTTGTCTGCAAGTATGTAAGTGCACCCTTGTGCAATGCCTGAAGGGGTCAGAGGAGGGTATCAGATCTCCTAGAACTGAAGTTACAGATGGTTATTAGCTGCCATGTGGATACTGGGAACTGAACCCAGAACCCTTGCAAGAGCAGCCAGTGCTCTTAACTGCTGAACCATCTCTCGAGCCCCCTACCTTATTTTTGAGACAGGCTCTCTTGCTGAACCAGGAGCTTGCCAATTTGGCCAGACTGGTTGAGCAATGAGCTCCAGGAATTCTCCTGTCTGTGCATCCCCAGTTCTGGGGTTATAGATGTATGTCACCATGCCAGGCTTTGGGAGATCAAACTCATGCTTGCAAATCAAGCACTTTACTGACTGAGCCATCTCCCCAATCTCAATAATTATGAATCCATTATGGGATTAATTCATTTGTTAGATCAGAGCCCTCATGATCTAATCATTACTAGAAATACCATCACAGATACCCTCAGAAATATACTGTACTAATCTCTTTAGTATTCAATATAATAAAGTTAACAATTTAAGTTAGCTATCACAGACCGTTAGTTGGTATGCATCCTCTTTCTACACACTTTTCAGGTTGGGCACTTAAAAATTATTTTCATTTTATATGTATTGAGTGTTTTGCCTGCATGTACATAAGTGTCCTCATGTATGCAATGCCCACAGATGCCAGAAGAGGACACTGGAGCCCATGGACAGTTGAGAGCACCATATGGGTGCTAGGAACTGAACCCAGGTGCTTTGCAAGAGCAGCCAGTGCTCTTAACTGCTGAGCCATTTCCCCAGCCCTATGGGAAGTTTTGACCAAAGAAGGGGCTTTCAATATAATTAATACAAATCAGATGCACCAAGGCGTTAATTTTCCCGGAGCCTCTTTTCCTGAGACAGATCTCTCTTGTGTATACCCTTGTCCCTATCCCTCTGTGATTACTGTGGCAGGCGTGATTGGGTTATGTCAATGA
Source organism: Nannospalax galili (assembly GCF_000622305.1). Taxonomy (NCBI): domain Eukaryota; kingdom Metazoa; phylum Chordata; class Mammalia; order Rodentia; family Spalacidae; genus Nannospalax; species Nannospalax galili. Next base: position 2,853,396 of record NW_008346898.1, on the reverse strand, counting down.
TAATGTTCAGCTCTTGGATGTTTACTGTCTGGCATCCCATGTGTTCTCAGTTTGGAGGGACTCATTTTGCAGGGAGAACTAAATCCCACCTGCCATCCTTGGAGGCTGGTTTATTTACTTTAAAATTCTATTTAAAGTAATGAAGTCATAGACTTTAAAATTGAAGGGGACTTTGAATTCAAGTCTGGTTTCTTCTTCTTTCTAGTGAAAGACTAGCAAATCTAAGAGGTTAGATAATTTGATTAAAGTCACCCATCAACTAATCCATAGTGACAGAAAGTAGATCAATGATTGAGGCCAGAAGAAGACTTTAGGGAGCAATTAATGGTTATAGTCTCCATCTTGACTGGGTATATTGTTTTGTACATATGTCAAAACTTACCAGATTATGGGGCTGGAGAAATGGCTTAGCCGTTAGGAGCTCTGACTGCTCTTGCAGAGGACCCGGGATCGATTCCCAGCACTCACATGGCAGCTATGAACCATCCTTAACTCCAGTTCCAGAAGCCCTCTTCTGACCCCTGCGGCATTGCATGACATGGGTGCACTCACATACGTGCAGGCAATACACTCATACACATAAAATAAAAATAATAAATAAAATATTTTTTAAAAACTTACCAGATTATGCATCTCAAGTGTGAAAAGTTTGTTGTACACCAATTATACCTCCATAAAGTTGCTTAAAATGCTATTTGCTCAGAGGGAGAGCAGTGAGCACAGCACACACCTTGTGTCTTGAAACCTTCACGTTCCCCTATTAGCTGCTGTGCTATCTTAAAATCAAAGTGTATTTCATGCTGTAAAAACTTCTTTTTCTGTAGTGCCATAAAAAACCTATACTTCCAAATTGTTTATAATGAAAATAATCACAGTCTTAAAAAAAGAGTAGCAGATGCCATTCAGTTCTGATGTGATTTGGTCAGCAGGCAGATAGGCATGTACTCTCCTGGGCTGGAGAGATGGCTCAGTGGTTAAGAGCACTGACTGCTCTTGCAGAGGACCTGGGTTCAGTTCCCAGCACCCACATGGCAACTAACAATGGTCCATAACTGCAGTTCAGGGGGATCGGATGCCTTCTTCTGTCCTCTGTGGACACTGCACACATATGTGCACTTTATACATGAAGGCAAAACACTCATAGACATAAAATAAAAAATTTAAAAATGTACTCTGCTAAGTGGGGAGGAGAGAGGAGACAGAGGGAGGAGTGATTTTTGTTCCATTTTCTGTGTTCATTTCTAGAAATGCTTATGAAACATGTCTTTTCTGTATGTGTGGAATGAACTTAATTTAGGATGAGAAATATTTAGTATAGGATTGAGCTTTGTGGCTGTAGCTGGTAGTTGCCACTGGGATGAACTAGTTTCTTAATAACCTCTTGATGAGGTAGGAAATCTTCCAGAAAGTGCTAATTCCTCTTTCCCTACTTCTCTCGGATCAAACGTTTCCCTTTTGTTGAACTGGAGCTGACCAGTGATGTTTCTGGCTAGCCCCACATGTTCCCTTTGTACAAAAATAAGATCTCCTGGTTTCTCTGCCAGAGTATATGTTCAGGAGAGACATGTAGCATCTAAGAGGTGTTTTCTCCCCCTCATTCTACATGTTTTTCTTTTACAATCGCAAACGTAATATACATGTGTGGCAATGTCCAACCAGACAGAATTATGTGACTGCATATGGGAACAGCATGGGCAGGGTCCGTGGAGTCAGGTGAACCTAGCTCTATTTAAGTCTAAGTCAGAAAGATGACAGCTGGTACAGGAGTGGGTGGTGCTGATAAAGTGCTTGAGGGCACAGGATGAACTCTGAGACATTTCTGGGCATCTATGCCATTAGAGACATTTGTCCCCTGTACTACCTCCTCACAATTTACCTCCCCTGTGTCCCTTCTGTTCCCAATCACTTGTCCTGCCCTGCCTGATTCTGCTCCTGGAGGCTGACTTTGCTCTCAGCACTGAGACCATGACGGAACACTGGCAGACTCCAACAGGAGTCAGGGCAGGAAGACAGACAGCAAGTGGTGACCCCCCGGAGCTCTGTCTGGCAGCAACTAAGTCTCTCTAAGAAGGCAGCCTCCCACAGGGAGCCAGCTCCTCACCCCTTTGGCCTTTGGTACCAGGAATAGCTTTTCATGATGGCTTTTCTTGGGACATTTCCATATCCCCTAATGACTCCTTTAACACTGCCCTACTTCTAAGAAAGTCCTTCATGGAACTCTCTGTCTGGAAATAGTCCGAGACATCCATCACATTGAAAGGAACCACTTAAGGTTCTGCCTCACTTCCCCCCCTCCCCTCCCCTAGGCTGTGAGAGATGTACAGGGGCAGCAAACATGTCTTGTAAAGTTTTATATTCCCAGCCCTCGGCATGGTATACTGAACTATGTTTGAGTGAACTGGGGAGTTGGGACACTTTATTGAGATGATCTTAGACCTAAGTGTTAAAGGATATTGCAGCTTATGTGGATGACACATCATTGTACTTGGATTTTATTTTCCAGGGACAAGGTCCAGGACACATAGATCACACATTGTATAATATCTAGGGCGGTGTGACCCTACATTAGGCTCTGAATCACACTCTTTTAATGATGATGAGGGCTTTGTATCATAGTGATGATGATGACCACAGTGACAGAATGTTGTTACTGAGTCACAGAAGGTTGGATATTAACTCTGTTCTTCTGACTTATTGCAAGATAATATTAACCTTGGGGGTCAGTCTCTTACAGTGCCATGTTTTAATTTGAGCAGCAGAATCGGACAAGTTCCGACAAATTAATTTATCTGTGGAATCACCATTCCTATTAAGATGGACATGATGGCTTCCTTTTTTTTTAAAAAAAAAAAAGATTGTTATTTTTCTTGGTCTTTTTGAGATAGGGTCTCCCTGTAGCCCCAGCTGGACTGGAACTCACTATGTAGACCAGGCCTGCCTTGAACTCACAGAGATCTTCCTGGTCCTGTCTCCCACGCCAGGCTTATTTTTGTGATTTTTAATTATTTGTATTTGTGGGTGTCTGTGTATGGGTATATGCACCTGAATGTAGGTGCCTATGGAAGTCAGAGATGTTGAATCCCCCTTAAGCTGGAGTTACAAGTGGTTGTAAGCCACTGGATGTGGGTGCTGGGTACCGAACTGGGATTCTTGGCAAGAGCAATAGGTATTCTTAACCACTGTGCCATCTTTCCGGTCTCAATTTCTTTTAAAAAATTACATTTATTTTTAATTTGTGTCTTTGGGGGGTTACAGGTAGAGGTCAGACAACAAATTTCAGGAGTTGGTTTTCTTCTTCAACCTTGTGGGTTCTGGAGATCAAACTTAAGTCGTCAGGCTTGACAACAGGTATCTTTACCTGATGAGCCATCTTGCCATCCCTAAACACTTCTTTATTAAAATTTTAAAAGATTTATTTTATGTATATGAGCATTTTGCCTGTGTATATGTAGGTACACCATGTGCATGCAGTGCTCATGGAGGCCAGAAGAGGGGGCATTGGATTCCTGGGAACTGGAGTTACTAACTGTTGTTAGCCACCATGTGGGTGCTAGGAGCCAGACCCAGGTTCTCTGCAAGAGCAGCCATTGTTCCTAACCCTTGAGTAGGACCCCAGGTCCCACTTTGGTTTTGAGACAAAGTCTCTCATTAGCTTGGAGCTCACTGAGAAGACTAACTGGCTGGCCAGCAAGCCCCAGGGATTGGCCTGTCTCCACCTTCCAGTGCTAGGGTTACCAGAACCCTCTTGTTTTTTTTTTCCCCCTACTGAGCTATCTCCCCAGCTCAAGACAAAACACTTGTATCACTTCAGTGTCTTCTCTTTGCCCCTTCCCATTCCAGTGCCCACCCAGCACCTCCAATCGCACCACCCTTGTGATCGAGTGTTCAGTGAACTCCGTGTCTCCCTCATCCAATCATGTTGACCCTTGCCTCTGCTTCTTTTCTCGTGCTGTTGTCTGTGGGGTACTTACATTTCCTCTTTTACCTGGTTGACTCCCCCTCTTCCCTTGAAATCCCTCTGATCAAAATGGATCCATGCAAACTCGATACAAGAGCCTTCCACAAAGCCCTATATTGTGTTATCTGCATCTTTATCATGTGTCTTCTGTTTTACACCATTTTTGTGAAATTCCCTCCCCTCCCCTTAAAACTGTCTCAAGGAGCGTATAGTTTGATCATAGTCTAATTTGAATGTCAGACTTTAGCACGATGCCTAACATACAATATACTTATCATTTAAATAAATAAGTGAATTGCATCAATTTCTTTTCCAGTACACTAAGCCTTTACCATTGTATTACATAGTAGGACATTTTGCAAGAAACAGAGATTCGGCTATGTGGGAGGAGTCATGAAGACACGTGCCCTGTAGGAGGTCCTGACCCAGCTTCTCCCCACACGACCTCTCCGCCTGCCTTGCAGCTCCTCTGCCTGCACAGTTCACTTCTCTGTTTTTGATGGCTTCCTCTGTCACCTCCCATTTCAATTTCCTTCTAACTTTAGCTTGCGATTTGCCTCAGCTTCCTCTTGTCTTGACTTTACCTCATGGCTTGAGCTGATACTTGCAAAGGTACTTATCTACCAAGCTTACCTAAACTTTGCAGATCCACATCACATAGCCACATCTCAGGCCAGAGACCAGCCTTTGTGCACACGTGCCCAGTATCCTTGGTCCAATGAGCTAAGGATGTGTCTTATAAAATGAGAGCAGAGCCTGATAGATGAGGTGGTCGCTGAAATAGTAGAGGGTGCTCTGAGGCCTCTCTTATCCAATTATTGAGCAAAACCCCTTGCATTTTTTACATTTTATTTTATCGTTTTTATTATATGTGTATCAGTGTATTGCCTGCATGCATAAAAGTGCACCCATGTCATGCAATGCCTATGGAGGTCAGAAAAGGGTGTTGGATCCCCTGGAACTGGAGTTACGGATGGTTGTTAGCTGCTATGTTGGTGCTGGGAATCGAACCTGGGTCCTCTGTAATAGCAGCCAGTACTCTTAACCACTGAGCCATCTCTCCAGTCCCACCCCTTTCATTTTTTAACCCCTCTTTGTTCCTGAATAGTTTAAATTCTCCATCCTTCATCCCAGAAAAGTCACTTCTCTTTTCTCTGCTCAGGATTTATAGAATTAGGGAGTGCTGGTGTGGGGAAGGAAACTTGGGGTTTATTTGCTTGTTTTTAAAATATTTTATTTTTATTTTATGTATAGGAGTGTATCGGCTGCCTGTGTGTAAGTGCACCTGTGTCATGCAATGCCCAAGGAGGACAGAAGAGGGCATCAGATCCCCTGGAATTGGAGTTAAGGATGGTTGTTAGTCACCATGTGGGTTCTGGGAATAGAACTTGGGTGTTCTGCAAGAGCAGTCAGTTCTTTTAACCACTGTTCCATGAAGAAAAGTCAAGATTGTCCAGCACTTTCTTTGAATATTGGCTCACATGAAGAACATACTTCTCAGCAGTCTGGTTTGCTTGGCAGGGTCTCTGGTCCTCTGTGCCAATGGGTCCCTGCAGGGCTCAGGTCCTCTAAACTGGAGGCTATGATGCAAATCATGAGCCCTTTGATATTGTTTGCAAACTTGAGTCAGTGTTATGTGAGTGTGTTTGTATGTTCATAAGTGTGTTTTCTGAGTGTGTCCATAGCTTTCATCAGATCCTTAGAAACAAATATGGTCTGAAAGAAAAAAACATTGGATAAAGACATAATTTGAAGGGAGACCAATTGAGCGAGCTTCTCTGAGGCAAATCCATTTGTGTTCTTCCAACTTAAACATGCTCTACCCTGCTTAGGAAGATGGAAGAAAGTGCTTGATAGGCAAAGCTGAAGGGGTCTTGCTGACTAATTAGGGGCTTCATCCTTTCATCAATTGTAGTGAGTGCACTGCTCTCCGGAGGGAGGTTGACCATGAGGTTGACCATGGGGAAGGCTGTGAGTATTGAGGGGAAAGATGATAACAGAAAGCCTCCTCCTCCTCCTCCTCCTCCTCCATCTCCTCCTTTTATTTTTGGCTATTTTGCAGTCGCTTCCTCCTCCTCCTCCTCCTCCTCCTCCTCCGTCTCCTCCTTTTATTTTTGGCTCAATTTTGCAGTTCATTTAAAAGTTCCCTTGAGAAGTATATTAAAGTCAAGCAAGCACAAACAAGAACCAGAGAACTATAACTTGCCCAAGGCCACACAACTTGCTCAGTAGAGACTATAGCCTTCCTCTCCCTCCCCTGCTCTGCTTCTTAGAATCAACATCTTACCAATTAGTCTATTATTTATTGACTCAATCATAAAAGGCCACCTCTCATCTTTTTAAAAAATTTTAAAGTATTTGCCTAAGGACAATCGCTGTGTTACCCATTCATCTATTAATGGCCAACGTTTCTACTGAATATGAGGAACTGGTTTTAAATTTTTTTTCACTTCTCTCATAAGGAAATGGATTCTTAGAGCTTTTAAAGAACTTGCCCAAAGATGCCCGGCTTTTCTGTAACTCGGCATGGGAAAGCCCCCGTTTCCACGGCGCTTTCTTAGTGAGTGATTCCTCTCACTTCTGCACATCACTCTGCGCATGGAAACTGGCTCACACCTTGGGACAGAACTCTAGCATCCCTGACTCGCCTGTTTCATCTGAACTGGGTCCAGGTGGAGCCGGACGCCGCCCCCTGGCGGCAGGTGGGAGCCCGCGCAGTGCATGCTAATAAGCGCGCTGCTCCACTCACTGATTGGCTGGCGCGAATTCCAGCTGCTTTGCATGTCGGCTGGTGAGAGGGGAGAGTCGAGGGGGCAGCAGGAGGCAGCCCGGGCCCAGCACGCTCCGGGTCCACGCCCAGGCTGGGGCGGGCCAGGCTGGCTTGTGAGCTCCCATTCGTGTCGTGGTCGTGAATTCAACCGGGTCCAGGATGACGATCCGACACCAAGGCCAGCAGTACAGGCCGAGGATGGCTTTCCTCCAAAAGGTACCCCGGGTATCCCCACCTGGACAGGTGGCAGGTGGGCGGGGATCCGGTGTAGGGAGCGTCCGAGGGAAGGCTGGCCAGGGGCAGAGTAAATCCCTCTGGGTCAGTTTGCGCTGCCTGATTGTTTTAAATGACTTCTTTGCTCTATGTGTTGCTTTAAAAAACTGTATTGATTGGTTTTTTGGCGTAAACTGTTTATAGCAGAGAATGTGAAGCCAGCTGTGATGGTCTGTTGGAGGCTGAAAACAACCTGTTACTCAGAGAGGAGGGCGCCTGAGGCTGCGCGGGGTTTGAGAGAGCCTGCTGATATTGTTACAGGATGCCAGATGTTAAATGAACGGTGGTGTTTTTTTTTTGTTGTTGTTGTTGCCATTTTTCTGATACCAAACTGCAGAATTTTAAAATGAGTGAGTGAGTGTGTGTGTGTGTGTGTGTGTGTGTGTGTGTGTGTGTATACAAAGACCAGGAAAATGTGACCCCGTGTGATCAAGGACCACCTTGGTTTTGGTGCCCTAAGATCCCTCCTTTTAAAGGTGTGTGTATCCCTGTATAATCAGAACCTTTTTTCTGTCACAAATGCTTTCTCAGACCAAATGACCAGGTGCATAGGGAGCCCATCCTGGTCGGACATGTGGGAAGTGGAATGCACTTGTGGGGTCTTATGTTTGGGGACAATGTAGTTCATTTTGTTCTGGGCTTTTGAGGTAGACAGAGTGGGAAGAGATTTGCACTGGATTAGGTTCCAGGTCACTCATCTGCCCTTCCACTGGTCCACAGCCACTTTTCAGTGTCGAGTGCATCTTCTTAGGCTTATCCTATTGAGGGAATTAGCTGAATGCTTTGTGACAAGCCGACCCTGTTCTGAACTCCCAGAGCTGAGCAAGTAGGTGCAGATGGTGACTGACTGTTCTAATCTGCAAGATTTCAAAACCTGGATGGTCGTGGGCACATCAGGACAATGATCACACCCTGTTACCTCCTTTAAGAAGCCAGGGCTTCATACAGGGAGAGGAAGACGTGTGAGGGTCATGCAGAAAACAGAAAGGAACGTTGTGTCACTCAGAAAGAAGCACGGGTAGAGTAAGTCCGAGCTCTAAAAGCATAAGAAACTGGTAACTCTAGTGTTCAACAGTCAAACATCACTTTCCAGGTTGTGTCTGAGGACTGCCTTCTCCTAGGCACGGTGGCTTTGGCTTGGAGGCTTACAGGGTAACTGTCTGGAGATATTCAGCAAGCTTATGAGTCTGAAGCATCCTTTCCCTTGGCTTCCTAAATGGTGTCTTGCTTTCCAGCCTCCTCACCTCCACCCTAGCCCCCTCACCTCCACTTCAACCCTCACCTCTACCTCAGCCCCTCACCTTCACCCCATCCCGCACCTTCACCCTAGCCCTCCTCACCTCTACTCAGCCCCCTTTGACCACAGCCCCTCAGCTCTACCCCAGCCTCACTCACTTCCATCCCAGCCCCCCTTTACCTCCTTCACAGCCTCCACCTCTACTCCAGTCTCCCTTCCTCTATATAGCCTCTGCTCTTATCCCATGTCTTTCTCCTCATAGCCTCCCCCTTCCTCCATGACATCCTTTACCAACCTGAGTGACCTCCTCCATCCAATCCTCTCCTGTCCGTTGGCTGCCCATGTTCATAGGATGCTGTCTACCCTGTTCAGCCTGGCTGCTACTCCCATTGTCTCCCTGGCTCTACCTCCCACCTGCCTTCCACTCCTGCCCTCTTCAAAGCAGAACAAAGCAGACAAGGCACTCCTAGCTCTCACTCAAGAGCTTTCTCACCTCTCTAGGAACACTATGCTCTTTCGGGCCCCAGGATGCCTCCATGAACACCTCCCTCTCCCCTCTGCCAACCTTTGCTGACCCCATGAACAGAACAACCTCCCTGTCTGAGCCTATGGACTCTGCACCCCACCCCAGCATTGCTTCCTGCACTGCTTTGTGATGTCTGCCTCACCTCTGTGTATGCTGGGGTCCTGGGTTGGGGCACAGAGCCCCTTAGATCAGGAGACTGAACAGAGCTCTTCAGAACTTCAAGAACCTATGTTGGGGAATTCTTAGCAATAACCCAGCTGGACTAGCCCTCCAGCCTTCTAGAGAAGGACCTGGACCAGCAGAATGTGTACCTGGGTGCAGGTGCTGTTCCCCACTCATCTAGTATGTGTGATGATGTGTGCCGTGTGCACAGGGTTGGGCCCTTCCATGTGATACCTGTTTTTCACATGGTGGCTGTGGTCCCAGGAACCTGAGGCTCAGAGTAGTTAAGTGGCTTGCCAGTCATACAGTCCCTCAGTGGAGGATAGGAGTGGCCCTATCTGTGCAAATGTGGTACAGTGAATGGCAGGAGCCTTCCTGTGACATGGGACAGAGTGTAGGTGCTGTGGGAAGGCCTAGCTCAGGGTGCCTGGGGGCCACAGAGCTGAGAACTGAAGGATAAGTGGGAGAGTCCAGGTGCATAGAGAGAAAGATGCTCCAGGCAGAGGGAATAGCATGTGCCGAGGCATCAAAACAAGGCAAGAAGGCCTGAGGAACCTGGTGGGTTTGAGTGCGTGTGGTCCTATGATAGAGTTTGAAGCACGGGGAGAGGGCAGAGAGGTAGGAGGAGACAGCAGAGACAGTAATGAGCCCTTGAAGTATTCCCTGGCAGTTTTTTGCCCCCTGATGAACTACTGTAGACCTTGGAATAGTCAAGTGACAAGGCAGATTGAGAATTAAGAAGACTGCTGGTTGCACAAGAGATATGATGGACTGTCTCTGTTTCCTTGAGCTAAGAGGGTTCACCAAAGGTCCTCCTGTGCCCCCCACAACTCTAGACCCCCAGGAAATGGTGGCTCCTTCCAAGGGCAGGGAGAACAGCTCTGTTCAGAAGGGCCTTTGCTTTTGTGAGTTGAGGCTCTCATTACAAGGCCTCCATCTCAAGCTCAGGGCAGTGTCTGGAGAGAATGCCCTACAGACAAGTTGCTGCTCAGTTGCAATGTCAGAACTTGTTTAGGATGTGGTAGAGCTCTGTGGATGTGGCTCAGTTGATAGCACATTTGCCTAGCATGCATAAAACCCTGGGTGTGTTTCCCAACACCACATACACTGGGCATGGTGGTGCATGCCTGTAATCCCAGCACCCGGGAGGTGGAGGCAGAAGGATCAAGGCCATGTGGCCTACATTGTTGGAGGATGCACCCAGTAAGCTTGTCCCCAGGGTGAGGAGAGTCAGGTTTCACAACGGGGCTTGCTACTGAGTTAAGAAAAATTAGTAATGTTTTGCCAGGAGGATGGGAAACTGAGCACTATTTTAGACTGACAAAACTCAGACGCATATGATAGCCTGTCAACATGGAAGACTCTTTGGGGAGGGTCCCCTGGTCCAGAGAGGGCAGGAGATGGGTGAACTGGAAGGCTGAAGGTAAGTAGGGCCCACAGCTGGAGAACTTCACATGACATGCTGAGGAGCTGATGCTTTCCATGTTTAATGAGATGCCGTTTGATGTTTTTTAAACCAGAGATGAATGAGCAGAGTTAGTTTACATGCTCCAAGGGTGATTCTGATGAGGCTTCTCAATTCTAGCTGTATCTTAAAAAACACTTAAGCCAGTGTCCTTAGTCCTTAGTTTTTCATTTACCAGGCTTGGAGTGGAGCTCAAGCATTCATTCCAATTCTCCTCTCTTTCTCCTCTCTCCTCCTTCCTCCCTCCTCTCTGTCTCCCCTCTTTTCTCCCCTCTCCACCTCCCCTCTCCCGTCCCCTCCCCTTTTCTCCCCCCCCTCCACCACACACACACACACACACACACACACACACACACACACACACACACACACACACACACACATACACACATCCCAGGCTGCCCTGAAAATCAGTACATTATGGAGGATGACCTCAAACTTCTGATCTTCCTGCCTTTGCCTCCCATGTGCTAGCATTATAAGCGTGCATCACCACACCCAGGGCTTTGGGCATGGTGAGCAGGCAGTCTATCAACTGAGCTACATCCCCAGCCCAAGCATTGGTTTTGCTGAAAGAGCTTCCCAGGTGGTTTGAGTATACATCTGAAGTATACTCAACCCCTGGGGACACTGGGCAACAATTGAATATAGTATGGGTATCCAATTGGGTATTTTACTGAGTGCTAACTAGCATCCTTTCATGCACAGGATAGAGCCTCAACAAAGAATGATCCCATTCAAAAGGTCTGTGGAATAACAGTTTTGGCAGTGCATGCCTGTAATCCTACCACTTAGGAGGCCAAGCCCCTGTGCTGGGGAACACCCTGGTGACTGGAAATGACAAGGTGGACACTGTAGTCCAGGACAGGGCTAGAGGACCTTCCACTGGGGCAAAGTTTAGTGAGCAGATGTGAGATGTGTGGGCCATAAAAAGCAGAATCCACTGACGCTGGCCACTGCTGTCCTTGGCTGGGGTTGTCTGCAATGTCTTGCTGGTTCGTGAGCAGGGTGGAGAGAACAGATTTCGGGGTAAGACCGCCATGTACTGGTTAGGCACAGAGTGCTGGTGTGTCTTTCACACACTGGGTTGAGCTGAGCACAGCTTGTTAGCAAGGTCACACTGTTGTCTGTTAGAAAAACAACTCCGTGGCTCTGGGTCACTCTCTCCATCTTGATGTAGGAAAGTCCTGATTATGATTGTCCCCGGGGGAGGCTTCTGCAGTATAAAGGAAAATTCCAGCCCCAGAGATCTGCTGTGAGTGACAGCTCCTTAATTCAAGGAGCAGTGTGGGCGTGGTGGGTGGGATGTCAGAGCCATCAAAGCCATTGCTTCTGATCTTTCTTGATCCTGGGGTCCCCAGCTTGCCTGCAGTCATGCCCTAGTCTGGCACGTGAGTAGCTAAGATAGGAAACGTGACGTTAACACAGGTCAGACAGGGGCCCAGCTGTGGTCTGGTTTTATGGCATTTATGTGTTGCCTGGGAACAAGATTTTTCATCTTGGGAGGAGCTGGAACTAGTCTGGATAGGAGCAGGGGGGATGGCTTGTAGCTCTCCATCCCTAGAGAGATGCTGGGCAGTGTGAAAGTTTGCAGAAGTACCGTCCAGGCCAGGTGGCTTAAACAACAGAAACACACTTTCTCAGAGTTCTGGAAATTGGAAACCCAAGCTCAGCATGGTAGGGATGGGCTCTCTGAAGTCTCTCTCCTAGGGTAGCAGATGACTGTCTTCTCTCTGTTCTCACATCATATTCTCAACCAGGGACTAATCCTCTCTCATAAGGACATCAATCTTAGTGGACCAGAACCTACACATACAACCTCATTTTACCTTACTTTAAATTTTTTGTTACTTATGTGTGTATCTGCCACGTGTGTGCAGGTACCCACAGAGACCCGAAGAGAGCGTCAGATCCTCTGGAACTATAGTTTCAGGTGGTTGTGAGCTGCCTGATGTGGGTTCTGGGAACTGAACTCGGGTCTTTTGGAAGTGCAAAGGTGCTCTTAACCGCTGAGCCATCTCTCCTACTTTATTTTCTATGAATGCCGCACGGGGAATTGAACCAGGGCCTTGTGCATGCTAGATAAAAGCTCTACCACTGAACTACAAACCAGTCTTTGGATTTTTAATAAAACAATTTTTATTACATTTATTCATTTATTTGTTTGTGTATGGATGTGAGTGCATGCATAGCATGGCACATGTGTGCAAGTCAAGGGACAATTTGTAGGAGATGGTTCTCTCCTTCTACCATGTAGTTTCTGGGGCTTGAGCTCAGGTCAGCAAGCTTGGAGGCAAGCACCCTTATCCACTGAGTTATCTCATTGCACCAGCCCTTGGTTTTTGAATACATGCTCTTACTGTGTAGCTGAGGCTGGCCTTGATGCCACATCCTCCTGTCTCCATCATCTGAATGTGGGATTACAGGCATGTTTCCCCATACCTGGCTCTTAGCCACCTCTTTAAAGACCCTGCTTTTCAAATCAGCCACAGTCTCAGGTACTGAGGCTTGGGACTTCAACATATGAATTGGAGGACACAATTCAGTCAATAACAGAGTCTCTCCAAATGGCACCATGACCTAAGAATCCTGTCTGGTTAGGTGACTGGGGAGACCCCTCAGAGGGATTTATGAGAAGAAAAGTCTGAGGAAAATTGATCGGAATCCCGGTGTGCTCAACTCCCTCACAATGTTCCTTGAGTGTGATGGGCCCCCTCCCACGGGCTCCTCCTTTATTTGAAGGGTGACACACCTGCTAGAAAGAAATCTGACTCCCCTCATTGTGATTTTAAAATAACTCTCATTATTCCTCCTCTGAAGGTTATTTTCAAATTCTTAATAACTGTTTTTTTTTTTTAAACTGCAAAGACAAAGAATCGAATCTGCTGACTTTCTATTGGGGAAATTCATCTAACTGGCAATTGATGGCATCTAGGGACGGAGAGTCACTTTTCATTAGGGAGAGGAGTGGTCACTAGCAGGTTACACATGCCCCAGTGAATAACCCTTTACACATGCACATATAGGCAGCACTAATTAGATTCAGTGGATCATTGAAAAAAAAGAATATGAAACTGGGAGAGTCAGGAGAGTTGAAAGGATGGAGCTGAAGGTGGATCTGATACACTGTGTGCATAAATAAAAACTATGCACAAAAATAAGCTACAACCATTGAAGAAAAGGTCAGGTGTGGTTGCCTGCATTTGTAATCCCAGTGCTGGGGAGGGAGTGTAAGAAACATGAAAATTGGTCTTTTCTTTCAGACCCTATGAAGCTTTTGGTTTATGACAAGAAATTCTAATCTTTTAATCCCCTATACCCTGTAATGCTTTTGATTATGAAAAGTTCCTGATGCGTTTCCAAACCTGATGGCTCAGGGTGGAGGAGCCCTTCCCTCTCTTTGGTCAACCTTCTTTCCCCCTCCTTTGCATGGATTCTTTTAAATTAGCCAAGCAGAAAAGACTGTGAGGTCGGACCCCAGACAATGGGGAAAAGACACAGTACTCTTTTGTTAGGGATAAAAATCTACCAAATTTCTAGGTCTGGTGTGCCTGCTGGACCGCACAACACACCCTTTCACAAAAGGACAAACTGCCTTGCCCAGTTACTTTTGCTTCATCTGAATGTTCTTTATGCAGTATTGGTGGTGTTCTTGGACTTCAGATTTTATTTCTAACAGCAGAGACAGGCAGATCCCTGGGGATTGCTAACCAGCCAGCCTAGCCTACTTGGTGTGCTCTAGGCCAGTTAGAGACCATCAAAAAGGAGGTCGATGGTGCTTGAGGGACAACAACCAAGGTTGTCCTCTGGTCTCCATACACATGTACATACATATGTACAGGCATATGCAGTTAAGTGTACCTGTACCCACATGAACACACATGTTTCAGATGAATTTAGGTTTTCATTTTGTCAGGCAATATGAGAAAGAGGGATCTTGAGCTTTAACATTAAAGTCATGCCCTCCTTGGAGTGCTCTGTACACCTGAGACTCACAGCTAAGAACTCTGAAAAGTCACGTTAACAGGAGGGCTATGGCAAATGTGATGGTTCCCAATCACATTTCCACACCTTCCATGCTCAGATGGCTTCCTTGGTCCCTCCAGCTGTCTCCCAGCCCCATGCACAATTCTTCCTGGAGTTGTCTCTGATTCTCTGACTGACCCCATGGCTGACATTTGACCTGAAACATTGTTAAGATCTGACCTCACAGAAGGCCAAGTTGTGCAGTTTTGAGTGGTTCTGAAATGTAGTTGGTGTGTGTGCATGTGTACGTGTGTGTGTGCGCGCGTGAGTACGTGTGTGTGTGTGTGTGTGTGTGTGTGTGTGTGTGTGCGCGCGCGCGCGCGTAGGCCAGA
>NW_008346898.1:2817700-2838514 GCF_000622305.1 Nannospalax galili | reverse complement strand
GCGCGCGCGCGCGTAGGCCAGAAGTCAGTCTTGGGTGTTGTTCCTCAGAAGCTAACTGCCTTGTGTTTTGAGGCAGGGTCTTTCACTGGGACCTGGGGTTCACTGATTAGGATAGGTTGGCTGGCCAGTGAGCCCCAGGGCATGTGCCTCCCTAGTGCTTGAATTACATGGATTATGACAGGATTTTTTCATGGATGTTGGTGCTGGGGATTGAATTTGGGTCCTCAGGCTTGTGTGGTAAGAACTTTACTGACCGAGCCATCTCCTCAGCTCCTGAAATGCAATTTCTGTTCCTGACAGTTCTGTGAGCCAGGAAAATGTCTCTGCAGACAAAATGTGCAGTGAAGGATCACACACGGAGTCCCTGGTGTTGCTTGGTCTTGCTGATTGAGTCTCTGGCCTATGCCTGGGATGGCCTTGGCTACATACCTGATCTCAGCCCTTATTTTGAGATTATGGTTTAGTTGCAAATGCTAGTTTTGCAACAAAGTTGAAGCAGGAAATCTTGTTCTTCAGTGCTGAATGAGGACATTTCCCATGCTCCTGAGAAGGTGGGAGCCCTCCTGCCTCAGAGCAGGCTGGCCCAGTGGGAGGTAGTAGGTAGAACTTTCCAGTTCGGGGCTTTCCTGAACAACCTTTTACCTCCAGTGCAGCTGAGTTAGTCTCTTGTATTTTTAAATAAAATTTTATTTGGTTGTGGTAAGGCCACTTAACATGATATTTAACTAAACAAAAGTTTAAGTGTACAATACAGTATTATTAACCCAAAACCAGTAATGCATTGATTTCTAGGACTTACTCATCCTAACTGAAATTTTATATTCACCAACTAGCTAATCCTCATTTCTTCTCCTGTCAGCCTCTGGGAGCCAGCACTCTGTGGTCGAGGCTATGCATTTGCCTTTAGATAGTACATTGTATGAGTAATTTGTCTATTTCTGTGTCTGGCTTCTTTACCGAAATGAATCGTGTCCTCATTGTTCATCCAGGTCATTGCACATTGAGACTGGCCTTCCTGCGTGTTTATGCCACATTTTATTTATCTCTTCACTCGTTGATGGCTACCTACCTTGTTTCCATATCCTAGCTGTTGTGAATAATGATGTAATGAACTTGGGGGTGCAGATATCTCCTTAGTTCCTTTGGAATATCAGGAGATGGGTGGCTGGATCGCACTGTGGGTCCACGTGGTCTACTTTTTCATTTCTTCTAGCAGCATTCATACCACTGTCTATGACGCCATTTTGCACTCCCACCTACAGTACATGAGAGTGCAAGTGTCAGTCTCTACATTTGCCTGTGTAGCGAGGCTCAGTGCCTTTCTTGGAATGCAGCCTGGTCCTTACTGCTGAGTGTCCTCTTGGAACACTTTTTGGGGTTATTTGAGTCACCTTCCTCTTCTGGCTCTTAATCTTATCAGCATTGCCCTTATTTGTGGTATGTAGTCCCATGTGTGATTGCTTTCTCATAAATACTGTAATGCATCTTAATGCTTTCAAAATGCTTAATCTCATTTAATTTTCACAACAGCCCTATGATGATATAAATTGTAATTTCCAGTCTCTAGTTCATGGAGGAACTAGTCTCCAGTTTGTGGAGCTATTGTTTAATAGCTTAATTCAGCTATTATTTAATGCTGAGGATTGAACTCAAGGTTTCATGTATGCTAAGCATGTCCTCTACTGAGCTAGAGATCCTGCCCCCAAGTTAGCAACCTACTCTTAAATTGGAGCATGGATTTGAACCATGCTTTCCTTGCACCCAGATCCCTTGCTTTTATAATGGTTAACTCTTCATTTACATGTAACGGTCTCTGCAACTCTCTGAGGACTGAGGGTAAAGTATACTGGTTGCATACTTCACCGTGTCGGGCACTTGACATATGCTCAACAAATACCTGCATTTGCTTGAGTTCTTTTTTTACCACTGGTCATCTAAACATGGCCCCTGCGTGCAAGGTTCCAAGACACATTAATTATATAAGTGCTTCTAACATAAATGATAATAAGCAGAGCAGATAGCAGGTCTTTCCTGACAGCACGTTTATGCTCATTAGCATCCCTAATCCAAAACCCCTTAACTTGAAAGCTAAAACTCCAGAATCAGAAGCTTTTTGACCATCAATATAAAGCCACAATAAAAAAAAGTCCGCTCCATAAAATTTAGTTCCTGTAAAAAATAATTTAGAATATTGCATAAATTTTCCTTCGGCCTATGTGTCATAAGGTATGCCTGAAGCAAAAACAAGTTTCATATTTAGACTTATGGGGGTCCCATACCTGAGATATGCCATGTATATACAAATATTCCAAAATCTGAGAAAAAAATCTAAAATCCAAAACACTTCTGGTCTCAAGCATTTTGGATAAGGGATATTTACCCTGTACATATTCATACATATAAAACATATGCATTTATATACACACATATATCTCTCCTTATAAAGCATTTAAACATTGTTGCTTAATTAGATTCCAAGATACTATGATGCCATATCAATTAGTGAGGCACATACTGTCCCTGTCCCCACTTTGGAGAACAGGAAGGAGATCTCAAGGACTTAAGTGGGTTGTCCCAAGTTCTTCCATTAAGAGAGAAAGGAAGCCTCCAAAGAGAAGTGCAAAAACCTGGGGTTCCATAAGCACTTCAAACTGTAAAGGACGTGTTTATTATAGTGGGCTGCACAGTGTTGGAAGTGTTGTTCACTCAAATCGCAGGAAAATAATGGTAATAGAACCCAGCTCTTTAAATTGGGAAGCTGTTTGCTTTGGGCAGTAGTGATGATGTATGCAGGCTGGACCTGAGGGCCAGCCCTCATGAAGGTATTTCCAGGTACCTGCAGCTATTAGACTAGACGAAGAAGGGGAAGTCTTTGTTCTCATCTGCTGGTTCCCATCTGGAGCTTGTGGCTCCTGTAGCTCTTCAGCCTGGAAGACCTGCCTACCTTCTACATGTCTTATAAGATTTACCTTGGGAGTGCTGCCCTGGTCCTCTGCAGGGGCTCTGTGTTCTCATGATCTTGTGGACTTGCCTGTATCATATCAGGTACGGTATGTTTCCTTTGTCAGTGGTTTCAATTGTCTCCATTATTACCCGGGATCATCTCAGTCCAAAAGTACTAAGTGGACTCAGTCCATCCGTCCATCCATCCATCCATCCATCCATCTATCCATCCATCCATCCATCCAGAAGGCAGGACAGAATATAGCATGAAAGGGCATATCTCCAAAGATCCCACTCTCTCCAACTCCCTCCCGCCTCCTCATTTCCATCACCTCTCAGTAGGCTATTATGAATCTGTATATTGATTGATTCACTAATGAGATCAGAGTCTTCATGATCCAATCACTTCCCCCAAAGCCCTACTTCTCAGCAGACTTGGGGACCAAGCTCTTGCATATGAGCCTTTGGGGTGACCGCTCAGATCCAAACCAGATGCAAAATGTAATACCATGCATAATGTATAAGTTAAACTTTATCACTGGTATATGTGAGTAGGAAAAATGAATATATCCAGGGTTTAGTATCTATGGTTTTGGCATGCACTGGGTCTTGGAATGTCTTCCTCATGGATGGAGCAATGACTGAACTAGGCAGTGAACTCTTGGGCTTATGGATCATACAGCTGCATCTCTTCCATTTCCCAGCATTGCTCATGGCTACACCTGGTGTTGAAACCATGATGATGGTAGGAAACACATCCAGGGAGGGAATGCAGTGGTCTCCATTAATGAGGACTTTCCTGAGGGAGGTAGAGTTTAGAGTCTCTGCACATGAGAAGTCAGCATGAGCCACAAACACCATATGACAATGGCAACATCCAGTGAATAGTGTAAAACGTTTATTCTGTTTAAAACTACCAGTTGATTTACTTTCATTTGATTTTTTCATGTTGCTTTTTGTTGTTGTTACGTTTTTGTTTTTTGAAACAAAGTCTCCCTATGTGGCCCTGGCTGGCCTAGAACTCTATATAGACCAGGCTGGCTTCAAACTCAGAGATCCACCTGCCTCTGCCTCCTGAGTGCTGAGTTTACAGGCATGTGCTGCCATACCAGGTGGGAATTTTTTTTAAGTTTGCTAAAATATTATTATTATTATTATTATTATTATTATTATTATTATATGATGTCTGTGTTAGGCATGTGTGGCACAGTGTACATGTGGAGGTCAGAGGACAACTTTATGGAGTTGGTTCTCTCCTTCCACCTTTATATGGGATCTGGGGATCAAAGTCAGATCTCTCTACTTGAGCAGCAAGTGCCGAACCACCTTGTTGGCTCCTTCTTTTGTTTTTATTGACACGGGATCTCACTCTGTAGCTCTGGCTGCCCTGGAACTCACTGTAGACCAGGCTGACTTTGAACTTGCATCGCTCCTCCCGCCTCCACCTCCCAAGAGCTGGGGTTACAGGCATGTGCACCATGCCCAGTGGAAAATCATCTTTTAATAATTAAAAATGAAAAGCCTAAAGGCAATCAGGGCTCGCCTTGTGCTGTCTCTGTGCAGTTCAATCTTCCTTGGACTATTTGTTAAATTTCTTTGGCCTCAACACTCTGTTGGATGTTTATGACTCTCTAACCTGTCTCTCTGACCCTCATTTCTTCTGGGTCAGTCATTTCCAGGCACTTGCCAGATGTTGAGTGTCTCCCAGCAGCCCTTTATAGGCCCTGTGCTGAAACAGAGCATGTGCTTCTAGAAGGCGCTCTTATTTATTTATTTATTTATTGCTTTTCCCTCTCCCTCCTTCCCTTCCATCTCCTCCCAATCTCATCTCCCCCCTGCCCTCCTGTCTCTTCTCTTTTCTTTTCACCCTTCCCTAGAGACTGGGGATTGAACCCAGAACCTCCATAATGCTAGGCAGTGCTCTACTACGGAGCTACATCCTCAGCTTTCTTCAGCATCACTTATAAGTGCAGTACTCAAACTCTAAGAGCCCTGCCCCTTACCATCTTCCCCATTGCTGCTGCCTTCCTTTGCTTATTAATTCATGCATCAGCTGTTTATTGAGTACTGCTTATGTATCAAACACTCCTCCAGGAAGTTGGAATACAGGAGAGAGAAACAACAGACAAAAGACCAGCCCCAAGAGTTTAATTTCTAGGAGTGAGGGGAGATACCCAATACACAATTGAATAAAGTGGCAAATTGCTTTGCATGTTAGATGAATGCTATAGAAAAGCAAGCAGGGGGAGATCCAAGGGTACTGAAGTTGCAGCTTTGAGGATGGTCAGGGTAGTCCTTCTAGAAATGTCAGAAGAGGAAAGAATGAGAGAACGAGCCAAGTCTATCTCTTGGGCAGAGGGAGAAGGCAGAACAAAGGCCCTGTGGCAGGCTGGAAGCATGCTTGACATAGCCAGGAAGATGGTGTCCCATGAGGCTTGTTTGGAGGATGCTGGTGGGGAGGGGTGGGCAAAGAGTCAGGTGGGCAGGTATTCTCAACCTTGCAGAGCATTAAGACAACTTTGCCATTCACTACATGTGAAGTGACCTTGGCTGTGCAATGGCTAAACGGAGGAGGCCCGGGGACCTAGTTTCATTTCTGTTGCTATGACAAAATACTCTAACAAAAGCAACTTTAATGGAAAAAGAGTTTATTTGGCTTACAATTCCAGGTTATAGTTTAGCCTAGCAGGGAAGACAGGTGAAGCAGCTAGTCACAGCACATCCATAGCCGAGAGCAGAGGAAAATGCACGCGTGCTCACTTGCTCATGCTCAGCTTGATTTTCCTACTCTTACACAGTTCAGGATCCCCAGCCTAGGGAATGGTGCTGCCCACAGTGAGCTGGGTCTTCCTATGTCAATTAACCTAAGACAGTCCCCATAGACCTGCCCTCAGACTGACCCAATGAAGACAATCTCTTATTGAAACTCTTTCCTCAGGTGACTCTAGACTGTGTTAAGTTGACAGTTAAAGCTAATCATCACATCTAGGAATTATTCTAGTGGAATCAGAAGGCTCCTTGGCTCCTCTGCTGAGATGGCTTGAGGGTATGGTGGCAAGCAAGGAAGCCCCACACTTTCTTGCCTGGGCTGTTGCAGTTACTCTGAGTGAACCACCCCACCTTTTTCTTCCTCAGAAAACTTCTTTTTATGCATTTATGGTCTTCTCTTTGTTTGGGGGAACATTTCTAAAATGCTCTCTAGCAAAGCTACCAGACCAAACTCACACTCTGAGAGTGGGATGTGTGGCCCACTGTGACCTGGCCTCTCTACCTGCCATTCCAGCCACATCTCCCTCAAGGTCAGAATGCATCTCTTTGAGCCCCCCGTCCAGGGAGGCATCTGTCCATAGAACATGCATGTAGTTTGGTTGTACCATAGCCGCTCAAGGCCCTTTTGGTTCTTGCACCAGGTTGGAAGTCCCTGGGTTCCCTTTGCATGTTTGGATCCTTCTCAGTGCTGTGAAAAGCTTCTGGAATGGTTCCACTGAGCTGCTCTTCCTGTTCTGTCTTGCAGATTGAGGCGCTTGTGAAGGACATGCAGAATCCAGAGACGGGAGTCAGGATGCAGAACCAGAGGGTCCTGGTCACCAGTGTCCCTCATGCCATGACAGGTGATGTAACTTGTGACTTGGTCTTGATCTGGAACAAACATCACAAAGGGGGTTGACAAACTCAGGGATACATGTCAAATTTGCCCACAGTTTTTGTTTGTAAATAAAGTTTTATTGGAAGTCATCCATGTCCATGGCCTATGGCTGCTTTGACACTCCAGCTAGAGCTGAAGTGTATGGCTATACCCAGTCTGCATTAAGTCTACTTAATTAAGTTAAAATATACACTATCCAGAATGCTGTTTGGCAGGGAAAACCGGGCCTTTTGTCTTCCTCTACCCTTCCCTATTTTCCAATTCATACTCAGATCATTCTAAATTTTCCCGTGGGGATGGAACTCCTAGTTCCTTTTTGTGTTTAAGGGACTTCAGAGTATCACTTGGGGACATCAGCAGGAGGGAGGAGCTGGATATGAGCATAGAATGCATCTCTCTCTCTCTCTCTCTCTCTCTCTCTCTCTCTCTCTCTTTGAGACAGGGCCTTCCTGTAGCCCCAGGTGGCCTGGTACTCAATATATAGACCAGGCTGGACTTGAACTCACAGAGATCTGCCTGGCTCTGCCTTCAGAGTGGGAGTGCTGGGATTAAAGGTGTCACTCGCCATGCCTGGCTCACTTGCTCTTACCCATGCTTTGTGATCTGGTTTTGCAGTAGAACAGATGTCACTGCCAGAAGCAGACAGTGTCTCTGAGCACTAGAACCTGCACCCTTGACCCTACTCATGACCTGATTTTATGTACTCCTCCCCTGTGTGTGTGTGTGTGTGTGTGTGTGTGTGTGTGTGTGTAGGTGCATGTACATGTAGAGGCCAGGGTCATCAACTTTGCTTGTTGGTCCTCAGATGCTACCCACTTTGTTTTGTGAGGTAGGTTTCTAACTGCCCTAGAGCTTGCCCATTTGAGTAAACTGACTGGCTGTCAAGCTCCAGGGGTCTTCATGTCTCTGCCTCCCTAACATATCTTTTTCTTCCTTCCTTCCTTCCTTCCTTCCTTCCTTCCTTCCTTCCTTCCTTCCTTCCTTCCTTCCTTCCTTTCTCTCTCTCTCTCTTTCTTTCTTTCTTTCTTTCTTTCTTTCTTTCTTTCTTTCTTTTATTATGTGTATGAGTGTATTGCCTCCATGTGTAAAAATGCACCCGTGTCATGCAGTGCCCTCAGAGGTCAGAACTGGGCGTCAGATCCCCTGGAACTAGAGTTACAGACCGTTGTTAGCTGCCATGTGGGTGCTGGGAATCAAACCTGGGTCCTCTTCAGGGCAGTCCATGCTCTTAACCACTGATCCATCTCTGCAGCCATCTCTTTCTTTTTCATGTGGGTTCTGGGGATCAAACTCAGGTCTTCACGCTTGTGTAGCAAGCACTTTACCAAATGAGCAATCCCCAGATCCATGACTATGCATTCTTGATGCAAGGTGCCCTTGTCTTGTAGAGGCAGGCTGTCTATCATCATCCTTCTGACTGCTTGGAATGTGTCCACAAAAAGGGGGTGATCATATCCACCCCAACTTTATTCTGGGTGCTGACAGACATGGAGAGGGCAAGTGCTGGCTTTGGCCACTCATCAGGCAGTTCCTGCTTTACAATGGGAAAACAAAGACTAGGACAATGCACTGTCAATGGCTCCTAGAGTGCAAGTGATGGAAGACCCATGCTGGCTTCTTGGAGCAAAATGGGAATTTACTGTAGTGCTGAAGAACAGCTCAGGGAAGAAGAGGAAACACTTGGGAAAGTGGGACTCAGAGTGGCTCTGGGCATCCAAAGAGTAGGGACCTATGGGGAGGCTTTTTAGGGTATCTCTGCAGTTCTCATCATTTGAGAGACAAGCTGTCCTTGAAGGTATGCGTAACCCATTGATGATTAGCTGTCATTTCTATCTTGAATTTTCTAATTCTGGATTAGGGAACCTTTCATTGGGAGGTATCTTCTCTTGCTTAGAGAGGCTGTGTGCATACAGGTGACTAACCAAAGCTTACTGAATGTGTAAATCATTTCTGGGTTAGCTGTGCAAAGAGCCCCACACATGAATCAGGCACCTGGGGTCTAATCTTTCAAGGGCTCCTTTCCTAGCTGGCTGACCCCACTCTTGGCTTTCCTGAAGTAGGAACAGTAATCCCTGTCCTCTGGGAAGGTTACAGGAATGAAAGTTTATGCTGCTTAAGTGCTCAGTGTGCAGCAGATACTTGAAGGCTGGAGAAAGCTAACAATTTCCTGCCCCATGTCTCTTCTAGCACCCACAGTAAAGTTACGGGTAGGTATGACAATCTCTCTCTCTCTCTCTCTCTCTCTCTCTCTCTCTCTCTTCGTCTTTTTCAGACAGGGTTTCCCTATAGCCCCAGCTGGCCTGGAACTCACTATGTAGACCAGGCTGGCCTTGAACTCACAGAGATCTACCTGCCTCTATCTCCCAAGTGCTGGGATTAAAACCACCATGCCTGGCTTGACAACCCCTCTCTTACAGATGGGGGTCACAGAGATCTAAAGGGCTTCAGGAGGGCTGAGGCTTTAGCTCAGTGGTAGAGTGCTTGTGTAACATGCATGATTCCTAGGTTCAGTCCCTAGTACTGAAAAAAAAAAAAAAAGAGGTTCTGGAACTAGTCTCCATGGTGTTAAGCCCACCCATGAATATCCTTGAATTTGAGTCTGGCTCCATGACTCAGACTCCATCTTAGCTACTATTAACACATGTAAGCTGCTTTCTTTCCTTGAACACAGGTTATGCTTGGTTTCTGGATTTGCATGAGGCTGCCCACCCTGCCTTGTCTGTCTTCTTTTATACAGCCCAGAACAGGTGAATCCATCTGCTGTAGAAACAGATGGTGAGGGAGGAGCCCTGTTGCCGCCACAGCCCCGCTAGTGATAGCAAATGTCCATCCAACTTCCCTGATGGAAAGAACTAGGGCTTCCTGGAACACAGTCGGCTGGTGTGGGGCCTGAGCAGCCAGCCTGCCATGCTGCTGGCATAGCCCGGCGGTGCTGATGCTGGTGGCACCCTAAACTGATTTGATCTATTTTGGGAAGCAGTTAAGTAATGAGAAAGCCCTTGGCTCCTCAGTGGAGAGTGCTAATCAATCTGATGTCTGCCTGGAGCTGTCTTGCATGCTGCATGCCTTTAAAGAGAGACTTGAGGTAGAATGTTAGTTGACATACACAGGCCTAGGATTTCAAGCGGGATTTTAGATGGAGAATTTTGCTTTTGACCAGGCAACTGGGGATTAGTCAAACCTAAGAGCCATGGAAGTGGAAGACGTTAAAAGCAACAGTGGTGACATGTAGGTGCTGGGGAGACAATGGCTGGGATCTGTGTTTCAGGCTTTATAAACATGAAGAAAAGGTACAGGTTATTCATGCCCAGCCACAGCTGTATCAGGTAATAAGGCTCAGGGAATATAAGAGCCTCTTTGGAAGGCTCTAGATGAAATGTCCCTTCCCTACCTCCAAGGAGGGAAGCATCATTTATGACTGTCTAGTCACAAAGATACAGGAGATAGGACCCCAAATTCTGAACTTATTCCCTGGCATGCTTTGTGGGCTGGTTCCCACGCAGGAAGGGATCAGACTCTACCTTTGGGAATCAGGCTGAGGATGCTGGCAAAGGTGGCCATTGGTGTTTGCAAGATGGCATCTGAGTTGAGGGGTAGGTGGCTGCCCTTCTCCTACAAGGAACTCTGGTTATGAGACCAGAGACCTGAGGCTGAGGAATAGGTTCAGAACCTGCAGTCACTCTGGGCTTAGCTATGGACTTTGGGGTGTCTCTACCCTTAGATAAACCTAAATACTCAGGGGTGTGTGGGGGTGCATCTTTTCTCTTGACTCATCCCTGCCTGCCTCTCCTGCCTTGTTTTTTTCATTCAGTTTTTACTCTGCGTGGTTCCCAGGCCAGCACCTAAGATTTGCAGGGCCCGAGGCAAGAGCACAAAAGTCCAAAAGAAGCCCACATCGTAGTTTTCAAAGTTTAGTCTCAGCCTACAAAATGTTCCTAAAATAGGTTCCCTCCACCTACTCCAATACAAGTACCTTCACACCAACCTGAAGGTTCGAATTTAGAATTCTCTGGCTCCTGAGTGTCCTACCTAGGGGTTTGGGTTTTGTAGACCCATCTCTCCCTTTAGCTCCTTTCTTCCCATCCTTCACTGTTTCACTCCAGTGTGTCCAAACGCCACTCAGAGTCCTTTGAGCAGCTGGCCTTAGATCTGTTTTGTTCTTCTATATTTAGATAGTGTGTTTACTCTTTAGGTGATGAATGGTGGTCTCTGCACAAATTGTTGTATGATAAAAGATAAATATAACAAGTAAGGTTAAAAAAGGATGTCTCAGGAGTTTGAGATGGAAAGGTTATGAGTTCAAGGCCTGCCTGGAGGCAGAGTGGTTTATACTCAGCCTGGGCAACTTAGTAGGACTGTACCTCAAAAATGAATGGATGAACAAATGGAAGACAGCATATGAAGGGGATTAAGCTGCAGATCCTCTGGAGTCAGGTCTCGGTGGCTCTGAATTGCTCTGAGTTGTTTGGATTGAACATATGGCTGGGGTGGAGTCTCTGAGGGTTAAGAAGATAAAAGACAGGGTGACCATGAACCATGAAGCAGGGAGAAGGACTGTGTGGAGGAGGGCGTGGTGGTCCTGGGCTAGGTTAGGAGGCAGTGACACTGATCACATACCTCTCTGTTTTGTAGGAGGTGATGTACTGCAATGGATTATCCAACGTCTTTGGATCTCTAATCTGGGTAAGGGCTGGCCTTGCACTCAGTTACCGACTGCTGTACATGCAGCACCACAGAGGACCCTAAAAGGAGACTTTACTGCTGTCACTAAAAAAATTAACATTTTAATTGGAGAGACAGAGCCTTCATGCATAAAACAATCAGAATCAAAAAGCAGAGGCATGGGCTGGGGAGATTTCTCAGTGGGTAAAATACTGGCCCCACAAACTTGAGGACTTGAGTTCAGATCCACAGCACCCACATGAAAAGCTGGCCATAGCAGCCCATAACCATAGCAGCCTGTAACCCCAGTGCTGGCGGGGGCGGTGGGGTGGGAGTGAGACAGTAGAGATTTGATGGGTTTCCTGGCCAGCTAGTCTAGCAGATACAGCATACTCCAGGTTCAGTGAAAGACTGTGTCTTGAAAAAACAAGGTGGAGCGTGATAGAGGAATACACTTGACATCAGCCTCTGGCCTTGACATGCACACTTATGGGTATACAGAGGAACTGTGGAGGAACACATCTTACTCATACCCTCCTCCCCGGTGAAAATACAGTCTAAAAAATAAGAACCTCTGTCATAGTCCTTAAGTGCTGTGATGTTAGGATGGGATACTGTCCTAGAGTTTGGGGGGCTATGTGGGGGCTGGGCCATGAGTTTCTGGCTTTGGCCCTGCTTTTAATATTTGTTTGGAAACTCCATTTCCCCAGAGGCACAGAACTTGGGCAACTTTATTGTCAAGTATGGCTACATTTATCCCTTGCAAGACCCCAAGAATCTCATCCTCAAGCCTGATGGCAGTCTCTACAGGTTTCAGGTGAGTTTTAGCCTTGAGTTTTAGGTGTTAACGTGGAGGAGATCTTACTTGGATAGATAATCAATTGGCTTCGTATCCTTAGTGATCAGGAATCTAGAAATGGTGGTGGGGATAAGGTAGTGTTATCTCTCTTGTTCCAAGGCTGGGGGTTCTTGAGGTCCTAACCCAGTGGCTAAGCATGGTTCCCCTGCTTTCTTTTGTAGACACCATATTTCTGGCCCACACAGCAATGGCCAGCTGAAGACACCGACTATGGTAAATACTTTACTCACTCTGATGCCTCTGCTTTTGCCCAACATGCTGCCTATTTGCATGTTGCATTTGGGTGACCTTTGTCTTGCTGTCATCATGACTTTTATGTCAGCTCACATCTATATTGGGAGTGTCCCAGGAGGCAGGGGAAGCGGGAGGAGAAGGGACATGGTTAGCTGAGCATCCTTTCCAACTACCCAGGGGCTTTTGAAATGTGATAGAAAATGATGTTACTTTCTTTTCCAGCCATCTATCTAGCCAAGAGAAATATCAAGAAGAAAGGGATTTTAGAAGAATATGAAAAGGTACAGAGATGTTTTTAAGTGGAGTAATGCAATAGAGTGGAATGTAGTCATGAGTCGTTTTTCCCTCTTCCCTAAATTACTACATCCATCTGTCGCCCATCTGTCATCCATCCATCCATCCATCCATCCATCCATCCATCCATCCATCCATTAGCTGCCATGCATCCACCATTTATCCTCCCTCCATCATCCATCCACCCATCCATCCATATCCATCCATCCATCCATCATCCATTCATCCTCCCACCCATCCACTCACCCATTCCACCCATCATTCCATTCATGCTTTGATTCAACCATCCATCTGTCCATCTACCATCCATCCATCTATCCATCCATCCAGCCAGCCACTGATTTACTTAGAAGCAACTTACTGAAGCAAATTCTTCCCCTATCTAGCTTGGGTTTTCTCTTGTTCTAAGCCTTTGCCTTGGTGGTTGCTGGGCACACTGTGGCTGCCCCATTCCTTTTGTTGTACTAAAATGATATGAATTAATATACACGATAGCACACAATCTTGATTAACATAGTTTAAATCACAATGTGATTAACATAGCTTAAATTGCTTATGATATAAAAACAATAGGAAAGACAACCTAGAAGTTGTCCTGGTTTCATTCTGTTGGTGTGATAAACACCATAACCAAAAACAACTGGGAGAGGAAAGGGGTTATTTCACTCACACTTCCGGTTCACAGTTCATCATTGAGGGAAGTCAGGGAAGGAACGGAAGCTGAAGCTGTGGAGGAACGTGTCTCACTGATTTGCTCACTGGCCTGTGCTCAGCTAGCTTTCTTACACAGCCCAGGACGTGCTGCTGGGCCATCTGACATCAATTAGCAACGAAGACAAGGCCCTACAGATAGTCCACAGGCCGATCTGATTGTGAAATTCTTCCGTTGAGGTTCTCTCTTTCAAGGTGACTCTAGGGTGTGTAAAATTGACAGTAAAAACTGATTAACATTTCTGGCAGAGGAAACAATCTTGCTGTGTTTAGAAGAGACAACATCACCTCAGCATTAGGACTAATCTTGTGGATTTTTATTAGCATATTTTAATTGTACAAAATAATAGATTTCATTGTGTTATTTTCATACATACTTTGCAGACCAACCTCCCTCCTTCCCTCCCGTTCTCCCTCCCTCCCTCCCTCCCTCCCTTCCTTCCTTCTTTCCTTCTTTTAGTACTGGGGCTTGAACCCAAGATCTCACACATGGTAGGTAAATGCTCTGAGCTATATTCTCAGATCTTTTAAAATTTTTTTAAATTTTAAGACAGATTCTCACTAAATTGCCAAAGCTGGCCTTGAACCTGTGATCCTCCTGCCTCAGCCTCCTGAGTAGCTGGGATTACAGGCCCGCACCACCAGGCCTGACTCACTGTGGCTCTTTGAGTTCCATTGTTGGGTAGAATTTTGATACCCATGTGTATCCCTGTCTTTTTTCCCTAATTAGATTTGGAATAATAAAGCAAAGTCCTGCAGTGAAGGTTTTCAAGAGTCCATCCTGCTCATTTCGTGGGTGCTGTTGTAAAGTTTTTTGTGGGGGCGACTTTCAGCTGGATCCTTGATTGCAGGGAGCCAGGGTTATCTCTTGCTGTGCTGGGGCATTCTGCCCTGCAGCTTGCGGCCTATCCTGTAGGACTCACTGTTCTCATTTTTGTTTTTTCTTTTCTAGGAAAATTATGATTTCTTGAACAAAAAAATTAACTATAAGTGGGATTTTGTCATTATGCAGGCCAAAGAGCAGTTCCGGTGAGTGGAAGAATCACAGCTGCCCTCTCCTCCCTCCTTCTTGGTTCCTTTTATTCTACTTAAATTTGAATTGTTTTGGTATGTGTATATGTGTACATGTGCATGCATATGTGCTCTTATGTGTAAGGGGCACGTGTGAGGGCACATATGTGTGTACATGTGTATTTGGGTGTGTAAAGGCCAGACGACATTACTCTTGTCCCTGAGGTGACTTGTTTTCTGAGACAGGGCCTCTCACTGGCCTGGAGCTCTTCAAGTAGTCTAGGCTGGCTGACCAGGGAGCCCCAGGCATCTGCATGTCTTTGTCTCCCTAGTGTTGGGATTATAAGCACATATTACCATTCCTGGTATTTTTTAAAATGTGTGTTCTGCAAGACTGAACTCTGGTCCTCATGTAAAAACTTTACCAACTGAGCTATTTCCTTTGATCAAAACCAGCCTCTAGTGAGCATCTATGAGCTAAACACTAGGTTAGGCATAGGGAACAAAAGGACACAGGTTGGGGGAGTCAGGCGGATGAGTGAGCAGGCCGTGATGGCACTGTGACATGGAGATCATGCAGCAGGGGTTTGCAAGGGAGCTGCAAAAGAGACACTGAACCCCGTAGCTGTGTGGGATTTATCCAGGTGAAGAATGGTGATGGTGGATGAAAGGCAAGAGGAGGAAATGTGCTCCATGCAGACAAAACTGGAGCCTGGAGGCAGGAGAATGTCCCATCATACACTCCCTGTGGCTGGAACAGAGTACAAATTGTAGAAAGCTCCTTCATCCACTGAGCCATCTCCCTGCAGGGTTTACTTCTCATTTACCTTCATGTTTACTGTAGGTCATCTAGAGTTTACATATCTTCTCTTACTCCAGGATCCATTTGGAAGGGTACGCACTGTCCGGGATTTGTCCATTGCTGTGGTAGAGATGAGAAAGCCCGTGTAGATCAGTGTCCCCTATCACCCCTGCTCACAACTCACTTGGCAAAGCAGGTTTATGTTCAATTTCAAAGGGCAGTGGGGGCAGGGAGGTACCATCTTATTCAGGGACTTGAGAAGTGAAAGAGCCAAGGAATATGTGATGACATGCACTAGAGGTTACCAAACAGATCATTTTAGTTGCCTCAGCCTCATTTACTGTAAGTGGGTGGCATCATGGAAGGTCCAGACTTACCTATGACAGTTGGGTAGAAATCTGATTCTCGTAAAGCAGTCTACGAATTAAAGTGGGAGTATTATACACAGGAGAAAAGGATTTATCTTGGCTCACAGTTTGAGGGAATGATTCATCATGGTAGGGAAGGCAAGGCAGCAGGAGCACAAGGCAGCTGGTCACATTGCAGTCACACTCAGGAAGCAGAGAGATGAATGTTGGTACTCAGCTTGCTTTCATCTTTTTTATTCAGTCTACCCCATGGGGTGGTGCAGCCCGCATTCCATGTGGGTCCTTCCACTTGAGTTAAACTTTACTGGAAATACCTACATGGTCATGGCCAGAAGTGTGACTCCTAGGTAATTCTAATCCAGTCAAGTTACTAATAAAGATTAGCCATCATACATTCATGGGGCATTAACAAGAGAGCTGTCATTAGTGGCCAACATTAGTGGCCCTTTAGCCACTAAATTTTCTTACATGTGGCTAACAATGAAACAACATGGGGGGGGGCTCTAATCTGTCATCAATATTTGTTTACAAGGCTTCATTTGGTGTTCCTGAATACTATCTTCTTTTAAGTTTGTCTAGAGGAAATGCTTATAGTTATAATTATTGTTTCTCCTATCACTTTTAGATGGACAACTGAGGCTTAGAGAAGTTAAAATTACTTGGCCAAAGTCACTTGGTGAGGCAGTGGCAAGACTTAGGCTAAAATGATTCAATTCCATCTAGTGTTCCAATTTTGCATTCCTAATGGGTTCCAGCAGCACACTGGTCCCAGGAATGCAGAGGTAGAGCTATGCCTAACTCTTCAGCCCCTCCAAACACTCTTCCACCTCTGGGTTCTGAATGAGATGATTCCATCCACCCACGAACACTGACATAAGCCTTCTAGGTGCTGAAGGTGTTCCTCAGCTCAGAGCTGTTCTCAGTGGCTCCCACCCTCTTCCCTCGCCAGCCCTAGATAACTCTCTGAGTCCCTAGGCTCTTGGAAACTTCCCCTCCTCTATTCACTTCTAGGTGCTGTGGGAGAAGCATTCCTAAAATTTATTTATTTATATATTATGTGTATGAGTGTTTTGCCTGCATGTATGTATGGGTACCTGTGTCATGCAGTGTCTGTAGAGGCCGGAAGATGGCATCAGATCCCCTGGAATTAGAGTTATGGATGGTTGTTAGCTGTTATCTTGGAAACTGAACCTGAGCCCTCTGCAATAGCAGCCAGTGCTCTTAGACACTCATCCATCTCTCCAGCTCCAAAACGTTCTTTCCTTCTGAGATGCTGGCTCCCTCCTAACTCCACAACTTAACTCAAAGGCCTCTGACTTCAGATTTAGATTCCCACTGCCAAACTAGGTGGGGTATTTTTTGTTATGTTTGAGTTCCTCCTCCTCCTCCCCTCCTTCTCCCCACCTCGTCCTCCTCTTCCTGTTCCCCTCTTCCCTCCCCCTCCTCCTTCTCCTCCCCTGCCTCCTCCTCCCCACTACCTCCTCCTCTTCTCCTATGGCAGTGTGGCAGCTGCCCCACCTTTTGTGGCTCAGCCTCAGAAATTATAATGCTGTGTCTGCCATACTCTGTTGGTGAGAACCATCTCATAAATCCATCTGGCTACAAGGGAAGGGGACATAGATCCCTCCATCAAAAAGGGCATGGAGAAATATCTCAGAACCACTACGGAGACCATCCTTGTTTCTGTATTATAGTACCCTGAATGTTTTCTCGTAGGACCCAATGCCATTGGCAATTCTACATTTGCTTCTCGACTATTTGTGTAATGCTTAGAACAAAAACTACTCATAGGCTGGCACTATATTTTGGCTTCCAGTAGACGCCCAGTAATTGGAACATAGTGGGAGGTCAATAAATCCATGAATGAATGAAAGGTTAAACAAATGCTATTGTGCAAAGTCATATGACCAACTAGAATAATGCCCGGTTTACTGACTGCCTTGGATTCCATCTGTCACGACTCTTCCATTCACATCTACCACAGAGATGCTGATGACAAAGCCAGAAAGAACCACCAGGGTCATTAGAGACTGGTTCTATTTACAAGACTGTTCAGTATTAGAGAAACCATACATACTTCAGGCTGCTTGTGGCCCATCCTCCTGAGGACTCAGGCTAGTTAACCTGGTGGAAAATCTAGTTAGATTGTTAAGGGGAAACCAGAGTGACAGTATTTGCATTTAATTTCCAGAGGAGGTTGTTAAAGCACCCTGCTGGAATGGTGCTGTTCATCTGGCTCTCTGGATGTTATTATGTTATTCACAGTACATTAACGGGGAAATAAATCCACCAACTGTGTCATGAGGAGGGCATGTGCGTCATCTCATGTTGCCTGTTGCCTGGGAAAACGGGCGTTAATAAATGTGAATGCAGCTAGCCCTGGAAGTAAAACCGAACAGCACCCTCCGCATGATAATGAGCGTTTGCTCCCTTCTGGAGGAGGGAAGCCAGCATCATTTCCTTCCCGTAATGGCAAAGGGGCAATAGATAGACAAGCATAACCTCTTTTATTGTCTCCGGCTGAACTCAGAAAAAGCTCTGATTCAGCACCAACTCTTTGCAGTGACAGAGAAGGACTGACAGGTAGGGAGCGACTCCCCTGGGACAGCTCAAGCAGGGAAATCAGCATGAAGTTGGCATCAAATATAGGCCCACACAGTCATCTCTGATCACTTCAGTGGTAAAGCTGGTGACACTGATCTGATTCTAGAGCTGGTCATGGTGACATATCTAGCTCATTGCTATCCAGTACCACCAGGGAGAGCTGGACCAAGCCCTAGACTCCAGGAGTTAAGTCCTACTTCTGCCATGTGCTGGGAGTGTGACCCCAGTAGGGCATTTAACTCCTTTTTGCTTTTGTTTCCAGAACTGTGAGGTTGGGAAAAGATCCTTGGGATCAAATGAGTTAGTACATGCAAAAGTAATTTGAATGGTACCTGGTGCGTGAATGTATTATTAGTGTCTGCTATATTTATTATCATTAAGGAACTCATGAACTATTTGGGCAGATGGGGAGAGTAGTCCAGGTCATCAAGAATGGATGCCGGCATAGACCAAAGATGCAAAACATTCCTGGTCTTGAACATGACTTTGGTTTTTAGGACTGGAAAGGAAAGGAACAAGGCCGACAGGTATGCGCTGGATTGCCAGGAGAAGGCGTATTGGCTGGTGCACCGAAGTCCTGTGAGTATGGGTTCCCCTTCTCTTCTGAGCCCCCCGCCTGCTGCCTGTACTCACAACACCATGCCTGTTTTGGCTTCCCTCCCTCTGAGGTTAGAATTGGATCAGGTGGAGGAGCTATTCATCGTGGGCCACCTGTCTAGGTGGAGAGGCCTTATGCTCTGTCTGGGTGGGGTCTACTTGCAGCTTGTCTGTTGGTGTTAAATACTGAGGAGCTAGAATTGGATCATCTTTATGAGGGCTTAGGTGTTTTTGTTGGGTTTTTTCTTCCTTGGGAAAAGAATGTAGGAAGAAAAGTTGGGAACACAGGCCTCAAATCAGAAAAATAGAATGCTGTGAGAATAGAGAGTCTGCAATCCATCACATGTGTCTCCAGATCCCTCTTTTCCTCCCCTGGGTCCAGGTCAGAAGCTGGGATGGGAGGAAGATGGAAGGACCAAGCATTGCTGAGCTTCTCGTTGCCCAGAGCACCTTGCTTCCCCGGCTTTGGGATTTCTAGTGGTTGAGAGGGACAGGCTGTCCATAATGAATGTCACTTGTCCTAGCTCATTTTTAGGAAATGGCACTCATCCTCCAGCACCCCACTGGTGTTAACTCTGCTGCTTTAGTTTCCTCCTGTGTCAGGGTCGTGTGCTGCCTCTGGATCATGGGAAGTGTGAGAGGTGAGAGAGATTCAGGGACGTGAAAGAGCTCTGAGCAAACCTTCCTCCTCTTCTGTTTACCTTGCCTCTTGTGAGTGTGGAAAATTCTCAGAACCAGGAAGTGAATTGGGTCAGGCCTGGTGCCTGAGCCTCTGGATTTTGAACTTCGATCTGATCAGAATTTGGCTGCTTTACTGATTTTCTTTGGATATTTCAAACAGATTTTCCTTAAGGAATTGCTACTGTGGTACATGGTTTGGATGCTGTGTTGCTGAGGTGAAGATTCTGAGCTTGATTCCCAAGTTGCTTGTTTGGTTTATCTTTGCTTCAGGGAAAGCCAGTTTTCAGGTGCCTGACACAGGTCCTTGGGGGCTGGTTATGGATGATGGAACAGAGGGTCCTAGAGCCTCAGTGTCTCCCCACTGAGAGCTTTGGGGGTGAGATCATTATGTGAACGTATTCTAGAAGCAACAGTTTGGATGAGGATGAGGGAAAATGGTAGCTTTATATCTATTTTCCAAGATACCCCTGTGCCCAGTATCACAAAAACAGAGGGAGCTCTGCCCCTTGCAGAGTAGAGAATGGCTTCCCCATTGTGCATGCCGAGACCCCATGGTGTGAGAAGGCCAGTATGACTACAGTCCTTATGAAGTGATATAATTATGCTGTGCACATGAGCTGCACAGGGTCTGTCTCTTCCCCTTGGTCCCTGCATCTAGGAGACCTAGAATTCTCCTGGGATAAGCACTCAGCTCCCATCAGGCAAGTAGCCAAGTGGCTCTTCACAGAACGAAAAGGAGTATATATGACACGTTAGTGACATGACCGCCTTTCCCTGTCCTTTTATCTCGTCTCTACCACCATGACATCATTTTACCTTCATTACCTCCCTTACTTATGCCACTTTCTCAACTACTGTAGGCATCATCACCACCATCACGAGCACTACCATCATCATCACCACCATCACCACCACTACCATCATTATCACCACCACCATCATCTATAATCACCAATACCATCATCATCACCACCACCACCACCATCATCATTACCACCATCACCACAACCACTATCATGAGCAGTACCATCATCATTACTACTACCATCATCATCACCATCACCACCACTACCATCATCAAGCACTACCATCATCATCACCACCATCACCACCACTACCATCATTATCACCACCACCATCATCTATAATCACCAATACCATCATCATCACCACCACCACCACCATCATCATTACCACCATCACCACAACCACTATCATGAGCAGTACCATCATCATTACTACTACCATCATCATCACCATCACCACCACTACCATCATCATTACCACCATCACTACCACTACCATCATCACCACCACCACGACCATCATCACCATCATCACCACAACCACCATCATGAGCAGTACCATCATCATTACCACTACCATCATCATTACCACCATC
>NW_008346898.1:2792702-2817195 GCF_000622305.1 Nannospalax galili | reverse complement strand
TGCTCAGCCTGCTTTCTTATGCAACACAGGCCCACCTTCCCAGGGGTGGCACCACCCACAGTGGGCTGGGCCCTCCCACATCACTCAACAATCAAGAAGATGCC
Organism: Nannospalax galili; assembly: GCF_000622305.1. Taxonomy (NCBI): domain Eukaryota; kingdom Metazoa; phylum Chordata; class Mammalia; order Rodentia; family Spalacidae; genus Nannospalax; species Nannospalax galili. The sequence goes on along the minus strand of NW_008346898.1, from coordinate 2,817,091 downwards.
CTTCAGACATGGCCACAGGCCAGTCCAACGGAAGCAATTCCCCAGTTGAGGCTCCCTCAACCCAGGTGTGTCAGTGACAACTAAAGCTGTCCAGCAGAACCACTGTCATCACCACCACCACCATCATCACCACCACTCTCACTACCATCATCATCACCATCATCATCACCATCCCCATCATCATCACCATCACCATCACCATCATCACCACCATCATCATCACCATTATCACCATCATCATCACCATCACCACCATCATCATCATCACCACCATCACCACCACCATCATCACCATCACTATCATCACCACCACCATCATCACCACCATCAGTATCACCATCACCATCATCATCACCACCACCATCACTATCACCATCACCATCATCACCACCACCATCATCACCACCATCAGTATCACCATCACCACCATCATCACCATCATTACCACCATCATCACCATCATCATCATCATCACCACCACCATCACCATCACCACCACCATCATCACCATCACTATCACCATCACCATCATCACCGCCATCACCACCACCATCACTATCACCATCACTATCATCACCATCACCATCATCACCACCATCATCACCATCATTACCACCATCATCACCATCATCATCACCACCACCATCACCATCACCACCACCATCATCACCATCACCATCACTATCACCATCACCATCATCACCGCCATTATCACCATCAGTACCACACCACATCACCACCACCATCATCACCACCATCAGTATCACCATCACCATCATCATCACCACCATCATCACCATCATCATCACCACCACCATCACCATCACCACCACCATCATCACCATCACCATCACTATCACCATCACCATCATCACTGCCATCACCACCACCATCATCACCATCACCATCACTATCACCATCACCATCATCACTGCCATCACCACCACCATCACTATCACCATTATCATCACCATCACCATCATCATCATCACCACTATCATTGTCATCACCACCATCATCATCACCACCATCCTTGTCATTGTCACTATTGACATTATCATAGCAAGCGAGTAGAGAACTCACAGTGTGCTAAGCAACCTGTGTCCACGCTTTTGTTCACTCTTTGCAGCCCTGTGTGGGGTTATTATCCACCTTTTACTGATAAACAGACTGAGGCTCAGGGATATTGCTAATTTGCCGACAGTTGGACAGCTAATATGTGCTGGTGGATCTGAACCTATGTAGCCGACTACACAGACAGATTTCCTGGTCCCTGTGCCCTTTTGCCTCTCATGACAATGTCACCAGATGTCTTCCTGGGTTTCAGTGTGCTTGCAGTCTCCCGAGTCACTGCTGCTCTGCTCTATAGATACAAACATCTGTGTTCAAACATGCCTGGCTCCTTTGGTAACATGCAGTACCTGTATTCAGAGGGAAGCTTTGGTAGAGTAGGAGCAGTATGAAAATGCCTAGGGCACACAACTACTCTTCCTATCTGGTCTCCCTCATTATTGCTCCCATCAGTAGAAATCCAGCTGGCATCAAGGGTGAGGTGAGACTGCATCTGGGGCCTGCTTTCCCTGACTGCTCGAATATTCTTCACCTCTCTCTGGCCTGTGCAGGGAAGACGGTGTTCTTTCAAGGAGCATCTCTGCCTGGAGTAGAGCAATCTGTCTGACAAGCCTGGGGAGCTCTGGAGCACACAGACTGCCAGACTGTCTTTAGGAGACCCAAACAAACCATCAGGGCAGTGGGAAAAAAGCCAGCCACAGCAAGCCAAACGTTTGGCTCTGTGGATGTTGAACAAGCACTCTGTGAACTCACTGTGGACACCTGTTGTAGAGTGTGACATGGCCACAATTACCAGATTATCTGTTCACTTGTTCATTTGCCTGCTTCTTTGTTTTTTCTTTTTCAAATATTTTTATGTGGGGTGTGTTTGTGAGTGCATGTTTGCGTGTGTGTAGGCACATGTGTATATGTGGGTACTTGTGCATGTGGAGGCCTGAGGTTGATATTGGGAAATCATCTTCAGTTGCTCTCTTACCTTGTTCGTTAAGGCAGGGTCTCTAAGTCAAACCTGGAACTCACTGATATAGCTAGTTTTGCTCTGGGATCCTCTGTCTCTGCCTTCCAGGGTTGAATTTCAGGCGGCCACCACACCCTTTCAGCATTTATGTGGACTCTGGGGATCTGAACTCCAGTCCTCCCTCAAGCTTGTGCAGGAGGTGCCTTAACCATTGAGCCATCTCCCCAAGCCCACATTTGTCTATTTCTTAATCTGTGAAACCCTTATTGGGCCCTGACTTGTCCAAGAAAGGAGCGTCGGGCAAATAATTTCAGCTAGACATTATTGAGTCCCTATTTTGTGCACCTCTGAAGTCCCCACTGTGTGCATCTGTGAAGCCCCTACTCTGTGCACCCATGAAGTTCTTGGTGTGGATTGCTTCCTTCCCATCTCACAATGGTGCTGTGAAGTAGGGAGTATTATCACCCCATTGCTCAGATGGAGGCATCAAGGTGCAGACAGTTCAGCCTGTTCAGGATTAACTGTGAATCCACATCTGTTTGATGGCAAAACTGGGATTGCGTAAGGTATCCTTTGCATGGTTCATGAGCTTAGAATCTGAATTGCACTCATGCAGGGTTGCGGCCCTCTCCCAGAGATGAGACCTTAGTGTAACTGGAGAGAGGGGAAAGGACGGCTGTTGAATGCTGCACCTGGAAGAGCATCACTGGCAGAGGCCAAGAGCAGATGTGGGTAGTGGTAGCTGAGTGACCATGGCACCCAAATACTACCCAGTTTTTACCCAAATGAAGCAAAATACAGATCTGAGCATGATACAAACAGTATACATGAACACAGGAAGAAATTATTTCTTCATGTAGCTGAGGATAACCTTGAACTCCTGATCCTTCTGCCTCTACCTCCCAAGGGCTGAGATCACAGGTGTGCATTACTATGCCCAATTTATGTGGTGCTGGAGATGGAACCCAGGGCTTTGTACATGCTAGGTAAACACTCTACCAACCAAGCCACATTGTAAGTCTGATGAGAAACAGTTTCTTGAGCTGTTTGGGGACGTTTCCCCGTATCTTTGCTGTACCAGTTGGGCACTACCAGTGACTTGGTGTCTTCCAAGGGCGTAGGCCATCTCTCAGCTCTAGCTTTCCCGGGACAGGCTGTTTTCTCCACATATGCCCTAAATTGAGTAGTCACGTGAGTGAGCATCAAGCTAAACAGCCTTTGTTTCAGCCACATACACAGACGCCAACCAAGGAGGTATCTGCTGTCCATATCTTGCTGAGGTTGGGCTAGCTGCCCTACAGTGGGGATTGGCAAAAATAATTTAAGATCTATCCAACATGGTGGGATATTGTAAAGCTATTAAAATGATATTTTCAAAAGCTGTCATTAATCCAGAAAGACAGTCTGCCATATAGTGTTATAACATAATACAATATGAAACACTTCATATATTCTGACTGTAATAAAAAAGTCAACATGCATTTCTGGATATCGATTTTGTTAGATGTGCTCTAGGCAACGAAGAAATGGGGATATTTGGCTTATGAGTCACGATAGACATGGTTCGTGACCTCAAGGGGTGTACTGTGGTCTAGAGGAGGAACAACTAAAACCATATGCAAAAATATAATAATGCACAGAATGCCATGCAAACTTGTGGGAGAAAGGAATCCTGCATCAGACCAGGTATCAGGAAACGTGTCTCTGTGGGAATGACATTCAAGCCAAGATGTACTTAGAGCAGACTCCTCTAACCTCTCAACTTCAGTCTCCCCAAGCCTCATTTCTCTTCCTCTCTTCCTTTGTTTCATTCTGTTTATAAAACAATAGAGTGTTTTGTTTATCCTCTCTGTTCCATGCATCAGAAGGGTCTGATGCTTTAGGGAAAAGAGTGGGGACCAGTGGAGGAGAGAATTAGAAGTGGATAGGAATGATTAGGAGAGGGCTTCCCCCTCTGATGCCACCCCGGTATGCCAATTCCTGCCCGTCACTCCCTCAAGAAGAGGTATTTAAGGAAAGGAGGTCCTTCCCTCACAATGAGTTTCCAGATGTGCAGTAAGTGACTTCTTTTGTTTATGCCCAGGGAATGTATCTGGAGCATCATAGTCTGGTGCTCACAGCTCCTCTGGTTGAAGGAGAGGAAGCACACAGCTCACACATCTCTGGAGGGCTTCCTATGTGGGGACACCAGAGCAGAAGGCATCTGTTGGCAGCACACCGCAGGGGAATGTCAGTTGCCCTTATTTCCTGTGCACTGACAGCTCTGGGTAATCTTCGGTTGAGTTACTTATGAGACAGAACTTGTGTCAATTGTAGCTCTGGTGATCACTGCAGTAGGTTAAAGACTACTGCTGGCTGGCTGGCTGGCTGGATGGCTGGATGGATGGATGGGTGGATGAGTGAGTGAGCCTGAGAGCCTCTCAAACTTGTAGAGGCTGACACACAGCCCCCTGGAAGAGTTTGGACAGGACAGGTTAGGAGTATCGTTTCTTCACTGAGGCTTAAGGGGCTGCTGCCCACAGAGTGGCCAAGGTAAGGGGGGCACAGACAGAGGAAAGTGTCTGGTTGTTGCCTAGGGCTGGTGTGTGTGTGGATGGGGGTGGGGGAAGGCTGGCAGAACAATAAAGCCTGGAGGTGGCTCTGGGTCTGACAGTCCAAGCCCATTGGGTCTAGGCAGCTGAGGTGGTCTCCAGGCTGATTTTAACTGTGTAGGTATATACTGTTGAGCCCTGGGCCACTGAATTTCTGCAGCATGTGGGGCCAATTCAAAGGAATAGCTAAGCAGCCAGCTCAGGCCTGGGAGCACATGACCCCACTGAGCTGCTGAGGCAGCAAGTGCCTGCAGGAGGAGCTGGATCCTGGTTGTAGGTCATGTTAGAGTGGGCTCTGTGTATGCATGGGTATGTGCGTGGGTAAAGAGTGTGAGTAAATGTGTGAGAGAGTGTATGTATGGACATGTGAGTGTGCATGTGTGAGAAGACATGCAGGTGTGTGTAAGTATGAGTGTGTACGTGTGTGTGTCATGTGAAGTCCATCCTTGGCTATGCTGGTGCAGGTGTTTCTCTGGAGCAGTTGTAGGGGAAATTCCTGGCATGCGCTTTAGGCAAAGGCATTAGTCTAGAGATCTCAATCTTCCCAGAAGGCTGGCTTGGTTCTCTGTATCATCTCTTCATGGCACTTGTAACTGCCATCTACCTTTCTGTGACTGCTAAGGGGCTGCCTCCTCCCCAAGACTAGAAATGCTTCCCTACACCTTCTGGGTTGAGGAGTGCCTCAAGAGCAAGGAGGAGGCTTGTTATCACACTTGCCAGCTCCCCAGGACTCAGCGTAGTGTCCAGCTCATAGGACTTACCTCGGAAGAACTTGCTGATCAAGGTCCACAGGTAATGTTAGGGTGAGGATGGTAGCTCCGTTTCCCAGGCCAACGTCTCACACTTCCTCTATCCCCCCTTTCCCCTTATTTGCATCTATGATAGTTTACTGAGCTGGGATGTCATATTTAGCAAGTTGAAGACAAGATATCTAGTTAAATTTGAGTTACAGATGAACAAAAAATATATATTTGAAATTGTGTGTGCGTGTACACACAGAGGTACATTTGCCATAACAGGCGTGTGGTGGTCAGAGAACAGCTTTTCAGAAGTTGGTTCTCACCTTCTAGCTTGCTTGAGGTAGGATCTCTCTGGTTGTTTCTTTTACTGTGCTGGGAACTTCAGGTTAGCTGTCCCGTTAGTCTCTGGCTGATTCTCCCATCTCTGTCTCCCATCTCACTGTGGGAGTGCTGGGATTACATACAGGCACCACACCATCTGACTTCTTATATGTATTCTGAGTATGAACTCAGGTTGTCAGGTTTGTATGATAAGTGCTTTTACCCACTCAGCCATTTCTCTGGCCCCAACAGCAAATATTTTGTATAAAATAGTTTATATCTGAATCTATTTTCTATCAAATCCATTCCATACTTTTTAGTATAAATATATAATCAGTGACTCTTAGAGCTGAACATGGTGACATAAGCCTATAATCTCATCACTTGGGAAACTGAGGCAGGGGAATTGTGAGTTCTACAACCAATTCTACACTTTGAATTCAGAACCAACTCCATCATAAAGACTGTCTGAACAAAATAAAACAAAACACCCAAACAACTCTCCACCCCAAAATGTTGGAATAGAAATTATTTGCTATTTATCTGACATGAAGTGGATGTCATAGTTTTTAATCTAGCAGCCCTACTTCTGAACTGAAAACATTCTCAATGCTCTTGACTGAATCTGATGGAAAGGGGGCCAGCTGTGTTCCATCCCTCTGCTTCGGTGAAATCAGCTCATTAATAACATGTGCTGACATTTTCCTGAACAGCAGGAAATGAAAGACTTCAATTGTTGGTCAGAAGTAGACGAGAGAGGCTGTGTGGTTGGGCTGCCCAGTGGAAAGGGAAACTGACAGATTGCTGACCCAGGTTTGCTGGCGTCTTTACCTGTAAGACCTTAAAATGAATCCATCCTGTTGTTCAGTGGTCACTACCCTCTGCTGACAATGCCAAACCCCATCTTGCTAAATCCCGGAAATACCTGCCAGGTAGGAGGCATTGTCTTTGCTTCCCAGGTGGCCAGGCTAGTGAATAGGGAGAGAGGCACTTGCTAAGGTCTTTAGCACAGCTGGGAAGCGGAGAATCAGGGCTGGAGCCTGGTGGTGCCTGACTGAAGCGCTGCTTGGTTACTCCTAACCCAGACTAAAGTAGCAACTGCTAAAGGAGACCTGTAGGAGGAGCTAGGAGTCCCTTGTATTAATCCCAGTGAATTCTTATTTAACTTCAATGTTATCCATCCATCCATCCATCCATCCATCCATCCATCCATCCATCCATCATGCTATGGTACTGGAGATGTCATTCATCTGTCCATCTATGGCCCATCCCACCCACCAACCCATCTGCCCATCTTTTTGTCCCACTGTATTGAGTGCCGAGGAGTTGTGATGACAGACCTATAGCCCTTGGAAAGATCCCTAGCTTACCTGCAGGGTTTACACACCCTCTTATGTCCTCATGAGCTAGACCACAAGTCCTCAGCTTGATTTCACAATTGGCGGTTTGGCCAAGACCCCGAATTGATCAGAAATTAGAGACCCTTGTATTGTTTTTCTTCCATTCAGCCGGGAATGAACAACGTGCTGGACTATGGCCTGGACCGTGTGACCAATCCAAACGAAGTTAAGGTAAACCAGGTAGGTATGTCTGCTGCATTCTCAGCAGGGCCTGGGCCAGGTTCCGAGGCTCAGAAGGTATCCACATGTCTGTGTCTGTTGGGGCAATGCTGTCGCTCCTTGGAGACTGAAGGGAGCACCGTGGCTGCCTCGTTGGTATCAGGGTCAGGGGAAGAGGACACCCTGGCCAGGGTCCTGGGTAAAGAGAGGTCACAGTCAGAGAGGATAAAGCGTGCAGGGCAGGCCAGATGGCATCTAGATGACTGGTTTTCAATATTTTCTGAGTCACTTCCCCTTTGAAAATCCAATGAACATTATGAACCATGTGTGTCATTGTTAAAGCTTGGCCTCAAAGCATAAGTGGGGACCTAGAGGGAGGGGTGTGCTAGGAAGGGAGGAAGATGGTCATGCCAAGGGGAAGAGAAAAGGGCAGTGAGCTGGTAAGGAAACCATAGGATGTGTGGAGAGGGTCTTTGAGAGCATCCCCAGAAATCATTGGCGCCCTTGTCCAAAATGACCCTTCCTTTGATACATTTAGGGCACATCAACCTGTGTCAGCTGCCATCTCCCAGCAGCCTCTTCTGTGTTTTCTTGTTAAGATAGCAGATCACTGCCAAGGCCTTGTAGGCTTGGTTGCCATGGAGACAGAATCATGGAGTAAAATACAGAACCCGGGTGGGAGAGATTTTTTTTTTTTTAAATGGATAATGCACTGCTCTGGAAACCTCTCCTGTGGAGAAGGGGGAGGTGGAGGTAGAAAGCACGTCACCGACTCTGACGTGGGTAGGTGGTGGGACTGATTGAGACTCGGCCATGTGTATGTGGGGTGTGGGGAGGTGAGACCAGGACTTTCCCTTCAGCAAAGTCAGGAAGGTGGCCATGGAGCTGTGCTGCTCTGTCCTAAGTGTGGTTGATATAACTTCTGAAGAGTGTAGGGTGGGCCAGTGCCCGTCCTCACGGAGGAAGAGTTTTCATGCTTCCTGGCCACCCAGAAGGGAAGGAGCCGTGCCTTCCAGCTTTCAAAGCCTGGTTGTACCAGCTGCTGGGCATGCTCTGAGCAGGGAAGTAGAGGGAAGACTGGGGGTGATGCAGAGCATGGGCTGTGCCTCCTCAGCTGAGTACTTTCTCTCTCTCTTTCTCTCTCATCAGCTCTCTTTTCCCTGTGTGTGTGTCTGCACACTGGCTATTGTGGAGCAGTAAGAAGAAACAGGATTCAAGCCGCCCCCCACACCCCTGGCAGTCCAGCACCCATCAGATCTCCTGTGCAGGGAGGAGCTGGGATTGGGGCCATGTACTATGGCAACATTTCCCATGACCAGGTGCCCCTATTTCCCTCTTGTCCTACTCTCAGAGGAGAGGGTCACCAAGAACTTGGAGCATCTTCCAGGAAGCCTTAAGAAGGCAGAGGTTTGATATTTGTCTCACTTCAGAGAACTCACAGTGCCAGAGTTGAAGAGCAAGTTTATTTCTGAGAATAAGTAAATTCTATCTGTTTTCTGTAAATGAAGGCCAAAAGCCCATCGAGCATGAGAACAGAGGCTGCTAGATTGACAGGTGTCCAGGGCCTTGGGTAACTGGCCCCCTCGGGCAGATGGCCATTGGTTGGTAAGACTGCCCAGCCTTTGGGGGACCTGGCCTAGGCTGGGAGTCAGGCCTAGGATATGTGTCCTTTCTCAGTTCCCATACCTTGAGGACATACAGAAATCCAAGGGTGTGTGTGTGTGTGTGTGTGTGTGTGTGTGTGTGTGTGTGCGTGCGTGTGTGTGCGTGTGTGTGTGTGTGTGTCCCACTACCACCAAAGGGCATTTGGACCTGCAAGGGGAGCACGGGTAAAGAGACTGGACAGTGGTCTGGCTGTGAGCCCTGATGTGCTCCAGGCTGACACTTCTTCATCCCCTTGACCACAGTAGAGGGGCTGTACTGCCATCCAGTGCTACTCATGACTGGATCACACTGTCACAGTGATGAAAGACAGCTAGGCAAAGAGCTAAGACCTAGGATGGAGCAGTACCACTCCTCCCCATGTGAGCATGGAAGAGCTCCTGAGCCACTTAAAAACTTCACTTTCCTCATCTGTGACATGTGTCCAACAGGACTTTTTAAGAAGATTAAGCAGGATTATTTATAGAAGTGTCTAGTACAATATGTGAGATATTCTAAGAGCAGTAGCTGTTGTTGTTATAATTTTAGGTCCCTGCATTGTGAGGGAGATTATTTATGAGGTCTTACTTTTTAATTATATCTCTTCTATTATTCAGTTTACTTATTTTAAATCAACTTTTAAAGTTAGCATGCCAAGCAGTGGGTTTCAAGATGGCGTTTTCATACATATGGACCACTACACTTTGTTCTTATTCATCTCCTCCCCCACTACTTTCCCATCTCCCTAACCCTCTCTTACTGATCCTCTTCTTCCCCCAGGTAGTGCTCCCCCTTGTGCTCTCATGTTCTTATAGACTTCTGACCCCATTTTGGGGGCACTCAACTTAATAGCCAGTTTCTCCTCTATTCTTACACCTTCCCCTGCTTCTCCACTGGAAGGGAGGTATGGTGGGGGAGCGAGAGGAGAGGCAATTTCAGTCTCTCTGCCTCTAGTTGTAGGAACAGCACAGATCATGCAGGTGGGCACATAGGTCTTTGAGAAAAAGAAATATGACTCTAGGAAATTAGATGCTGTACGCTGCTAAGCTCAATGAGTTCAGTCATTAGTGAGTAATACCCGTGTGCTCCTGTTAACAGAGACTGCTTTCTTCCTGTTATTCCCTGTCTGATGGTAGCTGGGCAGTGTGACTCTGATGTGCACTGATGGCTTGTGTGAGGCATGGAGCTAAGTGCTCCTCATCTAGTCCTGGCTCAGAGACTCACAGGTGCTGAAGGAGGAACAGAATTCTGAGACCATCCCTGTCCCCTAGTAAAGGAAGCAGACCCAAAGGGAGAGTGAGAACTCATGCACGGACACACAGCCCAGACATAGTGAAGCCTGGCTGGGAACCTCTCCAGCCGCCACCAGAGCCCACTGCCTGCTGGTCTCTGATGTCCATCATGTGGCTTTCACAAGCTCTGTTGGATTTTATTAAGCTCATTAAAGTCTTGAGATAGCATCAGTTTCATTTCTCATATGGCAAAACCAAAACAGAGAGATTTAGCCCTTTGGCAAAGGTGGCCCAGCTAGGTTTTTGTTGGGAAACCCTGCTGTTAGGGTTGTAGTCCTCCATGTCCTGATAGCTCTAAGGGGCTCGGCACCAAATGGAAGGACTCCCCTTTTCAGCAGGGGGCCTCCTGCTCTCTTCCTGGCTTACCTGGAAAGTGCCACCAAGCATGGATGCCTGACCTTATTTGGAACATGACCTTTGGCATAGTTACCTGGAGTGAAAACTACCCCCAGGTTTTTTCTATATGATATTCAGGCATTGCCTGGTAGTCGGACGATAGGAGCCCACTGCCACATGTAAATAAAGTATACTATGAGCACCTATCAGCTGAGGCTTTGGCTACTGCCTCCACACTATATTTTCCCTAGTTCTCCCACTGAATAAACGGAGCTGTTTCACTGAATCCCTGAGTTTGGAGCTGTTTGCATCGTTGAACCTGCCTCCCCGGAAGGGCTTTCTTCCGTCAGTGCTCACTGGCCGTCCTGACCCCGCTCATCGCTTCTGCTCCCCTTGTCCTCGTGGACTGGTGGCCAACGACCCGCGAGGAGAGGGAGAGGCCCCACAGGTTTTACCATTTGTATTTTTCCAGTTTATAGCTTAGCATCCCTCCTTCCACCTTCCAGGCCCAAATCCTGTAAGCAGGGCTGCCCACAGGTATAGAGGGGTGCCTGGTACTAGCACCCAAGGTTCCACTCTCCAAATGACCTTGATTTAATGCTCTATTGCTGTCTTAAAGTCCTTAGCTGTGGGGCTGGGGAGATAGCCCTGCTTTGCACACATGAGCACCCGAGTTCAATCCCTAGAACCCATGTGAAAAATCTGGGTGTGCTTGGTGGTGTGTGCTTAGAATCCCAGTACTGGTGAGGAAGAGACGAGAGGCTTCCCTGGGGCTCACTGGCCAGCCAGCCTAGCCTACTTGGCAAGCTCCAGACCAAGGGAGAGACCCCGTCTTGAAAAACAAGGTGGACAGCAGCACCTGAGGAACAACACCAGAGTTGACCTCTGACCTCCACATACATGTGCACACACACACACACACACACACACACACACACACAGAAGTTCTTACTGGCTTTGTCAGGCACTTTCATTTTACACTGAGCCTTTCAAACTGAGTAATCCCACCACTGCTGCTTAGGAAGTACCTAGTAGAACAGGTCTCTGCTTCCATGGTCACAGCCTCACATCCTGCCTCCTTGGACAGCAGCCCGCTATTTCCTTTCCTGTTTGCGTTGCACTAACATCAGTTTCTACTGGCCCTGGGTCCTCATGGTCCGTTGCCCCGACCACCCCTACTCCCACCCCCTAGCCTTTAGCCCTACCTCTATTTCTGTGACAACTCAGGCCTGGCCGCCCATCCCAAGCTCCTTCCCTGTCCTTTCTCTGGCTCCCTCTCTGCTGTCTGGCAGGGACCCCAGGGCTTCTCAGGCTTCACCCTGATCCCTCTTGCAGGTGACAATTGTCTTCAGTCTCCAAGGGCTACAGAGATGTATAAATAAGTCTAGATGTGTCCCTATTTGAGAAATCCTGAAAGAGAAAGGTAACAAGTTGTTAAGTTGTTAGAATTCCAGGAATGTAGGGCAGTCAAAGATTCTTCAGACAGAACATTCTTAGTGTGGAAAAGGGCATCACTCAGTGGGAATAAAGAAGTGACTTTGCTCTAGGACAGCCAGCCTTTGAGAGAGAAGCAGACACGCGTGCGTGAATTCTGGGGTTAAAAAAAATTGCTTCTTCCTATTTTATCACCAGGTGGTTTTCTCTGAACTGCATAGAGTTGTGTGTGGGTGTGTATATTTTTAATAAATTCACTTTAACATGATGTTTCTATGACCTTTTGGCTAAGTGATGACAATATTGATAGTAGGCTTGCAAGATTTAGCAAATAAACACACATGATTTCCAGTTAAGTTTGAATTTCAGATAAACAGTGATAATGTCTGTTAGAATAAACATGCCCTGATGTGGCTTGGTGCGGTAGTTCATCTTGTATTGAGGGCTAATACCGTACTCTGCACGTGCCATGCTTTAACAGCTGTATATTAACACTAATTGATGGTGGTTATGTATTGAGTTTCCACAACATGCCAGTTGCCTGTGTACCTTATCCCATTTAATCCCCATTTTATTTTGTTGTTTTTGGTCTTTTTGAGACAGGGTCTCCCTGTAGCCCCAACTGTCTTGGAACTCACTATGTGGACCAGACTGGCCTTGAACTCACAGAGATCTGCCTGTCTCTGCCTCCCAAGTGCTGGGATTAAAGGCGTGCACCACCACACCCAGCCCCATTTTGTTTTTATAAATAACACTCCAGAGGTTGAGATGTCAAATCACTTGTCCAAGGTCACATAGTCAATAGCATGTAGAATCAGGATTTTAACTTTCGTCTGGGCCCAAAACCCATACTTTTCCCCAAACTATTCCTCAGTTCACAGATCTCTGCCTTTTAGAAAAGCCTAGAACTCTTTCCTGACACTGCCTCATTATGCACACATTTCATTATACACACATCCCATTATGCACACAGGACATATATGTGTGTCACTCTGGAAGCAACTGATCCCATGGTCAAGTATTGGTGAAAAAAACAAAACAAAAACAAAAATGGTTCATATAGACAGCCAAGACAGAGGTGTGGATGCCTCCAGATTCAGCAGAATCCTATCACATGCTGTGTCTCCCTGACCCAGAATTCTCCCAGTCTACAACTTGGAGCACCAACATGGTGCCACAAGTAGAAAGGTTTACATCACAAAACTTTGTTTTGGCCAGGTAGGGTGGTACAGGTCTCTAATCCCAGCACTCTGGAGGCAGAGGGAGATGGACCTTTGTGAGTTAGAGGCCATCCTGGTCTAAGTAGCAAGTTTCAGGCCAACCAGGGCTACATAGTGAGACCCTGTCTCAAAAACAGAAAACATCAAAAACAGAAAACATGTCTCTTGAGAGACAGCTGAGCTATTAAGAGTACTTATTACTTTTCCAGAGGAACTTGAGTTTGGTTCCCAGGACTCACATCAGGCAGTTCACAACCACCTATAACTCCAATTCCAGGCAGTCAGACGTCCTCTTCTGGTCTCTACAGGCACTGGCATACATGTACCATTCCTGACCTCTGTAGTCATTGCACGACAGAGGTGCACTTACATACATGACACACACACACACACACACACACACAAAATAAATAAATAAAAAATAAAAAAAATGACTGCTTTATGCACAGATTATTGAAAATATCCTATAAAATTACACTCAGCCTATGTGTGGAAGGGTTAGATGAGACACAAATGGATTTGTGCATAGACTTGGTCCCATCTCCAAGATGTTTCATAGTGTATGTGTAAATGTCCAAAATCTGCCGTCTAAAGCACTGGCAGTCCCATCATTTGGAGTGACCAGTCCTTAACTCATACTCGAGTGTGTATCAGAGGCTGGACCCCCCCCAAAACTACTGATGATTCTGGAAACCAAAAGACAGATAAGAAGCTACTCCAGAGGCAGGATTCTGAAAGGGCCATAAAGGAAAGTGAATGAAATATATATATGAAAACTCTCAAGACTCAGCGGCCTTAGAAACAAAAGTATTAAGCGAAAGGACGACCACCAGAGATAGGACTGAAATGTGTGTGTGCCCCTGTCACTTCCAAGAATAGTTCCCTGTGGGGCTCAGAAAACATCAGGGGGCCACAATCCCTCGCCTTCCTTCTGTGTTTGTCCACAGAGGAGCCCTGGGCCCAGGGCATTGGTTGATAGGAAGTTTGATGTGGACCCAGGGTACTGAAGATGCTAAGATAAGATACTAAGTACTAAGATACTAGCTGCTGAGCAAAGAACCAGCTCTGGATTGGATTTCTCATCATTAGTGTGATTAAAGTGTGTTTTCTGTGTTTATGCTTCATCCCACGGTTGGGGCTCTCGTTCTCTTCATTTTAATTATAAATTAAACGGCTGGATAGTCAGTCCATTTTGAGCTTTCCTAGCTCAGGGCAGAGGAAGGACATAGTAAAGGGAGAAGGTGAGGTGGAGAGAGGTAGCAGATTTGATGTTTTTCTGTGTTTCACTATTCATTCCTTGGCTTTGTATAGAGCAGACCTGGGTTTGAATCATGGCTTAGCCAATGACTGACCAGAAGATGTTAAGAAAGGATTCATACCTACAACCTTCCAGAGCCTTGGTTTCTTCAACAGAAAATCAGTGTAATAAAATCTTCCTCTTTTAAGCTTTCTTTATAAAAGCTCAAAGAAGTATAAATTACTTTGCAGCATTTGTTAAGGAGTAGTTATGTAGTAAGAGTCCAGCTTCCCCATTGAGCAAAGGTCTTTGATTATTAGACACTATCTTAATAATCCACTTCAGCAAAACTTTAACAGAAGGATATGATTATATTAGATTTGAATGGGTCCACTCTGGCCCTTGGGTCCTTTTCTACCCAAAATGCATGCCTTTTAAAATAAAGCCTCATGTTGAAAGAGAATAGGAGCCACTGGTATGTGTGGTTGCCAAGACATCTAGATTGTTTGGTAAGTGTTTTCAAATTGTTAAGTGGAAGGTATTCTATTAAGCTTAGCAAAAGCCTTCAACTTTCCAAGCCTCTAAGCACACCAAAGTTGTCACTGATTTGATACTTGTTAAGATCTACCCTGAATCAGGCATGATTCAAAAGGGGGTGACATGGCACAGTCTTCTTGCCTTTGATGGTGCTTTGATGGTGACAGATGCATGGTAAAGAGTTACACAGATAAAATATAATTAAAAATTGTGAGGAGCCTATGAAGGAGGAGGTCAGATGTGGGAATCCCACTTGAGAAAACTTTACCTACCTCTCCATTCTAGGAAATAGATTTCCCATGAAAATAAAGTATCCCAAAGCAATCCAATAAGGCAAAATGCTACCCAGGAGGAATCAAAGAGGGGAGGCGAGTACATGACATTCCACATTGGGTCCCCTGGGTTCGTGTGACCTTGGGTCAATGGCCCAGTGGTTATTTTGCTGTGGCTAAGTGGTGACAGAGTCTTCATACTCCTGATACTATTCCTGGTGAGGATTTGGTTTAATTCAGCAGCATGGATATTAGGCAGTCAGGAATTATGAGGCTCCCCTTGAAGACTGTATCAGCACCAAGAAACCTTCAGACACAACCAAATCTAGAGAAACAGAGACCAGAATTCTCACAATGCTCAACCTTAAAGAACTGGATAGGGCAGAAAACTGACACCAAGAAAACCCGATTGCAGATCTATGTATTTCGGTTGGAGGTGGATCTCTGTCTTAACTTGGAAAGCTGATCCCTAGCATGAACTTGAACTTGCTTTGGTAGTTTCCAGGAGGAGATGGGGCCCAATATGATCTCTCCACATTGTAGTTTAACTCTGGGACTGGTGGTAGATGCTGCTTTTTAAATTGTGTGTTTTTTTTGTTTTGTTTGGAATGTGTGATGTCAGTCATGTTGTTACTAACACCTGAGAATGAATCTCACAATCCATTCAAACTTTTTGTGGTGATAAAAGAAATAAGGACACTTGAAGGGCCATCCTGGTTTCTCCATCATGGTCACCCTTCTGTATGTTAGTGTGAGGTGGTTTCCCTTCATTAAAATTATTTTTAAAAATATTTTATTTATTATTTTTATTTTATGTGTATGAGTGTATTGCCTGCATGTATGTGAGTGCACCCGTGTAGTGCAATGCTGCGGAGGTCAGAAGAGGGCTTCGGATTCCCCTGGAACTGGAGTTAAGGACGGTTCTAGCTGCTATGTGGGTGCTGGGAATCAAACCTGGGTCCTCTGCAAGAGCAGTCAGTGCTCTTAGCTGCTGAGCCATTTCTCCAGCCCCCATTTATTATTATTATTGACACATATGTGGAGGTCGGGGCACAACTTTGTCAATGTTTTCTCCTTTCACTTTTACATGGGTTCCAGGGAGCAGACTCAGGTCATCAGGTACTTTGCCTGTTGAGTCGTCTTGCCAGCCCAGGACTCTCTTATCTCCTACTTGTCCGGTGGTTCTGGTGACATTCTGGTAGATCACGGACAACCCCAAGCTTCGTCTTTAATTTTCACTTATTCTTAGGAAGTAGTATAAAGCTATAAGAGTAAATTATATTCTTTCCCTAGCCACCAATCTTTGCTGATTTTTTTCCAGTGGTTTCAGGGAGCAGGGTGGAAGTGGGAGAGATGGGGGAATTCTACCTTTGAGGTCTCAAAAGATGAGGAGTTTTCTCATGGGCAAGTGATTTTATTTTTCAAATGGGCATTTGAACTGTAATGATTTAATGGCATCGGTTTAATGGTTTTGCTTCTTTGTTTTACAGAAACAAACAATCACTGCTGTCAGAAAAGAGGTAATTAGTCTCCCAGCTCCAGCGAAGCTTGATTTCAAAATCCTCTAAGAAATTATATGTACTTTGGCTTTATGCTGTGCACTCAGTAACAGAATGAAAAACGTGTTTAGTGTTCAAACATTTGTTTCCAAATTAATGGACAGCACAGAATGACAAAGGATCGTTTGAAAAGCTTGAATAGGGCAGATGCTGA
Organism: Nannospalax galili; assembly: GCF_000622305.1. Classification (NCBI taxonomy): domain Eukaryota; kingdom Metazoa; phylum Chordata; class Mammalia; order Rodentia; family Spalacidae; genus Nannospalax; species Nannospalax galili. The sequence goes on along the minus strand of NW_008346898.1, from coordinate 2,800,169 downwards.
ATCTTAAGATGTGAAGGAAGTGTCCCTTGAAGTCACGCATGTGAGGGATGGCCACAGAGGACTGTGGGAGTGAAGTCTACAGTGCCCACATCTTCAGCCTGTGCCTTGCTCTTACAAGTTCAGTACCATTTGGAATCTATCCAGGGTGACAAGCTGCCTGCTTTGCAGATCTATCCAGGACCTAGGATAGTGCCTTGGGAAGCTTTGGCCATTGAGGCAAATGTGTTGAAGGCTATCTGGATGGGGAGGAAGGTGGTTGAGGAGAGGCATGGCTTACATCTGCTCAAGATGCAGAACCAAGAAGACTGAAGATGTCCCCATAGTGAGGACAACTCTGTCAGCAAGGGGCATGTAAGGAAAACCCAAGGATCTAGTCCTATATCTCAGTTCAATGCTCTTTAGGATACTTTTTATTAACTTTTGCCTTTCCCAAGACCACAAATGATGGGTTAAGGAGGCCACTTACTTGGAGTTTGAGGTGTGGGTCTGAGCCCTGTTGGTTCTGAGGTCTGGCGTGAAGGAATAGAATTCACTGTTGTTATGAATAAATGGCCTCTGGTCTTGAATCCATGATGTGTGATGTCAGTGTTAGTGGTATTTAAGAGTGGAGAGTTGGACATTATATGTTACTTTTCTCATTGCTGTGATAAAAATACCTGACAAAAGAAACTTAAGGAAGGAAGGGTTTCTTCTGGATCACGGTTTTAGGAGACACGGTCCATCATGGTGGAGAAGTCATTGTGGCAGGAGCATGAGGCTGTTGGTCACATTGAATCCAGTCAGGAAGCAGAGAGAGATAAATGCTGATGCTCAGCTGGCTCTTTTTTTAATTCAGTCCATGGAGTGGTGCTTCTCACATTTAGGGTGGGTCTTCCCACTGCAATTAACCCAATCTAGAAACTTCCTCACGGGCATGTCCAGAGGTTTGTCATCTAGGTGATTCTAGATCCTGTCAAGTTGACACTATTAACTATTACAGACATCTAACAACCATCTCTCTTCCAGATCATGTATTACCAACAAGCCTTAATGAGGTCCACAGTGAAGTCTTCAGTGTCCCTTGGAGGGTATGTTTCTGGTTTCTTGGTCTTGCTAAAGCATGAGCAATGGGTAGTCAAGAAAATGTCTATTTTAAGTAAAACATGACAGGTTATGGTAGATCAACTGAAGAGACTGAAGAAGTATGTTTTGTCTAGTGTCTTGCTTCCGGTAAGGTTAGTGGTCAGGTTCTTATAAAAAAAAAAATCTTCAAAAATCTTTTATATCCACCCAAATTCCTACTTTGTAAAAAATGTCATCTCCCCTGAAAACATGTCATTGGCTGTGGCAGGTACCTGTGGTCCTTCCTCACATGTGGATATAGGCTCTGCCTCTTTTTCAGGTAACTACTTACTTGGAGAAACTTGTATTTGTCGTCTATCTCAGATTTGGAGTTCATACCGCAATTAGGGCAAAGAGTTTGAATAGCAAGTTTAAGCTTCCAACCCATGCATTATCCTGTCAGAGGTGGAATCCAATGGGGCTAGCAATCTTAGCTAGTCTGTGGCAACTTGGAGGTTCCGAGATGGGAGCCAAGTCACAGGCAAACCAAACAGGCTTCGGATGGTAAAATCTCCTGATGAAATGTGAAGATGGCATTTTTTGAACTGGGGACAGAGAATCAACAGCGGACTGGATTGGGAGATGGTGTTCTGTTTCTCAAGTTAAATAGGACAGGTCTTACCAAACACCTGTCAATCATAGGAGCTATTAGGACATTCCCCTAAGAAGGCAGTAAGAAGCATGTAACTAAGCTGGTACCAGAAAGCAAAGCAAGCTGGTCCATCAACCTATGTGTTGATTTGGTTTCCTGGTGTTGAGCTTCTAGGAAACCCTTTTCCATTTGCTTTTCAGGATTGTTAAGTACAGTGAGCAGTTCTCATCCAACGATGCCATCATGTCAGGCTGTCTCCCCAGCAATCCTTGGATAACAGATGATACCCAGTTCTGGGATTTAAATGCCAAATTGTATGTATTTGAAATGTTGGCCTTTTTAAAAATTGCTTTATTTTTTAATGTGCATGTTTATGTGTCATATACATGTATGCATGTGTGCATATTTGCGTGTGTTTGGGTCTATAAGGGCACATGTACATGTGTGTGAATGTGTAGACCTAAAGGTGATGTCAGGTGTCCTTCTTGATTGAGCTCCAATTTATTTACTGAGGCAAGGTCTATCACTGAACCCATAGCACTCCAATCCTGGGTAGTCTAGCTTGCTGGCTTGCTCTAGGGAATTTGGTCTCTGCCTACCAAGCGCTGGGATTACAGGTGGCATGTCTGCCAGGATTTTACCTGGATTCTGGGGATCTAACCTCTGGTCGTCATGCTTCTGTGACAAGTGCTTTACCCACTGAACCATCTCCTCAGCCAAATATTCATGTTTTAGTAGATGAGGATGGGGCTTTAGCTTAGTTGAAAGAGTGCTTGCCTATCATGCATGAAGCCCTGTGATTGATCCCCAGCACAGCATTAACAGGGCATGGTGGTATGCCTGTAATCCTAGCACTTGGGAGGTGGAGCAGGAGGATCAGAAGTTTGAGGTTATCCTTAGTTACATAGCAAGTTCAAGGCCAGCTTGGTGCATGTGAAACCCCGTCTCAAAAAATATTTTACTCTTTTTGAGATATAATTCATAGAGCATGCAATTTACCCTTTTAAGGTGTATAATTCAGTTTCTTATATACAAGAGGAGAACATTAAGGGTCAGGAGAGATGGCTCAGCAGTCAAGAGCATTGATTGCTCTTGCAGAGGGCCCGGGTTCGATTCCCAGCACCCACATGGTGGCTAACAACCATCTGTAACTTCAGTTCCAGGGGATCTGATGCCCTCTTCTCACCTCCATAGGCATTGAACGACACAGGTGCACTCACATACATGCAGGCAATACACTCATACACATAAAATAAAAATAATAAATAAAATATTTCAAAAAATCAAGAGGAATACATTAAATTACTACAACTGACTTTAAAAGAAATATTGTACCTTTCTCACCCCCAACTATCCCTTAGCCCCCAGCCCTAGATAACCACTAGTCAGTCTACTTTCTGTCTGTCTGTATTTGCCTACTCTAGATCATTCCATGAAATCATATAGTATGTGATCTTTTGTCTTTAGCCGTTTTTCACTTAGGGAAATACTTCCAAAGTTTATCCATCTAGTGGCATGATTGTTACTTATTTTCTAGTTATGGCTGAGTACTGTTCATGTGTGACTATAGTACATGTAAACCTATTCATATGTTGAAGGCATTTTAACTATCATGACAAATACTACTGCAAAGATTCGTATATGTTCAGGGTAAAGGGGAAGTTTGTGATGGGTGACAGGTGCCTGGCTGGTGACTGTGGCCACAGCATCCCTTGCCAGTACAGCACTGGAATTCTCTCCTGACTTAGGGGTGGCAGCCTGATTCACCAGTGGATTATTTCCAGGCTGAGCTCCTTTACCCTTAAGGGTAAAGGTGGTACTCCCCCAACTCTGGAAGGCCATGTCCTGGGTGTGAACTCCAGGGCATTTATCTGAGGCTGCATCTTCCTAGGAAGTGGCTACTTGGATTGCGTGTCTATACAGGAGTTTGGGGAGGAACAAGATTGGGATTGGGTGGAGACTCTGGCTGTGGACTCCATGAAGGTTGGTGAGGGCTGATGCCTCTCACTTCTACCCAGGCCACCACTGAGCACAGTCCCTGCCTCCCACGGGAGTGCTGCATTTACCAGGCATCCTCCTTGCAGGGTGGAAATCCCAACCAAGATGCGGGTGGAACGATGGGCCTTCAACTTCAGTGAACTGATTCGAGACCCCAAGGGTCGACAGAGCTTCCAGTACTTTCTCAAGAAAGAATTCAGTGGTGAGTCTCTCTCTCTCTCTCTCTCTCTCTCTCTCCTTCCTTCCTTCCTTCCTTCCTTCCTTCCTTCCTTCCTTCCTTCCTTCCTCAGGATCTCATGTCTCATGTAACCCAGGCTGGCCTTGAACTCTCTATATAGCTAGATGACCTTGAACTTCTGATCCTGTTGCCTCTATCTTCCACGTGTGCATGTCCACCACACCTTTAAAGGATATCCATTTTGTGTGCTATGTGTGTGTGCACCACAGTCATGCATGGAGGTCAGAGGACAGCAGGGTGGGAGTCAGTTCTCTCCTTCCACCATGTGGGTCCTGGGGATTGAACTTAAATGGTCAGACTTGGTGGTAAATGTCTCTACCCACTGAGCCATCTCATTGCCCCCACACAAGATTTTATGTGGTCCTGGAGATCAAACATAGGACTTTGTGTATGCTAGGCAAGCACTCTATCAACTATCCCTAGTCTGAGTCTTCTTTTTTTAAACTAAATTTTTGTACTTTAGCGACTCTCCCTTAATGTCCAGCCTGAGTTTTAACAGTTTCCATGCTTTGCACAGGCTTTTCAACATGGCTTCTTCCTCCTGCAGCCTTCAGAGTCTTCCCTGAGTCCAGGACCAGTTCTTTCCATAGACTTGAAGACAGCCTTACTCTGGGGGGAAAATGACATCTGCTCACAAAATCTGCATTAGCGTTATTCAGATTTGCAGGGCTCCGTCCCTTTTTGGCTAGGGTCTCTTCATTGCTCAAAGGACTCCTGTACACTCCCTTCCCCAAGTACAGCTTGAGGGGACGGGATGCAAAACAAGCAAGCTTTCCCACCTTTTCTCCCAGCCTGACTGTCTTTAGATCAATGGTTCTGAAGACTCAACCCACTTGGCCATGTCTTTAAACAGTTAGCAGGGACCCATCTCCAGGGGTGCTTTTTTAATTACTTTGGGTTGGAATCTCTGTGGTCCTGAAAGCTCCCGAGGTGGTTCTAAGTGATGAACATGGTTTAGACATACAGCCTTAAACCCCAGGCCTGGTTTCTTCAGGGCCTTCAGAGTATGTGGGCTTTAGTAGAGGGGTCCATCTCTGGGCATCTCATTATGGTGAGTGCTTGTGACTTAATTATATTGCATTTTGAGAAACATCCAGGTACATCTCAAAGCTAGATTAGAACCAATTATACATTCAACTGCTTTGCTATATTCACTGAAATATTGACTCTCATAGGATTTATTTGCCTGCTTGTGGAGTCCCCAGCCCCATGCTTGGGTTTTGAGTCCCATTTGCATATTACTCTAAACCAGCATGTTTGTGGGGCTGCTCCTGAAGAGAATTATACCAGATGTGCCTTTAGTTTGGATTACAACATGTCCAGAACATTACATTAGACATTGGATTGATGAAAATCGTGTTCTCTATTCAAGCCTAATTGCATAATAACTCAAAAAAGATGGACGGAAGAGTGTGTGTGTGTGTGTGTGTGTGTGTGTGTGTGTGTGCGCGCGCGCGCGTAGGCGCGCAATATGTGGAAATGGTGCCATCTGTGTGTGTGTGTGTGTGTGTGTGTGTGCGCGCGCGCGCGCGCGCGCGCGCGTAGGCGCGCAATATGTGGAAATGGTGCCATCTAGTGGCCTAGTGATAGACTACATGCTGTGCTTATCTCACCCACCCATTCCTTACTAATAATGAAAATTCAGAAATGATTTCCTTACATGGTTGAAACCGTATTATTGTCAGTTTCCTTAGGAGATTCCTAAGGATTCATGTATAAATTAGGTATATAAACCATCAATCTTCTTTTTTAATAAAAAGTCTTGATTGGAGTAAGACCCACAGAACATGAAAATCACCTTTTTTTTAAAAAAAGAAAAACATGGTCTCGGCCTGGAGAGATGGCTCAGCGGTTAAGAACACTGGTTGCTCTTGCAGAAGACCCAGGTTTGAGTCCCACACCCACAGGGCAGCTGACAACTGTCCATAACTCCAGGGGATTCAACAGCCTCTTCTATGTTCCGTAGGCATTCCATTACACAGGTGCACTTACCTACACACAGGCAATACACGCATACACATAAAAATAATAAATAAAATATTTTTTAAAAAATGGTCTCACATGGCCCAGGCTGACCTCAAATTCACTATGCAGCCAAGGGTAGTCTTGAAGTCCTAATCCTCTTGTGTCTGCCTCCCAAGTTCTGAGATCACAAATGTGCACAGCACAATTGGGAATATTCACTCTTCTTTAAGGTGTAAAATTTAGTGTTCTTAAAACTTTGTGATAGGATCTCTCTGTATAGCCTGGGCTAGCCTCAAATTTATGATCCTCCTGCCTCAGCCTCCTGAGTGTGGAATCATGTAAGAGGGTTTACACCACACTGGGCACAATTCGTGGTTTTTAGTATATTCATTGAATTGTACAACCATCAACACTAGCTAATTCCATGAAAACTTTCAGTACCTCTATAAGTCACTTCCCACTATATGCCCAGTATGTCACTTCCTGTTCTTTCCTTCCCTCCACTTGCTACCCACCATTCTCATCCTCTGCCTAGTCCTAGGCAATCACAAAGCGACTCTCAGTCCCTGTGGTTTTGGCTATTCTGTATGTTTTGTGTGAATGGGATCGCACAATATGTGATCCTTTCCCACTTAGCTTAATGCTTTCAACATTTGTCCATGTCATAGCAAGAGACACCCCACATTCTTTGTTACGGTTACAGCAGCTTCCACTGATGATATATCACTTTTGTTCGTCCATTCATCGCTTCATGGGAATTTGAGTTGTTTTGACCTTTGGCTGTTGTGAACATGCATGTGCTTTTATGTGTTCATTAATTAATGAATGGCGTATGTGTATGCATTCCCATGTGTGTGGGCACACAGGTGTGTGGGTGCATGTGTGCTCGAGTATGGAGATATAAGGTTGACCTGGGGAGTCTTCCTCTCTCTCCACCTTATTCATTGAGGCAGGGTCACTCAGTTGAATCCAGAGCTCACTGATACAGCTGGTCTCAGGGGATGCCCTGTCTCTATCTCCCAAGATCTGGAGTTACAGGTGAGTTTTCATGCCCATTCAGCATTCACCTGGGTTCAGGGATCTGAATTCCAGGCCTCACCCATTTGTGGCAGGTGCTTGAACTGCTGAGCTCCCCATTTACTTTTTTGGTAGTAAATACATGTAACATAAAATTCATCCTTTTAGTCACATAAGTGTACAATGGCATTGGCAATAGGCGTATTTACTTCTCCAGAACTTTGTCATCATCTCAAGCTGAAACTGTGAACCTATCAGATACTAACTTCCTATCCCTGCCATCCCCTATCTACCACCATCCTACGGCATGTCTCTATGAATCTGGCTACTTTAGTTACCGTATATAAGTGCAGTTCTATAATACCCAGTCCTTTGCATCTGGCTTATTTCACTTAACATGTCTTCACGGTTCTTGTAACATGACGTGCTGGATTCTTTGTCCTTTTTCAAACTGTATTTAACGGCAGATGCATACCACATTTTCTTAATCCATTCCTCCATCTGTGGACATTTTAAGTTGTTTTGCCTTTTGCAAATAATTGCTCACTTAGTTTTA
>NW_008346898.1:2762334-2792661 GCF_000622305.1 Nannospalax galili | reverse complement strand
TTTTTTTTTTTTTTTTTTTTTTTTTTTTTTTTTTTTTTTTGTAGGCAAGATGGTCTACTCTGCCCTTGATGTCAGATCAATTGTCAGTAAAGAAAATCTCTAGCCTGTGATCTTTGTTCAAAGAATACCCATCTCTGTAGTTGTGGAGCAAATGCGAGTTAGTGTAAAATTGTGCAGCCTTTTCCTGTCTGAAATAGCTGGGGGCTTTCAAAAAATACCGTGGAGGCAGAGAAGGGGTGCTCTTGTGTATTTAACTGCACCATGGTGTGCACACATCACACACACACACACACACACACACACACACACGCACGCACGCTCTTGCTTTCCTATTGGTGAGATCATCTTTATTTTCGAAGTCAAACGCTGCCACCTGGGATCACAGTACCAACTCATTCTCAGTGTTTCTGAGTGCTGTGAACCACCAGGAAAAGAATAAAAACTGGGAAGAGATTAAGGATTTTGGAGGTCTGACTTTTCTTTCTCAGTCTGGAGGTGCAGAGACCCGATGGCTCTTGTGACATTCAGTGCCCCTGGTAGCTAAGTGTTCTCTGAGAATTTGTCTCGAGTGATGCAAAGATTCTTGAGGGCTTTTGGGCTGGAAGATACCCTGGGAAGGCGGGGGGTCCCTACGCATGGTCAGAACAGTCAGAACTCATGAGTCATGGGACCCAAGCAGTGTAGGAAGACTAGAATGGAGTCATCCATGCTTATGAGTCATCCCGTGTGAACTCCTTCAGGAAATATTTGCTACAGGCAAATTCTCGGCTCAGTGGGTAAAGACTTGCTGTCAAATCTGATGACCTGAGTTCAAATCCCAGAACCACATGGTGGAAGGCGAGAACTGACTCCTGGAAATTGTCCTTTAACCTTCACAGGTGTCAGGTGCACTGAGGTGTGTAGCCACTAAGCAGTCAATCAATCAATCAATCAATCAATCAATCAATATTGATTTAAAAAATATGACAGTCTGAGGGGTGCATTATTATGAGATCTAACCTGTATTGTTGGAGGACAGACTAGCACTCAGTCTGTGAATGTAATAACACTCCAAGCGTAGTGTGAGCCAATCAAAGACACTCATAGGTTGAGCCATTGCTGTCTCAGCTGCTGTCCCACATCCCGGAAGTGAGATGTGGTTCCTCTCAAGCAGCATCTAGTAGTTCGAAATCTCACTGCTCAGTGGCCTGTCTTGCGGGGAAGACGTTCACCAGGTGCCCCAGCAAGTTGATCCCATCTGACCTGTTGCTTAGTCTCTTTCCTATCTTGTTTTCCGCCTGGCTTTCATTGGTTTGATCCCCTCTTCCCTTCGCAGGGGAAAACCTGGGATTCTGGGAAGCCTGTGAAGACCTGAAGTATGGGGATCAGTCCAAGGTCAAGGAGAAAGCAGAGGAGATTTACAAGTGAGGACTGGCCAAATCTAGGGGAAAATGGGGTGGGGACGGAATGGGGAGGTCCCACACCCTGGTGGCTGGCTGGGCTCTGGCCAGAGCCAGTCACTGACCTGTCCTGCGTTTTTAGGAGGTTTAGGGGTTCCTCTGAAAATAGCCAAGTGTGATGGATGCTGGGATTCTCCTACTCCCATGGGGTTACAAAAAACAAACTGCCCTGAATCACAGTGCAAAATTGTTTGTCTAAACTTCCCTAGGTCGTGTGAGAGCGAGGGGGAGGGGGAGAAGGAAAGGGGAGAGGGAGAGAGAGGGGGAAGGATGAGGGGAGGGAGAGAGGAAGAAGGAGGAAGAAGAGGAGGAGAATCTACTTGTAGGATACAAGCTATCTTAGAGACAATGGGTTCGCCCATGTGTCGGGGACAGTAAACACAGTGTGGACAAATCTCTTATTTTCCACTCCATGACTCTAGCCTGCCCTTCTTCCAAATCACCCCAGAAGTAAGGGTGGTTCACATAGCAGACCCAAGGCAGGGAGTGGAGGGGAGGTTGTGGAGAACTACAGTCCTGCCCTCCTCCCTCCGCCTGTGTTGTCCTTGTCCTGCTGTGGTCACTTCACTAATAGTCCCACCAGTCTAGGACTCTGAGGCGCCAGAGTTTTTAGTTCCTACTCCCATGCCATGCTATGGTTCTCCAGGCCACACCCAATGGAGTGGGAACCAGCCCTTGGAAGCCCCAGCCTTGGCTGCTGAGCCTTAGGCAGCAGGCTAGCCCTCCCCTTTCCCCCAAGGACCCAGCCTTTGTTCCCTCACTGTTGTTCTCACTGAGTCTGGACCATCTAAGTTTTCAGAGAGGAATGAACAACATTTCAGGGAAGAGCTGAGACCTCAAAGGCTCCTGTGCCTTCCGATTCGCCATTCTCACCTAGAGAGATGGGCCCTGAGGGAAGTGACATGGGGCTGCGATGGGGGCTCATGGCAGCCTTCCCTAGAACAGCAGGCACTTGCCTTATTCATGATACCTGCACAGCTCCAACGAAAGTCTGATGCAAGGAGACCTGGGGTCTCAGGGATCCATCAGCTCCCACCTCCCAGGCGTACTTAGGAAAATATTAATTTGAATTCCAAATTTTGAGCATACATCTTAGGAGTGAGGTGGGGTGGGGGACACCATGAGAGTGTTTCTAACCTGTAGCAACTCAGAACTGGAAGTCTTAGGAGAATGCCCTGTGCTTCTCGCTAGAGCCACAGGACTCTGTGCAGCCAACTTAGAGGTCACTGGCCTAGAAGCTGAGGTAGACATACGTTGGGTGCTAGAATTAAGGCTCACCTCCCTCACTACTCAGCATTAGAGATTCATCACCACACTCATCTAGACTAGGCAAAGAAAGCAGAGGTTCCCAGAATACCAATTCGGAAGTGTCTTTGCCTGGTTTCAGGTTGGCCATGGAATAAGGACAGGTAAGGAGGAGGAGGGTTAAGACGGAGGTGAATTTGTTTTAAAAAAAACTTTATTTTAAATTATATGTATATGTTGCATGTGAGTGTAATGCCTGTGGAGTCCAGAAGAGGGTGTTGGATTCCCTGGAGCTGGAATGATGGGCGGTTATGAGCCATCTGACATAGGTCCTGGGAACTGAACTCCAGTCCCTTGCAAGAACAAATGCTCTTAACTACTAAGCCATCTCTCCAGTCTCTGGGAGGTGAATTCTTCACCCTCATTGCAAAGGCCTCATCCACTTGGATCCACCCCACCCACTTCTCTCTCCTAGAGCTGGAACATCAAGGTTGAACACTCCATTCCCAAGACTGTCAAGGTCATGTTCTTGCTTTTAGGGAAAGTTGTTTACCAACCTCTTCAAAGCTCAGACCCTTCAGGGTCTCCAAATCAACCTGGGCCTGTCATGTGTTCTCCTCCCCGCATCTCCTGTGCACTTGATTTAGCTGCTTTAATTGACATTTTCCTCCTTCTCCAGGCTGTTCCTGGCACCAGGCGCGAGGCGGTGGATCAACATAGATGGCAAAACCATGGATATCACAGTAAAGGGGCTGAGACACCCCCACCGCTATGTGCTGGACGCAGCACAGACACACATTTACATGCTCATGAAGAAGGTAAGTGGGTCTGTGCCAAAGATGCTCAGGGGCCAGACAGCCCTCTCCCCAGCTGCCTGGGAAGTTCCTTAGCTATGGGGAAAGGGGATGACATGTGGATACTGCTTTGCTGGTAGAGTGATACACAACAACCCACTCTGTCTTCTCTCCTTGTCCTCTGGGCTAGACCCTCCTTCAGCCCCCAGGCCTTCTGACCTTGGAGGGGACCCGTGGAAGCTGTTTGCATCTTCTGGGCTCCTGGCTCTGCGGAGATGACACAGGCAGTACTAAGTAATGACTGTCATTTATTGAAGGCTTGTGAGATGCAGTCTCTGTGTAGAGTGTTGCATTTTGTTCTCACGAACATCCCGTGTTAGGCCTGTTTCCTCCAGAGGTCTCAGTAGTGATGGAGATGAGGTTCCAGCTCCTTCTCTGTAAAATCCTGAGGCTGAGCTCTGGGTCTCTGCTATGAGGGGTCACAGTGCTCATGGTCCTGGGCAAACATAACCATAGATGATTTAGTGTCTAAGGAGACAAATTCGGTGTGATTGCAGCAAAACCCTGTGAGAATTCAGATAGCCTTCTGGATGATCAGTGAACTGGGAACATGGTAAGAACATCAAAAGGATAAGTAAGAATGAAATAAAGAGAGCCTGGGAGAAAATTGCTTTCTTAAGACGTTCTCTTTTTCAAACTTTACATTTACCTACTTACAGGAAGAACTTGTATTTATTATTTATTTTTATTTTATGTGTATAGGTGTTTTGCCTGCATGTATATAAGTGAACCTGTGCAGTCAATGCCCACGAAGGCCAGAACAAGTTGTCAGATCCCTTAGAATTGGAGAACATTTTTAGCTACCATATGGGTACTGAGAACTAAACCTAGGCCCTCTGCAAGAGCAGCCAGTGCTCTTAACCAGTGAGCCATCTCTCATTCTTGTGCCATAGCACATGCGACTAAACACACAAATTTTTCTTTTTGTGTATTTAGTCACATGTGCTATGGCACAAGGATGCAGGTCAGAGGACAGCTTTCTGGAGTCGGTTGTCTCTTTCCATCATGAGGGAACTTGGTATGGCAGCAAGCACCTTTACCCACTGAGCCATCTCCCTAGCCTCAAGGAATTCAAGAAATGCTAAGACGGCTTTCTTCTAGTCCTTTGACACCTCATTGTGGTAATTATTTATGGCAGAGTGCTCCAGCAACTTTGCTATATGATGTAAGTTGGTAAGAATGGTAAATATGGGGCTAGAGAGATGGCTCAGTGGTTAAGAGCACTAGCTACTCTTACAGAGGACCCCGGGCTCTATTCCCAGCACCTACATGATGGCTAAGAACCATTCCTAAGTCCAGTTCCAGGGGATCCAACACCCTCTTCTGACCTTGATGGGCACTGTAGGACATGGGTTCACTTACACACATGCAGGCAATACACTTATACACATAAAAAATAATGAATAGAATATTTTTTTAAAAAGATTGGGATATGTTCATTACTTCTTTTTTCCTATTTATTCTTTCTGTACTATAAAGTTACATATTTTCTTTAAGATCATGTGATCCTCTAGAACTTTTAGCAAGCTATCTTAGCCATTTTCCACTCTTTTTCCCATTAGTGGGTTTCTCTATGTTTTTCTTATTCAAAGATCTACAGTAGGGTTTCTCCTTAAGGGTCCTCCTTAAAATGTTTTAAAAAGTCCTTTGACTCTTTAAAATATCATTTTCAGAGGATGTGGAGATGGCTCCTCGGGCAAAGCATTTGCTGTGCAAGCATGAAGACCTGAGTTTAGATCCCTAGCACTATTAAAAAGCTGGGTGTGGTGGCATAAGCTTGTAATCCCAGCACTGAGAGACGGACAGGATGATCCCAGAGGCTTGCTGGCCAGGCAATCCAGTCAAAATGGCAAGCTCCAGGTTCAGTGAGAGACCTTCTCTCAAAACTAAGATGGGGACTGGCTGAGGGAGACACTCATTGACCTCTGACCTCACATGATCATGCATGGAAACGCACCCCCCCACATGTATACACACCACACACACACACACACACACACACACACAAATATAGTTTATTATAGTTTACATATAGCCTTTCAAGAGCTACCTAGGGAAACCAGCCACTAGCCAGGACAGGGAAGAGGCACGGGTAATTTGCTGAAAGAATAATGCATATGCTTATGGATTCTGTGTCGCTGTAGTGACAAGTTCAACATGACTTGTGGCTTTATTATTACTACTCTAAGATTCATCTTATTTCTAATATTTATTGATATTGGCACCTAGTCTTTAGAATCTAATAATTTTCTGAGGCTGATCTCACTTGGGTTGCTGTGGTTGGCTTTATCCCATATTAGTTGTGGCTCACAACTCCAAGGAGGATTTTAGTGTAGGGGGTTATGAATTGTGGTATAAAGATTCAGGGCGGTTGCTCTGCCCTTGGAGTTCATGATTAGGTAGGGCTGGGGTGGGCCCTAGAATGTGCATTGCTGAGTATTCTGGGAGAACTTGATCTGCTCATTCTGGGGCCCATCCCTGAGAACCGCTCCCTCGACACCTCCCTAAACACCTCCCACTCAAGGAAGCAGATTCCCTTAACTTTTTGGTTCTACCTGGAAAGACGGGATTGAAAGTGGCTGGTCTGATACATCCTTTCCCCCTCTCATCACCACTGTTTGCCTCTTGTTCCCACCAGGACTCTTATGCTCGCTATTTAAAATCTCCAATCTATAAAGAAATGCTGGCCAAAGCTATTGAGCCACAGGAAACCACCAAGAGAAGGCAAGTGGGGCTTCTGTAATTGCTGGCTGCCTGCTGTTCACTTGAGAGGCATGAGGGCCTCTTCCAGCCAAATGGCTACCATCGAGATATTTGCTTGGTGATAATAAGGACTGGGAAGAACTGCACAGTGCATGAATGCCTTGCTTGCTTTATAATGTCCCGAGATCACTCTAGTAAGGTTCCCTAAGTAAGTGCCTCCAGTACGTTTTGTTTCCTTAATTCTGGTTCTAAGGGTTCTGATTATCAGACCCATAATTATGAATACTGCAAATGGAAATATCTCATTAAAAAAAATGCTCCACTTCTCCACCTCCAAATGGATGAATGGGAATTAACTTAGGTGCACCTTCATATCTCTGTTGTTCCAACTGAGGGAGAATGGGAAATTACACCCCAAGAGAAAATGCTAAATGGTTAAGGGAAGTGAACAGTAATACCCCATGCATCCCTGCTGCCTTGGGGACTACTTTTTAGAAGTCCATTAACTCTTTGTTGGCAGTGTCCATCACCTCATTTTATAGATGAGACACTTGGGGTAACGGATGACATCATGTTCCAAGGAGCAAACTGAACTCCTCGGGGCGGGAGAGACTCTAGAGGGATTGAACATTTAAAAGAGTAACAGCTTGAACAAAGTCGTGGAACTCTGGCAGAGGTTTTGCAAAATAGTCATCCATGGGTCCTATCCCCCATCCCCCATGGCTAATAAATGTTCCTGTTTGTTCAGTCCATGCTGGGCCTCTTTCCAGCTGTTTCAGTCAATTCAAAAGGGGCAGGAGTGGGGAGTGAACCAGAGTCTTTATCAAAGGCACTTAAGAAAGAATATTCTAACTTGGTCTCCTTCTTGAGGATAATGACCCTGTTATGAGCAGGAGAGAAAGGAGGCCTTTGTAGTATGTTCTAGGTTTACAGAGTAAGGGAGTGCAGTGTCCCCAGGAACTTGAAAACTTCTCCATTAAGCCACAAGAAAGGGCTGTAATAGGTCCAGAAGTTCTGCCAAACAGGAGTGGGCATGGGAGGTTGGGTGTCTCATGTATCTGTCCTAATGTTTTATAAGTTGGGGGCAGACATGGGGATTCAGCTGGGGTTCTTCTTGGGCACAGTTGGGGTGTCAAGTGCCTTGGGTGATAAAGACTCCTGCTGGAGAACTTGGCTTTGGCAAGGGGCATTTCAGTCTCTGGATTCTGTGGTCCTGGTTATAAGTGAGAACCACCTGCAAAAGCTTGTATAGTATCAAGTTTGACTTGATTCAGGTGGGGATTGCAGTGGGTATGAATCTGTTTCACAACTCACAGGAATTAAAAAGTTACTAAAACCTAAGGTGCATACCTCCCCTTGGTGAGAGCCTGTGAGACACCCAGTGTCTGAATTACTTTTTGGTAGGGAGCTTCTGTCTCTCTAGTGTAGAAACACGAGCTCTAGAGGCTCACATAGGTCAGAAATTTGGGGTAGACTCTGAATCTTTAGCCTGCTGAAATGCTTTCTTCCAAAGCCCACATGGGCCCTTGAGACAGGTGTCTCAGCTACTCACCTTCCTGCATCCCTCAAGCTCCTCAAACCTGGTCTTGGCTCCTAGAACGTGGTAGAGAGTTTGGTCCCAGGAATCCATGCTTGACTTTGGAAGAAGCTTCATCCTGAGATATGGTACATGGGCTGGGTACCACCAGCACACCTCTCCTCTGAAGGCCCTTTCCTTAGGGCTGGGCTCTTTTGGATGACTCAGCTCTTTCCTTCCCAGTCTCTCCCCCCTCCTCTCTGGTGGGTGTGTATTTTCCTGTGTGTGCACTGGTGAGTGCACATGTATATTTGCTTGCATGTGGAGGCCAGAAGACAACGTTAGTTATTGTTCCTCAGGTGACCACCTACATTAAAATATATATTTATTATTTTTATTTTATTTGTATGAGTGTTCTGCCTGCACATATGTAAGCGCACTTGTGTTGTGCAACACCTGCGGAGATCAAAAGATGGCCATCGAATTCCCCTGGAACTGGAGTTACAGATGGTTGTTAGCCACCATGTGAGTGCTGGGAACTGAACCCAGGTCCTTTGCAAGAGCAGTCAGTGCTCTGAGCCATCTCTCCAATCCCCACATTTTTTTTTTTTTGAGTCAGGGTTTCTAATTGATCTCGAATTCACCAAATGTATGAGACTGGATAACTAGTGAGCTCCAAGGATCTATCTGTCTCTGTCTACCCAGCTCTGGGATTACAATCATGCATCACCACACTGGCTTTTTTATGTGGGTTCTGGTGATAGAGCTTGGGTCTTTATGCTTGCAAGGGAGCTATCTCCACACCCCTGTACCTTGACTTTTGAAAACATGCTCTGACTGTTGACTTGCTCCTGAGATTCCAAGCTCTTGAGCTCCCATAGCCCAAACCCCCAGTTCCCTTTTCTTTGAAGTTCTTGCAGAGTATTAAGATAACAACTTGATTTCTAAACACTGTAGAAGTTGTGTTTGTTATCATCATCATCCAAAGAGTCTTCCTTGTGCCTCACCTGAAATCTGGTATTCACTCTGTCCAAGCAGGCAGAAAAGAGCTAAGGCTGGACGTGGTTCTGAGGCCCTGCTTGAAGTTCTCTGGGAAAATAAGGGAAGAAATCCAGATTCTGACCTTCTAAGCCCAACTCCCACAGGCATGACAGTGTCACTGAGCAAACAGCGTGGTTTCCACCAACCATCAATCTGTGCTTCCTTGCAGCTCTACCCTCCCGTTTATGCGGCGTCACCTGCGTTCTAGCCCGAGCCCCGTTGTCTTGAGGCAGCTTGAAGAAGAAGCCAAAGCTCGTGAAGCTGCCAACACGGTGGACATCACCCAGGTCATGAGCAGGCTGGACCGTAGGAGCCAACTCAGAAGGGAGCTGCCTCCTCCTAAATGAATTTCTGATTCTGGGTGGGAGGTGTATGCATTTGGGAGAGGCTAACCAAGAAAATAGGACCAACATCTAGAAGATCCCATTCTCCATTAGTGGAACAGTAGGGTCAAGAGGTTTCCCAGTAGACTTCCCAGTCCTAGAGCCACATGAGCTCGCTCACTAAGGGGCAGCGTTGACAATGGTGAAGGGTTATTGGCTGACTTAGTGGAGGATCCACTTGTATTGCTTTAGGGAGATCTTATAGAGAGAACCATGGGGAAAACAGGCTGTAGTGTGTTGTCACTACCTTTGGGAAATTCCCGAGAAGCCATCCTTCCACCCCCAAGGTGAACTACTTTCAGGGATGTTTGTTTAAAATAGCCTTATGAAGCTTCTCAGCCCACCTCTCTATGCAGATTCCACTTCTAAAATAATCCAACATCCCTCCACAGGGCTTGTTCCAAGGTCCTCCATGAAAGCACTTCCCTAGTCTCTCTCTGCTGTACCTGCTGAAAAGGCGTTGTTAGGGTACTTTTCCCACTGAGTTGATTCTTAGCTATAATGACCTCTTTTCTGTCTATCTTCCTATCCCCTTGCATATAATGTCTGGTTAAGAACTTGGAGGATGAAAAACTTACAGTAGAGAGGGCCAGGAGGAATGGCTCTCTGAGGGGTAACTTTTTGGCTAAAGAACAAAGGCACTGATACTTGCATTGAGGAGGAAGGATGGTGGATGTCAGGTGTCCTTTTTACAGTGTCTTCTAGCTGTTAGCACCACCCTCCTCTACAGACATGGACTAGGCTATCTCAGTGCTCAGGGGCAGAGGGAGAGGACAACCCAAACCTCGACTCTGAGGCCTCAAATGTTAGTCTTGAAGATAAGCAACCTCTGCACACCCATATGCAAAAGAGAGGATAAAGAAATGTGCAAGGATAAGCCTTCTAGAGTAGGAACACTCACACATTCTGTACATTTATTTGGTACCTACTGTGTGCAAGGCATTGGTGAACAAAAACAATATTATTCTTCCCTTATAGAACCTGTAGTCTAGGACTGACAGAAGTAATGATGCTATCAGGGACCTGTGGTTGCACAGCACTCAGCACAAACTAGAGAGGCACCCAGCAGCAGACACTTATTCATGCTTACGAGGTCATCCCTATAAATCTCTGGTTCTTGGCTTGGGTCTCTTCTCTGTCTGGGGATTGGTCCACAAAGGCCTCATCTGGGATGAATGGGATGGGTCTTCTCAGCCTCATGTGCCTCTTATCTTACAGCAGCCTGGCCTAGGCATGGTCCTGTGCTGATGGCAGAAGTCTAATGGAGAAGGTAGAAATGCATAAGACCTCCCATGAGCTCTTCTACCTCATAGCATTGGCCTGAGATAGTCACAAGCCTTCCTAGAGTCAAGGAGTTGGGAACTAGGACTGGGGATGTAGCTCAGTGGGGAGAATATTTATGTAGCATGCATGAAGCCTTGGGTTTGATCCTCAGCAATATATAACACCAGATCTGATGACATAAGCCTGTAATCCTAGCACTTAGGAGATGGAGGCAAGAGGATCAGGAGTTCAAGGTTCTCCTTGAGTATATAGCAATTCCAAGGGTAGCTTGGGCTGCATGAGACCCTGTCTCGAAGAAAAGCAGTAGGGAAATAGATTCTATTCTTTTTGGTAACAATATATCAAAGTATTTTTGCAAAATACATGGATGCAGGGAAAGGTACAGGTCATGATTGTAACTGGTAACACAAACAAATATATGATAAAACTTGTTATAAATATGAATATGAGATAAAGGAAATGGGTATGATATTGTGATAAGGAAAGCGGGTTTCATGTAGATTATGCCTCTTTGAAGAAGTGACAGAGAAACAGAGGATGAGAAAGAAGTGTCACAGGATGTGGGCCAAGCAGAGAGTGTCCTATGGAAAGGGGAACTGTGAGGGAAGCTTCATGAGTCACCCTGAGATGGCGCCAACGGTTGTGCTTTGTTCATTTTTCTTTCCAAGAATGTTAGAGTCCCCAAGCTCTGGAAGACACCCCTAACAGAAGTCTCAGTTAATGGACTATTATAAACAGATTGGCAGAAGGAGAGAGACCAAATCAGTCTCTTTACTTAGCGTCTAATGCCTAAAACCTAGTAATTCCTGCACATGTATGCTACATAGATGGATGAATGAACAAATGAATGAGTGAATGAATGGATGAATAGATTGATGGATGAATGGATGGATGAATGGATAGATGGATGGATAGATGGATGAATGGATAGATGGATGGATGGATAGATGGATGGATGGATGAATGGATGTAAGGACAGATGGATAGATGTATGCATGGATGGATGAATGGATGGATAGATGGATGGATGGATGAATGGATGTAAGGACAGATGGATAGATGTATGCATGGATGGATGAATGGATGGATAGATGGATGGATGGATGAATGGATGTAAGGACAGATGGATAGATGTATGCATGGATGGATGAATGGATGGATAGATGGATGCATAGATGGATGCATAGATGGATGGATGGATGAGTGGATAGATAGATGGATAGATGGATAGATGGATGAATGGATAGATAGATGAATGGCTAGATGAATGAATGGATAGATGGATGGACAGATGGATGGATGGATGGGTGGATGGATGGGTGAGTGAGAAGAGCTCTGGATTCAGAGAAGCCTCCTGAGCCCTGGTCCCAGCTTTAACACTAGCCACGTGGTCTTGAGCAAGTCACAACCCTGTTTCTTACTCATTTGTGAAAAGAGGAATTGTCAGAAGATTTATTCTCATATATTGTGTATTTCAAGGGAACAGAATTAGGATCTTGATTTTTCTTGAATATTTAAAATAGGAGAAAATTTAGGTAATTAAAAAATTTTTAATTTAAAACAACCATAAATATATTATGAAATAGAATGCAAAATGTGCATGAATTTTTAAGGCTGAAGTTTGAGACATCAAAGGCATTTCATGCTTGGCTGTGTAGGTTTACAGTCTACCTCCCCAAATGCCTGGGGCCCATGTTTACCCAGCTCTCCTGCTGTTTGCCTGCTTTAGTGGGAAAGATTGAGAAGCAGGAAACCAGAGAATGTTTGTTGACCCTGCTATTTACACCAGGCGAGCTGCCATTATGTACCCAGCAACACAGAGGACAGAGTGGTGGAAGTGTTGAAGTCGTTGTTAATTCTTCAGGACACTGACTAGGTCCTGTTCCTCTTTGGCCCATCCATCTGTCACTCCACTTCCCCCATTTGTGTCCCTCATGACTCTCATTCTCCAAAAGTAACAGTGTGTGGTGTCAAGCACATGCTAGATTCTCTCCCACATAGATGGAAATCGACTCATGGGAGAGGCACAGGATCCCACGATCAGTGAGAGTCACAGGTGTATCAACAGTAGGTAAGCGTTCTCTGTTCAGTGGATGAATGAATAAGGGTCTCAACATCTACTCAAAGGAAGGTACAGGGCAAGCGGCTTGGCTCTGACTGGCAGCAGTTATGTTTTACACATGAATTTTAAAGGTTGAATTTTGTACGAATCAATAGAGGAGCTACAGGGGCTACAGAAATGGACAAGGCAGCCTCTTCAAGACTGATAAAGGTGCATGGGTGCAGATGGTTATAACTCAAGGCAGAGTGGGGTAGGACCTGGGCCATATGCACCATGTGAGAAGAGCCTGGGGTTGGGAGAGAACTGTTTGGCCTAAGAGATCAAGAGAAGCTTTGAGGAGGAGACATGTCTGTGGTAGTCTGGGAGAACAAGTTGTCCTCAGATAGAGACTGGGGAGTGGATACTAAAGGTTATATGAGTGGAGCCCAGGCAGGGCTGTCACTGTCTCAGACAGTGCTTGTGGGGTTAGAAAATGTTGCCTCACATAGGCAGACACATCTAGCCTTGTCACTTAGCCAGCAGCCCCTGAATGGGCCGTTCATGTGATGTACATTTGCTCGCATGACTATTTGGGGCACAGGGCACACAATCCATGAAGCAAATCTGGAAGAACTCATTGAAGGTGATCATGGAAGGTCATAAGCTGCAAAAGAGCCTTGGTCTTCAGACTAACACTGGGTGTTAGGAAGAGGGTCCTGGCAGTATAGTAATCTTAGTTACCACACCCTAATTCACCCCTAGCTGGTTGAGACAACCCCTTTCTGGCTATCCTTGTACCCTGCCCATGCCTCTGTCTACACTGTATTAAAACACTAAGTCTATGTATAGTATGTGTTCCTTCTCCTTCCTCCATTGGGCTATACAAAAAGAAGGGCCCATGTCTGGGTCAGCTTGTCCACTGGACTGGCATGCAGGTAGTACTCTCTGTGTTTGATGGATTTCAGCAAACTAGCTGAGTTGAGGACAGAAAATGGATTGAGAAGTTGGTACTCTGATCCCCATAAAAGGAATGTCTGCATTAGGAAGGTGGTGTTGGACTCAGAAAGAAGAAGAAACACATTGGAAGTAGAGGGGATAGGGTCTTATCAGAACAGGGTGATGGGGGGAGAAGACCCAGAAACTTTGAGCCCCTAAAGATAGGGGTAATGTTAAAGAAAGTTGTGGACTATGAAAAGGAGTTGTGGGTAATGGTTAGGGAGGTACCAGGAAAGATGTGTAGTCCTAGGTGGAAATGCGAACACTGCTGATGTAGTTCGTATCTACTGAGATCCTTTGTCTCAAACAGATGAGGCTACTGGGTCTTAAAGGAACTTTAAGTGGCAAACACATGGTGTAATTCACAGACAGGAGATACCAGAATGCTCATAGTGTTACAAACAGAAGGGAGGATCATGTCAGGGAGGAAGTGATTGATTCTATCTGGAGCCATCAAGGAAACTGTATCGCAAAGATTTCATAGGGGATGTGGTTCAGTAGCTAGAGTGCTTGTCTAGTGCATCTGAAGCCTTGGGTTTGATCACCAATACCACATAGCTTATCCTTGGTGGCAGGAGGACCAGTTCAAGGTCATCTTTGGCTACATGGCAAGTTCAAAGATAGCCTGGGCTACATGAGACCCTGTCTCAAAAAAAAAAAAGAGATTGACTAGAATAAAATTTTCTAGATGGATAGATGGAAGGCAGAGAATTGTGGCTTATGGAGTCTCCTTTCTTCCAGGAAAGATTTGGGGCAACTTATAAGATTATAATACCATATGATTGAGCTTCTAAAAAGATGAATACAACCAAATTTTAAAAGGAGAGCTAAGTACCATGCACCTTGGTTGACTGGGTTATCGCAACTGAAGATTACAATATATATTTATTTTTTATTTTATTATTTTGTTTTGTTTTGAGACAGGGTCTCCCTGTAGCCCTAAATGGCTTGGAATTCACTTTGTAGACTAGGCTGACCTCTGTCTCAGAGATCTTCCTACCTCTGCCTCCTGAGTGCTGGGATTAAAGGCATGTACCATCACACACAGCTCTTAATTAATTTAAAAATAATTATGTGTGTGTGTGTGTGTGTGTGTGTGTGTGTGTGTGTGTACAGTGTGTATTCATGTGCCTTTCTGAGGCCAGAAGAGGGTGTTGGATCCCCTGGAGTTATAGGCCACTGTGAACCACTTGACACGGGTGCTGGGAATCAAACTCCAGTCCTCTTCACGAGTAGCAAGTGTTGTTAACTGCCGAGTCATCTCTCCAGCACCAAGATTTACATTTCTTAAAACACTGATTTTGTATGCTGAGAGTTCTGATAACTACTAAGCAAAAAGAAAGAAAGGTTTTAAAATTCTATCATGGCATGAAATGAAGCATTCAAGTCCTTTTGGACCTAGGTTGTCCCCTCACCCTCAGGTCCCAACGGGAAGCTGAAAATGTGCTTCTGGAAAGAGAAAGATTTCTAAACTGCCCCTCATTAGGTATGAAGGATGCAGAGCCAAAAAAACAAAAAAATCCCCCCCCCCTCAAACAAAAACAAAACCCCAAAACCTGTCAAGTCTAATTTCACTGAAATTACGTTTCAGTGGAGAGGGAGAGACAGTAGATAGCAAAAAGGGCTCTGGAGAGAGAGGGGAAAAAAGGCAAGAAGCTAATTTGACTGATTCTGAATCTTGGAAGAGGAGTAGTTTCAGATGGATTCGTTTTCCCAGAAGTTATTATGGATACCTGAGAGTGAATGAGAGGCTAAGGAGAGAGGGTAAACAGGTAGAGAAGACTGGGAGCAAATCTTGCAGGAGGTCAAAACTTTAATTTTAAAAAAGTTTTAAACAGGGTCTCACAATGTAGCCCAGGCTGGCCTTGACTTTAGGATGGCCCAGCCTCAGCCCCAGTGCTGACGTTACAATATGTATTAGCATGCCTTAGGAATCCAGCCTTGTTGAAGGTCAAGAGAAGAAATAGCTAAGGATGGAGTGAGAGCTGTTAGGATGTGTCTTGGGGGAGCCGAGAAGATCCAGTGAGTGCGCAACAGGACAGTGCAACTTTGCGGGGAAGCACAATAATAAACAATCCGTGTGCCCCTCTTTTCAGCCACCTCTTTGGTTAGATGGGGTCATATGACCAGTTCTGGCCAGTGGAGAGCACTGGGTTTTCCTCTAGCTCTTGCTGTACCGTGAGCTTAGAACCGACCTCTGCAGCACAGCCATAAGGTGAGGGGCCTCCTGGTCTCTGGACTCCATGGGAATACCAAGTGGACTTTTATCATAAGAAGTCGTGGGGAGGTTGGACTTCCCACAGGACTTGCCCATCATCTTTATTGACTCATTAAGGACATGTGTATGCTGAAGATTGGAAGAGGACCATGGACTTAGCAACCAGGAGATCATAGGGGACATTTGAGAGGGTTGACTTCAGTGGAAGAGAGACAAGCAGAAGGTGGTTTGCTTTTTGTTTGTTTATTTTTGGTCTTTTTGAGACGGTCTCCTTGTAGCCATAACTGACCTGGAACTCATTATGTAGACTAGACTGGTTTTGGTCTCACAAAGATTCACCTGCCTCTGCCTCTGAGTGCTGGGATTAAAGGCCTGGACCACCATGCCTGGCACAGAGCCAGGTTATAGGGATTAAAGGAAAGTCTGTTGGAGGTAAAGAGGGCAGGAGTGGAGATTACTACTTCAAAAAGTTTGGGATGAAGGTGAGGGCTACAGTGGTGACCTAGAAGACGGAAGATTGAGAAATAATATTTTTGGGTTTTTTTTCTTTATTTCCTTTATTATTTTTATTTTATGTATATGAATGCAATGCCTGCAAAGGTCAGAAGAGGGCTTCGGATTCCCCTGGAACTAGAGTTACAGACAGTTGTTAGCCGCCATGTGGGTGCTGTAAATGGAGCCTGGGTCCTCCACAAGAGCAGCCAGTGCTCTTAAGCGTGCTGAACCATGTCTCTGGCTCCGAGTGACTTTTTTAAAAGGCAGGGTGAAGTGTGTATGTTTGCTGAGGGAGGGGACAATACTTAGGGTCATAAGGGTGCAAGGAAAGGAGTACATGCAATGAGACAGGCCCACAAAGTGGAAGGGGGTCTGACCAAAGTCTCGCTTGGTCTTGGTGGGGAGTAGTTCACTGTCTGATGATGCAGCTCTGAGGGGCTTTGAAGTGGAAGGAGAGAAGTGGAATGAGAGAAGTCTCATTCTTATGCTATGATAAAACACAATAACCAAAAGTCAATCGGGGAAGGGAAGGATTTGTTTGGCTTATACTTCTAGGTCACACTCCATCACTGAGGGAATCCAAGCCAGGACCTGAAGCAGAAACCATGGAGGATGCTGCTTGCTGGTTCACTTAGGCTCATGCTTAGCTAGTTTTCTTATACAGCCCAGGACCATGGGTCCAGGAAGCAGCCCTCTCCACACTGGACTAGGCCCTCCTATATCAATTAACAATCAAGACAATCCCCCACAGATGTGCCCGCAGGCCAGCCTGATTCAGAAAATTCTTCAATTGAGGCTTCTCTCAGATGACTCAAGACGGTGTCAAGTTGACAGTTAAAGCTAACTAAGGAAAGAACGTGAGGCTTTTGGTGGGAGTGTGGCTCAGGAAGGGCAGTGTGACTGCAACAGGGAATGTTCTTGACAATCTTTGTGGTACACGATGAAGGTGAGATGTTGCATCAAAGAGAAGTGAGTAGAAAGGTTGTCAAGCCAGAGGGGAAAGAAGTACCTCATTTCTTTATCTAGAACCTTCTATACATTTAAAAATGAGAGAAGCTGAAAAAGAGATTTTCCATGATCCTCCTTGGTCAGCTAGACAGGATTTTAGAGTTTATTATCTGACACTAAGCTATCTTATTCTAAACAAAAAGAATTTTTCTTTTGTGAAATTCTACTCTATGACTAGTAATAATCAGATACAAGCAGATTATAGATGCATGTACCAACATCTCAGTGTTATTAGCAAAACAGTGAGTCCTTCTGTAAGAAACAGTATATTTTTAAATGAAATGGACATCTTTTTTTAAAGATTAAAAACTCAATTTAATTTTTTGATGAACTTTTAAAGAAAAGATTGATCTTATTATGATGCAAGAGACAGGAGCAAGATAATAAGAGTACTTAGTAGGGCTGGAGAGATAGCTCGGTGGTTCAGAGCACTGACTGCTCTTGCAGAGGACCCAGGTTGGAATCCTAGCACCCACATGGTGGCTAACAACCTTCCGTAACTCCAGTTCCAGGGGAATCCAAAGCCCTCTTCTGACCTAGGTGGGCATTTCATGACATGGGTGCACTTACGCATATGCAGGCAATACACTCATACACATAAAATAAAAATAATAACTAAAATAAAAATAAAGAGTAAAGTATTTAGAACCATGCCTGGCACACCGTAAATGCTCAATAAATGCTAATTGCCACTACCACCATCACCATCACCATCATTGTTTTTACCATCACCACTGTCATCATCATCACCAACACCATCACCATCATGCTCACCATCAGAATCAACATGAACACCATCACCACCATCAGCACTGTTATCACCATCATCTTTCCCACAGAATCAATGCCATTATCACCATCATCATCACTATCATCACAATCGTCATCACCACCTATCACCATCATCCTCACCATCAGAAACAACACCATTACATCCCCATCATCAGTATCATCATTATCATCACTATCATTACCATCACTCTTACCACCATTACCATCATCCTCACCATCAGAATCAACATTAGCACTATCATTATCATCAGCAGCAGCAGCACCACCACCACCACCACCATCATCATCACCGTCACCATCGTTATCATTACACTCCCATGGTCTTAGGGTAAACACATGCTTTCATCCATCTGCCAGTGTTGTCTAGTACGGTGACCCATTATTCTTTAATGTTTAAGGTATTACCTGAGGAGTATTTAAACCATTATTGTTCCAAACCACCTTACTTCCCTGCTTTCTCAGCACCCTCTGAGCTCTCTAGAAAACATAAGGCTAAATTTGAGGTGCTATGTCCCCTGTCTGCAACTTCTAGGAGAGGACTGACAGCAGCCCTGTAGTGACTGGCAGTTCTGTGGTCCCACGCTTCATGGCTGAAGCAAGACTGAGATCCAACTGGGATTATCTTGTTTGTGCTGGATTGTGTTCAGGGGTTGACTGCGAGAGAAATGTGGCCACCTAAGCTGATTCTTCCCTCTGAGGCCAACTTTGTTTGATTTTGGAGAAGAGGGGAGGGGAAATGGGGAGAGACTGAAAGGGGCCTGAGTACCTTCAATGCCGAACCTGAACATGGCCCTCTGCTCACCTTCCTGCTTCCAGGAAGGGAGTTCAAGTGATCATAGGTCTTCAGCTTCTGAGCCCATTTCTGAGGGTGCAAAATTGAATGGCATCTCTCTGTACCATCTGCTTTTGCCTTCCATTGTAAAAAAACCCTGTGATTGTGTCTTCTGTTCACGAAACTGCTCCATTTCATGCTCCTTCCTGTGGTCCCCTTGCACAATAAAACTGCTCACAAGTCCAACCAAGCTCTATCTTGTCCGTGTCTTGTTGCATTTCTTCGCCATGTGTCTTGCATGCCACCGCTCTGCTGCTCATGCCAATGCTAGGTGGGGTGTGGGCTGGAGGGCTAGGTCTCCAGACATAACCCAGGCCTCTGTGGGAGGGAACAGAGTGGGATTTTGTGACTTCCTTATGGGAAACGGGTAGAAAAACTACCTTGCTTAGAGGGTCCCATACCAACTGGTAAGGGGGCCATTTGCCCTGAAGAGGGGACCATCTCAGGCCAGGTAAGTGAAGAAAGATCATGACCATCGAGGAAGGAGTAGGTAGGGAAAAGAGAGAGAGGGAGGGAAGTAGGAGGGTAGAAGGAGGCAGGGGAAAAGGATACTTACACTCTATGATCTTGGTTAAGGGCCTTTATCTCATGAGCTTCTGTCTTCTTACTTGTAAGGTGGGATGGTGGCAGGAGTTTATGACAAGTCCCAAGGAGTGGGATTCAATTCATGAACTTAGTAGGTATCGCTTTGATACCTCCTTTTTCTCTTGACAAAGCCCGTTTCTTCATTAAGGTATCTTTTTTAGGTCCAATTTCTAGGACCGCCAACCTCATTAAACTCCCACAGGTAATATTTGTTAGTAGGGACAGCTGGGGCTTTTGGGTCACGCACTCCTGGAGTCAGAGGTTCTTTTAATCACTGTCCTAATCTTTTATTGCTGTGTTAACACATGAACCCAATCAGGAAGCAGTTTTTAGCTCACGGTTGTTTAGGTAAGACGTGGCTGGTGTTTCAGTTCCTTGAGGCTACTATAACAAAATAACATAACCCAGATGGCTTATAAACAATAGAATGTTTTCCAGTTCTGAAGGCTGAGAAGTCCACAGTTAAGGCACTAGCAACTTCAGAGTTTGAAGGCCTACTTTCTAACTCATGAATGGGGCCTTCCCACTGTGTCCTCATGTGATAGAGATGCTGTACTAGCTCTCTGAAGTCTTGTGTAAAAGGCAGTAATCTCTTTGGTAATAATCTCCCAAAGGCCCCATCTTCTAATACCACCTTGGAAGTGAGAACTTCAAAATAAGAATTTAGGATACACCTTCAGAACATACAAAGCAGTCAGGTCCCCTGTGCAGGGCTTACACGCAAGGGATCAGCCAGGCTGATCATGCGCCCGCCTGGAGGTTTTGAAGCCTTCTTCCAGGCTCACTTCCATGTTGGTAAGATTCAGGGCCTCGTTATAGGACTGCGGTCCCATTTCCTTGCTGGCCATTAGTGGGGGCTGCTGTCAGCTCCCGGAAACTATGTTCTAGTCTTTGCCCTGGGGCCATCCATCCTCCGAACCAGCAGTGAACAATTTCTCCCTCATTGAATCCCATTGTGTTTCCCATCTGTCTGACTTCTGCCTTTGGCCTCTTGATTATAATATAAAGGGCTCTTGTGATGAGGTCAAGTTCACCAAATACTCTCTCTCCCTTGGTAAAAGTCAATTGCAGGGCTACAGATGCAGCTCAGTTGGTAGAATGCTTACATAGCATTCATGAAGCTTAGTTCGATCTTCAGCGCCTCATGAACTGGGCATGGTGGTGCATGCCTATAATCCCAGCTCTTGGGAGATGGAGGCAGAAGGATCAGGAGTTCAAGGCCAGCCTCAGTCACATATTAGGATTCTTAACAGAATGTTTCCTAAGTAGAACCTCTTTAGGAAGGTAAGGGTTGCCAGGAATAATAGGGTGTGGTGAGAACATGCTTCCTTTGAGTCCATACCCTGGGATGGTCATACTGGGGATTAGTGGGGCCAGAGCTTGCATTTGCAATGAGGGCCCTAGAGGATCTGGCATATGCCACCTGAGACACCATCTAGCCAGTGTTTACTAACCCAGACTCTGGAGCCAATGAGTTGTGAAGGCTGCTTCCCTGTTTCCAACTTTCCTTGACTTCCTGAAGATGGCTCTCCCCATCTATGGAATGGAGGTCATAGTAACCGCCTCCCTGGGTGGTTCTGGGGAGGACATGCAGTCATCATGACTGTGAGCAAAGCTCAGCCTGGGGCCTCACAGCTGCTGAGTACTCACTCCTCTTCCTTCTTCCTTCTCTTCCCTCTTCTCTTCCAGCCCTACTCTTCCCTTCCCCCCAACTTTCCCTTCTCCTCTCCCTTCCTCTTCCTTCTCCCCTCCTTCCTGTCTCCTCCTTCTTCTTCTTTTGAGTCAGGGATCTCATGCAGCCCAAGCTGGTCTTGAACTTTCTAAGTGGCTGAGGATGACCTTGAACTCCTGATCCTCTGCCTCTACCTCCTAAGTGCTGGAATTACGGGTAGCTTGGTTTATGTGGTACTGAGGATTGGACATGCTAGGGAAGCACTGCTAAGTGAGGTGTATCTCAAGCCCAACTCACTACATCTTAATAGTAATAGTTGTTATAATGTTAAGTAGTGGGCCTAGGCCTGGGCCTGGGCTCAGGCTTGGGCCTGGTCTGGTTACTGGCCTGTGGTAATCTGGGTGATAGAACAACAGTCCAACAGTTGTTGTTTTAGAATGGGATCTTGTTTGAATTTCAGGAAGCTAGTGGGTGAAAACGGAGGCCCTCCATTCCTCTTGACCACCAATCTTTTTCTTCTTTCAAAAACTATCCTCAGGTACACCTAACTGTAGGTTGGACCTGGCCCATGTGAATGACCTTGAGAGCAGGCCTCACTCTGAAGTCAGTAGCCCTCTGCACAGGGCTTGGAGAACTTCCTTCAGCCTCAGAGCCTGGGGGACAGGCAGAACCCTCTGAGCAGCACATCCATGTGATGGTTTCAAAAAGGGTCCATTCTTTACTGCAGTCATTTCCTTTCCAGTCCAACTATCTCTGGGATACCACCCATCTCCCCTTAGGACCTCTTTCCTGGGGCTTTGATATGGCATGTGACCGTAGCAGGCCTTCAGGAGGGACCCAGCAGCCCAGGCCAATGGGCCCTTGTGTCCTGCAAAGGAAATGTGATAGCAAACAAAAAGTCACAGTGGAAACCCCAGCTTTAATTCCTTGCTCAGCTTGGACAAAGGTCCTTCAGGTTCCTTAAGCTGAAGATGTGCCAGACCCTCCCCTTCACTCTCAACTCCTGGGCCCTGGTGATGCAGAGGATGAGATAGTTCCCTTTTCTCTGCTGTGACAGAGAATCACCTCTTCTAGAATCACCTGTTTCTTTCCCACAGGCCACTGGGTTCCACACCTTTCTTCTTAGCTTCTCCTGCCCTGTCTGAGAGGAGCCTGGGCAGGTCCTGAGACTGGAACCCCTAAAATATTGTCAGAGTGGACAAAGGTGGGGTATGGTCTCAGTCCCCCGAGGCTCGGCAGTTCGAGGAGGCAGCCACAACAGGTCTGCATTGTTGCCACCAGGAGACTGAGTTAGCTGAGCTGGGGGTCCAGGTGGCTGGGGACACATGACTCACTCCTGAACTCTGTTCTTTCCTTCTCTACAGCCAGGCCAGCACTTGGCTCCCAGCCCTCACCTGGCTGTGTACACCGGGACCTGTGTGCCTCCATCTCCCTCCAGTCCCTTTTCTCCATCCTGTCGCTCCCCGAGGAGGCCCTTCCCCTCACCAAGTCGCTTCATCAGGCGGCCCAGCATTGCTATCTGCCCCTCTCCCATCCGAATGGCCTTGGAGAGTTCCTCTGGCCTGGAGCCCAAGGGGGAAACCAGCTGGTCTGGAGCCCATTGTGGCCTCCCCACTGAAAGCTGCGAGGCCTCTGTGGAGCACCCCAGGCCGTGCAACCAGCCCAGGGCCCCTCCCAAGGCCAGGGCAGCCCTGTCCCTCGGCAGGTTTCTGAGACGAGGCTGCTTGGCTTCTCCGGTTTTTGCCAGGCTCTCACCCAAATGCCCCGCTGTGTCACACGGGAAGGTGCAACCTCTGGGGGATGTGGGCCAGCAGCTGCCCCGGCTGAAACCCAAGAAAGTAGCAAAGTAAGGAACAGAAAGGGTTGGTACTGTGCATGTGAACTGTGTGGTTGTGTCTGTGGCTGTAAGCTGTGGCTCCACTGTGCTGGTGTGGTCTGGAGCCATGGGGCTGGGATGGGTAATGAGGAGGATGGTGAAGCCCAGATACCACAAGAAGACTGATCACATCTCTAAGCCACAGGGATGTCTCCAGAAACTCAGTCCCATTCATCCTTCCTCTTTCTCCCCAGGATGGCAAAGAGATAGGAGTCTTTCCCCTTCTTCTTTTCCTACCAGTGCCCTCGACTCACTTGAATATTAGTGCCCTCGACCCAAGAATATTAGTCTGCTAAATCCATTGCATTTGCAAAGGGCTGTGGCAGTAACCACAGACGATGGGGTCCCAAGGCATGGTTCCCAGGGGCTCCAGCCAGCCCCTACCCACCTGCACTAGGTGCTCTGGCCTCCCTGGTGCTCACAAACATCTGCTGCCCACACCCCCACACATCCACTTGTCCACTGTCCTAAAGGACCTTTCCAGGGTGCTTGTTCTGGAAATGGTCCCTGAAATTGAGTATCCAACCTCCACCTGTGCAGTAGTCCCTCTAAACTCTCTTGGGCTGACTCTGGAAGCCCAACATCTAGAACTCCAAGTGCCTGGAGGCAGCCAGTGTGTACAGAGCAGAGACCCAGAGGAATGTTTGAGCTTACCTGAGCAGCAGTCAGTATAAAACCAAGACTCAGCCTCATCTCACCTGGGACATGGAGGGGACAGTCAGAGGCACCTTCAAACCAATCAACATGCTCCTACATTTGGCCCTGCCTGGGCTTGGAGAAGAAAATGACAGGCAGAAGTCTTGGGTTGTCATGGAGACCCAAGGAGTGTAGCCTGTGCCTTGTGTAGTGTGTATGGCCAGCAGAGAACCGAGGCTGCTGTCCCCTTCCTGCCTGTGTGGCTTGGAGAAGCAGGAGGGGAGGTTAGCTCGTTGCCTTAGGAAGGGGTCAGGATCCAGTGTGTGCCTATTGATTCTTCCCAGCTGGGCCTGCTGAAGGAATGTTCTAGCTCAGAGCCATTGTCTCCCTTCACATGTGGGCATGGGGCTTTTACAAAGCTCTCTTCCCAGTGGCCTCAAGAGGCAGTTTAAAGGGGTTGAGGGTTAAGTACTGGTATGTTGACACTCAGGGACAGGCTGAATTGATCAAAACCATAAAGACTGAAAATGAAAATAAAGCATGTTTGGGAGCATCTTTAATTCAGCTGGAAAATGTAAGCCCCAGTTAAAGGGGTCCCTAGAGCCAATGGCTGTACATGCCATTCTGGGTCTGAGGGTGTGCTGGCCTTCAGAACTGTTGGGGCTATGTAGGGATTACCCTTTCACCCACGCTTTCTTCACTTGGTTTCTTTTTGTGCCCGAAGTTTTTTCCAGATCAAAATGGATATGCCTACCGACAGTGGGCCCTGCCTGATGGATTCCGATGACACAGGGGCAGGAGAGTCTGGAGACCAGACCACAGAAAAGGAGGTCATCTGCCCCTGGGAGAGCCTGGCCGAGGGGAAGGCAGGCTGAGCAGAGCCCTGGGCCAAGAAGACGGTCCTGGCAGGGATCTTCAGATGGGGGCCCTGGGGCACACTTGCTTTCAAACCTAAGTGCATTAGGGTGATATTGAAGGTCTATAGGAGAGCAGATGGGGTGGGGCGTGGGGAAGCGTGCTCTGGCTGACTCCCAATGGCCACCCCTTCCCCCTTCCCTTCCCTTTCCCTTGCTTGGCCAGAAAGGCATGTGGGCCAGAAGACATCCCTTGCTGCCTTAAAAATCAATAAAAGGGTCATGGAAGATTTTCTTGGATTGGAAATCTAGCATATGCCTGGTTTTATTAATACTCATAACCTATTATTTGTGAGTTAAGCTCATGCCTTCAGTTTTAAGGGTATGGGGACACTAGGTTGCTTCTAAGAGTTCCCTCCCTGTCTGTCTTAGTTAGTTTTCTATTGCTGTGATGAAAACACTGACCAAATTTAAAATATACTGTTTCATCAGAAAAACTCATTTTTAATGCTACTAACAGATGTTTGCACATGTATCTCTAATCTTTATGTATCTGATTACATAATTATAGAATTATTACTTCATTAATTCATTAAATACTTCCTGGGTACTCAGTAAGTGCTAGACATTGTTTTAGATCCTTGAGATATTCGTGTAGAGATTTCAGGCCTCAGGGAACTTGCATAAAGAATGAATGTAGTAACTAAGGGAAGATTAGATGGCAATAAATACATAAAAATACAAAATGACTCAGGACAAGGAATATCAAGAGGGAACAGCTTGGAAAGAGGGGCATTCTATTAAATAGTAAGGTTGGTGTGGGCCTTGTTGGAAAGATGACATTTGAGAAAGAAAGTTGCTGTGGTTCGAATGTGTCCTCCACATTCCTGTGTTAGAAACTTAATCCCCATTGCAGCAGTGCTAAGAGGTGAGGTCTGAGAATGGGCATTAAACGCCCTTGTAGGTGGATTCACAGAGTGGCTTATCTTGAGAGAGTCTGCCGCAGTAGTGACTTAGTTTGCTTTCTATTGCTGTGATGAAAACACTGACCAAAACCAACTTGGGGAGGAAAGGATTTATTTCACCTTACAGCTTCCAACAGTTAATCAAGGGGAGTCAGGGTAGGAGCTCAAGGTGGGAACCCAGAGCACATACTTAGAGGAATGCTGCTTACTGACTTGTCCCTCTGGCCTGTGCTCAGCCTGCTTTCTTATACAACACAAGACCAGCTGCCCAGGGTGGCACCATCCACAGTGGGCTGGGCCCTCCTACATCACTCAGTAATCAAGAAAATGCCCCACAAACATGGCAACAGGCCAATCCAATGAAGCAATCTCTCAATTGAGATTCCCTCTATCTAAGTTGAAAACCAAAGCTATCCAGCACACTGTCTACGATGATTTGAGCATGATGCTTTCATTAATTGAGCTCTCGGGTGGGCGTTCCCCAGGGTGTGAGCATTGCACAGGAAGGGGAACAGCTAGGGCAAGGCTCACTCCTGAAAGGGCAGATTCTCCAAGATACTCACCAGACAGGATTTGTTGGGAAAGGATAAAGGGCATTAGTTAGTCCCTCCCTCCCTCCCTCCCTCCTTTCCTCCCTCCCTTCCTTCCTTGCCATGGTCTCCGAACCCCTTCCTCTTGGGCAGAGGAACGAGAGGCCGCAGCAATGGGGGTCGAGGAGGGGGAAGTGCGCTGCCTGCCAGCCCTTCTCTCCGAGGACAATCAGACGCGGCAGGGAGTCGCTTCAAGCAGGAACCTCGTTTATTGGCAAGGCTGATCAATATTTAAGGGCAAAAGCTGCAAGCATTAGCATAGGAGGGAAAGCCGTCATCCAATCAGCTTAGAGGTCATGTATGCCACGCAGGCTCTTCTCATAGTATAACACAGTGTTCACGAGGTGATCACACGTCCTTTACTGGCTAGGCTCCAGTCAGTATTGCTTCCTCTTTTTGTGGCGGGCCAAGCTGGCCAGCTGGCCCCACCTTCACCTCAGCTGCTCAGCGCCATCTTGTTACTGCACCTCCACACTTCCTTCCTTCCTTTTTAAAATTATGTGTCTATGTGTGTCTGTGAATGTGCACATGAGTGCAGGTGCCCATAGAATCCAGAAGAGGGCTTCAGATCCCCTGGAACTAGAGTTGCAGGCAGTTGTGAGCCACCCATTGTGGCTGCTGAGAGTTGAACTTGGGTCCTCTGGTCCACTATGCACTCTTAACTGCTGGTCCATCCCTCTAAGCCTCTCTTTCAAAAAAAAGTTTTAAAAAATCTGTGAATGATTGTGTGTGTGTGTGTGTGTGTGTGTGCCATCAAGTTGATAATGAAGACTGACCATCACAGGGTGGAGCTGGAGAAGAAGGGAAGGGCTTCAGGTCCTGATGCAGGAACATCTCAGTTTCAAGAATGTATTGGACAGGCCATCCAGGGCATCCTTGAGTCAAAGTCACTGAGTGGAGCCATGTGGGGCCTCGGAATGGTCTTATATCAGTACCCCAACTGTGCATGGTTAGCTGGGAGCACCCCCACCCCCATGGGAAGCCTGGTCCTGCAGGGATATCGGAGGGCCTGTGTTGCAGCAACCAGGCCTTCAGTCATCCACTCCCTGTGGTAGGAGGTCCAAGCACTCATTTTATACCAGGCTGCTAGACACATCTGGCGATGTAGGCCTTTGGTGTGCTCCTCCCATCTCTTCCCCCAGATACTCATCAAGAGACATCTGCTGAGCCCTTACTGCTTGTCTGGCACTGTGCCAGGCCTGAGGAGGCAGCTGTGAGTAGGATGCCTTGCTTCGTGGATTTCACCAATTCAACCAGGTTGATTTTGTCGCCCCCACAGGGCACTGGATAGTATCTAGAAACAAAGGTCAAGGTCAAGATGGGTGTGGAGTGAGCAGAGCTACTAGTAAGTAGGGGTCAGGAATGAGGCTCAACATCCCACAGTGCTTAGAACTCCTCATAGCAAAGAAACATTGGGCTAGGGGCTCAGTTTACAGCCTTGTCTGTGGTTTCTACCAGATCCAAAATATTGCCCCACGGCATCCTTCTGGGATTGTGGTTGGAGACAGCAGTGGGCTGAGATTAAGAGCTACGTGCTGTCACTGAAGTCCATGGGAAGTCCCTAAAGGAGAAGAAAACTCCAGTAGTTTGTCAAACCACCCTTCTTTGCTGTTCCTGCTTAACACCTAAGTGCATGGGAATTCAATGAACAGATAAGAGCCCTAACTTGCTTTTAGCCTCTGACAGCTTATTCTATGTAGGCCATGTCCTGGGGCTGCTGAATAATCTTTCTGCACACTTCTAAGAATGAATATTGGGCAAGTGTGTGACTGAAGCTTGGGCTTGCCAATCCTTGCAAACATAGATGCTTCAGCGCTTCGAGAACGTTGACCAAATCTCTATTGGGCTCACAAAGGAGTTATTCATCAAGGGCTAAGGAAACATTTCACCCAGGAAGAAGTGACTAGTCCTGGTCTTCCTTTGAAGGTCAGGGGAGCTCGTTTATTTGATGCCACAAATCTGGCCTAAAATGAGATTACAGGTGAGACCATCCAATCCCATAGTCTACTGCCAGCCAGTATGTCCACAAACAAGGGAATCTCAGTGCTTGATTTTGATACTAGCGTTTATGGGGCTCCACTTCCAAGCCCCAAGGCCCTAAAAAGAAAAGAGTCCATCCTGATCCCCAGCATCACAGACAGAAGCCTCCAAGATCCACTGGTTGGACTGGTAAGGTCCAGCCTAAAGTTCAGTAACAAATAGACCCCAGAAGTAGGAAGTGGCTTGAGTATGAAAAGTTTCTATTTCCATGTAGCTGCTCAAAGACAGAAGGGTAGTCCAAGCCAAGAAGAGCGAAAGGAAGATAGGAAATGCAAGGACTACTCTTCAAAAAAAAACCTTGTTGTTCCCTCAGTTACAGATATGATGATTCTCCAATTTGTCTGGACGTTAGAATCACTAAGGAAACATGAAAGTGTGGCCCCCAGGCAACACTGGGCCCAATAAGGTCAGAATTTCTGGGGGATAGATTTGACATCAGGACTTTAAGGAATTTTCCAGAGTGTGTTTAATGTCCAGGTGTTTCAGCTACTTTTCTGTTACTGTTGTTAAACACCATGATTAAAGCAACTTATAGAGGGAAGAGTTTATTTGGGCTTATAGTTTCAAAGGGATAAGAGTCCATCGTGGCCAGGAGGCATGGTGGAAGATGCAACCAGATCAGAAAGCTGAGTGCTCAATCTTCAACTACTCACAGAACACAGACAGAGTGACTAGAAGTGGCATGAGGCTATGGATTCTCAAAGCCCACCCCTAGTGAGATGCTTCCTCTAGGAAGGCCACACCTTTTAAGCCCCTGAAAACAGCACCACTAAGTAGGGCCAAATGTTCAAATACTTGATGCCTATGGGAGACATGTTTCATTCAAACTACCACACCAGGTGAGGTTAAAAACCACTACCATGGGCTAAGAATTGAACCTGGTTCACCACCCTAGTTCCCACATCCATGCCCAGGAGGAAGTGGTGGGAAGGCAGCTGTGTATTAGTCAGGGTTCTCCAAAGAAACAGAATATGAATATATATGTATAGAGATTTATCAGCTTAGCTCACAGGATAGAGTCTGAGTAGTCCAACAATGGCTGCACCACACTGGAGAGGCTGAGAATCCGTAGTCGCTCAGTCCATGAAGCTGGATGTCTCAGTAGTCCCAATCTGGTGCTGAAGGTCTGACAAATTCCAAAAGATCGGCTAGTCTTCAGTCTACAGCAGCAAGACGAACTCACCAGTGAGAGAGAAGGCAAGCAGCAAGAAGCCAGTCGTTCTCCTCTGCCGTGGCCTTTTTTATGGGCTGCCATCAGAAGGTGATGCCCACATTTAGGGTGTGTCTTCCAGCTTCAGATGATCCAATCAAGAAGATCTCTCTCATTTCAGTTAACCCCAGATCTGGTCAAGTTGACACCCAGGATTAGCCATCACAAGTCCACCCCTTGTCAACTTAACACCCAATAGCATCTGTCTATGTCATGCTTAATTTTCAAATGAAAACAATGTTGAGGTCATAATTTCACCTAACATGATATAACTATCCCATCATACAATGACCAGTGCATTATATATCTTAGAGTAGGTGATAAGGTCTTCGAGGAATGCTTAGTCCTTTAGTGTCTCATAACCCAACATAATCACATAGGTTCATAACACTTAACCACTTAACACTTATCTCAACTACACATTCAAAAAAGAATAACTCAAGTATCTGCTTAACATATGTATATACATGTACAAGCCTATTCTTAACCAAATAGGACAAAAATACTCATGTCAATTACAATCCACATTTCTGCAACTGGTCACAGTTGGCCTAAGTTGGTATTTGCAACTACCTTCCTCTACTACCCATTCTGTATTTTCTCCACCATCAGCAAGCACCTCTGCAGGTCTTGGCTCTTTCCCTGGAGGAGTGACCCATACTTTCATCCCTGAAGGGTCTGGGCCATTTGCTGTCCTGTATGGATTGGGTTGTTGCAGTTTCCCATTGTCCTTAATCACAGGACATGGTAACACCAAAAGTCACCCTAAGGAATCTCCTGCCTTCCAGATATAATCTTCATTACCTCCATTGTGGAGAACCAGTCCAATTTCCCCCTGATGGTCTGGGTCAATCACCCCTCCTAATACTGTTACTCTTTTCTTAGCCTGCTGACTTAAGGGCATCAGAAGCCCAAAGTGTCCAGGGGGAAGTCTTAGCTTCCAGTTCAATGAAATATTTATTGTGTCTCCTGGCAGAAGCCCTCCCTCCTCTGGAACCAAAACTTCTAAGCCAGCAGAGTGCAAAGTCAAGTGTACCATAACTGTTCACACA
>NW_008346898.1:2759095-2761748 GCF_000622305.1 Nannospalax galili | reverse complement strand
TGGTCACCATGGGAACAGTGCCATATCGGGGACTCAGTGTTGGTCTCTGCCGTTGGCAGATCTAGCACTCAACAGCAGCTGTAGCCAGGTCAGCTTTTGTGAGTGGGAGTCCATGCTGTCGAGCCCATGCATAACTTCCATCTCTGCCACCATGGCCACTTTGTACATGGGCCCATTGAACATTGACAGGGATAGCTGAAGAAAGAGGCTGACAATCCACAGAGCGGGTTATCCGATCTACCTGATTATTTAACTCATCTTCTGCTGAAGCCACTTTTTGATGAGCATTTACATGAGACACAAGTATGTTCACATCCTTTGCCCATGTGGAGAGACCTATCCACATACTCTTTCCTCAAATGTCTTTCTCACCAATTTTCCAACCATGCTCCTTCCAAGTCCTTGAGCATCCAGCCAAACCATTGGCTATAGCCCATGAATCAGTATATAAATGCACCTCTGTCCATTTCTTCTTCCAAGCAAAATGCGTGACCATGTGCACTGCCCATAGTTCAGCCCACTGTAAAAACTTTCCTTCCCCAGTGTCTTTCCTCAGGGTTGTTCCAGAAATTGGCTATAATGTCACAGCTGTCCATTTTGAGTAGTGCCTGCACAGCATGGAGAACCATTTGTAAATCGAGCCCTAGTCTTCTCTTCCTCAGTCAACTGATCTTAGGACACACCCCATGAAGCCATAGGTGCATGCTTGAGAACAGGAGGCATCGTAACAGGAGTAGGAACCATAGGCATTTGGGCAACTTCTTTATGTAACTTGCTTGTGCCCTCTGGGCCTGCTCAAGCCCGATCACATATATACCACTTCCATTTGATAATGGATTGTTGCTGTGCACAGCCTACTTTATGGCTTGGGGCAGGGAGTCAGATAACACCCAGCTCATGATGGGCAGCTCTGGTCGTATGGTGACTTGGTCCCGTTCAGTTTCCACTAAGGCCCAATAGCAGGCTAAGAGCTGTCTCTCAAAGGGAGAATAGTTGTCTGCAGATGAAGGTGAAGCCTTACTCCAAAATCCCAATGGCCTCTGCTGTGATCCCCCTATGGGGGCCTGCCAGAGACTCCAAACAGCATCTTTTTCTGCCACTGATACCTCAAGCACCATTGGGTCTGCTGGATCATATGGCCCAAGGGGTAGAGCAGCTTGTACAGCAGCCTGGACCTGATGAAGGGCCCTTTTCTGTTCCAGGCCCCATTCAAAGGTAGCCGCCTTCCGAGTCACTTGATATATGGGTCGTAGTAACACACCCAGATGAGGAATGTGATGCCTCCAGAATCCGAACAGGCTCACCAAGCGTTGTGCTTCTTTTTCGGTGGAGGGAGGGGCCAAATGCAACAACTTATTCTTCACCTTAGAGGGAATGTCTCTGCATGCTCCACACCACTGAACTCCTAGAAATTTCACTGAGGTAGAAGGCCCTTGAATTTTGGTTGGATTTATTTCCCATCCTCTCATGCGCATATGCTCAACCAACAAGTCTGGACTGTCTGCTACCTCCTGCTCACTGGATCCAATCAGCATAACATCATCAATATAGTGGACCAGTGTGATATTTTGTGGAAGAGTCAGGCAATCAAGATCCCTTCAAATCAAGTTATGGCACAATGCTGGAGAGTTAACATATCCTTGAGGCAGGACAGTAAAGGTATACTGTTGGCTTTGTCAGCTGAAAGCAAATTGCTTCTGGTGGTCCTTATGAACTGGAATCGAGAAGAAAGCATTTGCCAAATCAATAGCTGCATACCAAGTACCAGGGAGACGAATTAATCTGCTCAAGTAAGGAAACCACATCTGGTACAGCAGCAGCAACTGGAGTCACTACTTGATTAAGTTTTTGATAGTCAACTGTCATTCTCCATGACCCACAGGCCAAATAGGAGAGTTAAAGGGAGATGTGGTGGGAATTACCACCCCTGCATCTTTCAAATCCTTGATGGTAGCACTAATTTCTGCAATCCCTCCAGGGATGTGATACTGTTTTTGGTTCACTATTTTCCCTGGCAGAGGCAATTCCAGTGGTTTCCATTTGGTCTTTCCAACCATAATAGCCCTCACTCCATAGGTCAGGGAGCCAATGTGGGGATTCTGCCAATTCCTAAGTATGTCTATCCCAATTATGCATTCTGGTACTGGGGAAATAACCACGGATGAGTTCGGGGACCCACTGGACCCACTGTCAATTGGACTTCAACCGAAACTCCATTTATCACCTGACGTCCATAAGCCCCTACTTTAACTGGAGGGCCACAATGCTTTTTAGTGTCTCCTGGAATCAGTGTCAACTCAGAACTAGTATCCAATAGGCCATGGAAAGTCTGATTATTTCCTTTCCCCCAATGTACAGTTACTCTAGTAAAAGGCTGCAGGTCCCTCTGGGGAAGGATGGGTGAGAGGTGAACAGCATCTCTTTGGTACTGTAACAAGTTCCTTCCAAGGGCACCCGGCCTTCCTTTCATTCAAGGGGTTCTGGGTCTGTAAACTGTCTCAAGTCTGGAAATTGGTTGACTGAGCGAGATTCTCTATTGCTACGATCCAATACTGACTTCCTGTCATTCATCCTAGAGCTTTTCTGCTTATACAGATCAAATAAAAACTTAGTAGGCTTCTTATGTATGTGGTCCCTGGAAACACCATAATTG
>NW_008346898.1:2704362-2758589 GCF_000622305.1 Nannospalax galili | reverse complement strand
ATAGGCAAATTCACTAAGTTCTTTAGTGGTGTAGTGCACCTCCCCATGGACCACACTTTCTATCTCTCCTCTAGGGGCCTGCTTAGCTTTGAGTCTGGTTATAGGTCTAGAGGCAACAATAACTGGGCTCTGAGGGATATCAGCTGTGTCTTGCTGAATGAGATTTGTTTCCTCAGGCAAGAGTGGGGAGGTAGGTTTGCAGGGTGGTAGAATACATTCTCTGCTGAGAGTGGGGCAATTAATTCATGAGGTGAAGTAAATTCCTCAGAGTCTGAGGATTCAAAATCCTCAGCCTAATCAGGGTGCTTCCACACATCTCCATCCCATGTGTCAGGATTCCAATCTTTCCCCACCAAAGCCCTCACCTTTACTGCAGACTCTTCAAGGCTGGTAATTAAATTGTGTTGTAGGTCATCCTTAATAAGGACTCCAGCTTGATTTTCTGCAGCTTTAGTTCTCTGGCTGCTGGAGAGAAGAGTCTCTTCCAGGCCACACATGGAAGCTTTTAAACTGTTGATTTGAATCTGGAGCCAGTCAATTTTATCATTAAGCTCATTTTTTATCTTCATCACTTTATCCAGAGATGCTAGAAGTAACCAGCCAGCATCATTATTTTTCTTATTTTCCCACAAATCGTCAAACGTTTTATGTATAGAGTCACTAAATTTCTTGCTATTCACAAGAGGTGAGTTAGGAGATTCAAATGCATCTATCTCTATAATTGTTTCAAATAGTCTACACCATGAATTTTCAGTGCTCTCTATGCTACCTGAAGACTCTTGAGTTGGAGAGCCTGCTCCAAATACCAACAAGCCCATCAAAGAAATTCATCCTTTCAATTCTGTTTCTCTAGAACCACTCCTGGTACCACAATCTATATTCTCCAAAGAAACAGAACCGGTAGAATGAATAGATATGTATAGAGATTTATCAGCTTAGCTTACAGGATAGAGTCCGAGTAGTCCAACAATGGCTGCTGCACACTGGAGAGGCTGAGAATCCGTAGTCGCTCAGTCCATGAAGCTGGATGTCTCAGTAGTCCCAATCTGGTGCTGAAGGTCTGACAAATTCCAAAAGATCAGCTAGTCTTCAGTCTACAGCAGCAAGATGAACTCACCAGTGAGAGAGAAGGCAAGCAGCAAGAAGCCAGGCATTCTCCTCTGCCATGGCCTTTTATACAGGCTGCCATCAGAAGGTAATACCCACATTTAGGGTGTGTCTTCCAGCTTCAGATGATCCAATCAAGAAGATCTCTCTCATTTCAGTTAGTCCCAAATCCAGTCAGGTTGATACCCAGGATTAGCCATCACAAGCTGCTTCTTAAGTTCACATTTGAGAAGTAGAAATTGTATCATCTCTACTCGCATTGGTCAGTGCTTGGTCACACAGTCTACCTAGCTGCAAGGGATGCTGGGGCATGGAATCTTTAGTTAGGCTAATTTATGAGCAGCTAAATTTATGGAGGTTGAAATACAAGGAAAGAAAATGGACTAGATGGGTGTCAATGGATGCTTGGTCTCCCCCATGCTAGCATTATTACACAATCTTGAGGGGAATTAAAATATGTTCAAGACAGAAAACAGATGGGGCAAAGAGAGACAGGAAGGATGATGAGTTTTTGTTTGGACAAATGTTGGGTAAATGCCAAAAAATATCGCTATGCCTTATTTCATTGCTGGGTGGCTTTTCACTAGCTCAGGTTGCATCGATACTTGTTGGATGACAAATCCTAAGCGAGGTGTTGGGAGTGACCTTCATTCCTTCACAGAGCTGTGAGTCTTGCTCTGCAGCAAGCTGGAGAACTTGGATCTGAGTCCCTGGTAGAGCACAGGGCCTGACTTCCTTCCAGC
The DNA here is from genome assembly GCF_000622305.1 of Nannospalax galili. Classification (NCBI taxonomy): domain Eukaryota; kingdom Metazoa; phylum Chordata; class Mammalia; order Rodentia; family Spalacidae; genus Nannospalax; species Nannospalax galili. Next base: position 2,756,739 of record NW_008346898.1, on the reverse strand, counting down.
TTGGGCTAACACTTCACATGTCTTATCTGTAAACTGTGGGGTGTCGCTTTGACCTTTTTCTTGGGATTACTTGGAAATATATAATGTGTGTGTGTGTGTGTGTGTGTGTGTGTGTGCATCAGAAACCTCCTACTTAGCTCCTTCTCAACAGGTGACTTTGTGAGTGACTTCCAGACCTCCATTTGGCTAGGGCTGCCCACATTGGGGCTAGGTGGCTGGTACCTCCCATTTATGCTTAATTTTCCGGCCATAGCTGAAGTGGAGGCAGAATCTTATCTTAACACCTAATCACATTTGTCAGAGTTCTCGAGCTGTGACTATTCTCCTCTTGACAACGTATAAGCACAATAACTTTCTCCAGGGACCCCATGGAAGTTGTCCACTTTGCCCTCTGGGAAGGGCACCTTTGATGACCCATGTAGAGCTGTGAATTCGTTGAGCCAAAAGGAGGTTGTGCTTATTTGATAGAAAGAAGAATCCAAGGAGCCTGTGGTGCCCACGTCTTGAGGTCTCTGGGTGCTCGACAGATTGGCTGGAGAGGGTGAGAGGAACAGGGGCTCTTAAGTACTTCTGATTTTGAGGTGCAGCTTGCCACACTGGCATCTGTCTCATCCTCACACTTCACCAGAAGAGGGAGTCCCAGGCTCACAGATCCCTAAAGAGAGGTAACTAGGATTTTCCCTTCACAGTTCAGAGCTCTGTGCTGAAAAGGAAGGAGGAGGGATGAAGAGAGACCTCCTCCCCAGCACCTCCTCCCCCCTCCTCCCCCCTCCTATCTCCCTCCCCCCTTCTCCTTTCCCCCCTATTCCCCCTCTCCTATTCCTTCTCCTCAAGCATGGTGGGAATGAGGGAGAAGTGAGAGGATTGGGCCTCTGCTGTGCACGCTGTCCTCCTGACTCCCCTAGAGCCCCCACAACCTGCCGTGGAAGGGAATCCATGAGAAGAAAGTCTCTTGCTGGGCCTTGCTGCAGCCCTGGCAGGCCTTCCTAACTATTTTGTGTGATGGAACCAGAGTAAGAGTCTCTATCCCTGGTGGTTTTGGGTGAGGATCAAAACTGGAAAATCTCCAGCGGAAAGGAGACTCCCCCCACCTTTCCCCAGAGGGCTGTGGCCAGTAGCACCCCAGCCTTGGGGAGGAGGGTGTCATCTCTTTGTGCAGCTACAGTACTTTGGACTGAAGACCAACAGAGCTTCATTCATCTTTGACTTCTCAGCATGAAGGTTTTATGAGCTCCTCTGTTGAGAAGGGAGGCTGGGAGACAGGGGCAGCCAGAGGGGCCAGACCAGAATAGGGGGATAAAGCAGAATAAACGGGCTTTTCAACTTCTCAGCTGATGGGAGAGACTCCCCGTATGAGAGCGGGTAAGAAAGGACTGGGCTACTCTGTTCTTGGGGAAAAACAGAACAAGAGCATTAAGAATTCATACATAGTGCCTGCAAAGGGGGAGTTTATGTATTTAGGCCCCCTGGCCACGTGTCTGTGTATGCATGGAATGTTGGTGTGGCATATGTGTGGGGTGCTGTGGCTATGAGCCTGGCTGGTATGGGCTGCAACAGAGTATCCCCTAAAGACAGCAGTAACTCAGTGGTGAAGATGGGGACCTGTAGTCATGCTGAACAGCAGAGCTGGTGTCCGATGATGAAGAGTGACTGTCTCCCTGACATAGTCTTTAGGGAGAGTGGAAGGTGAGGTAGCTGAGGTACTGTGGGGTTCAACTGATGTGATCAAGTCATGCTGTGGTCCAGTCCTGGACAGACAACAGCAGTTGTCTCCACAGAACTTGTAAAAAAGGATTGTCAGTAGTCAACCTGCTAACTTCCAGTCCTTCATCTTAACCTGTAGGTAGCCACCAAACAGTCTTCTCCTGAAGGACATTGTCTCGGGAGACTGGGGAGTTGGCCACCCATAGCTTGTAGTCTTACACTGAAAGAGCCGTTTCTGGATTCCTGTTCATATGTAGTCCTCGCTATCAAACCACCAAACAATAATTGCTATTAGGGGCTGGGGAGATGGCTTGTCAGTTAAAGTGCTTGCTGTGCAACCATGAGAACCAGAGTTTGGGTCCCCAGCACCCATGTAAACACCAGGTAGGTGTGGCAGTGCTTGTAATTCCAGCCATGAAGGCAGAAACAGATGATTTGCAGAGCAAGCTGGCTAGCAAGACAAGTCATATCGATGAGCTCTGGGTTTGACTGAGAGACCTTGCCTCATGGAATAAGATGGTAGAATGGAAGAGCAGTTGAAGATGAGGCCCAACATCAACCTTAGGCCTCCACATGGGCATGTATACACATGCATGTGTACCCACAAACATGCACCCACACATATGTGCACATGCACACACAAGAAAATAGGGAAAGAAAGAAATTGGTAATAGAAAATGTTTTTCCCTCTCAATATATATATACCTATCAATTCATCAAGTGTCACGGAGGGCCAACTAGGCATTTGGCATGCTTCCATGAATAAAACTGGGTTTAGCTTTCAAGAACACATAGTTTAAATGAGGTATATATTTTTAAGCCTACAATCAAAATACCCTGTGTTATGAGGAAGCGCAGCACCTAAGAACACACATTCTGGCACCTCCCTGCCTTGTGTCAGATCCAGGTTCTGCCCTCTTCTAGTTGAGTATCTTATCAAAGCTCCCCAAACGTCATCTTTCTCCTCCAGAAACCGGATCAGGATAATTCTGCTTCTTAGAGGGTATGTGATGGTTATGAATTAATTTATGTAAAGAGTTCCAACCAGTGCCTGGGACCCAGTGAATGTTTGTTACTTTTATATGTAAGTGCACAAATGAAGTCTGGTTGGCCTTGGAATGTGGCTTTCTATGTGTATTGAGGTCACATGTGGGAAGCACCAGTTTCTTTGGGGACATTTAGTAGTGAGGGCCAGAAATCTAAAAAAATAACTCTAGAGCAGTTAGTCTTCAGCTGGGGGTACAGTTCAGTGGTAGAGCAGCTGCCTGGCTTGTGCAAGGCCCTAGGTCTAATCTTCAGAGCTGAAATACACACACACACACACACACACACACACACACACACACACACACTCAAAAAATGCTTTTTACACTCAAAAAATGCAAACTAATATTTTGAGATCTTATGAAACAAAAAAGCATGGAATGAAGGAGATAGCCTGCTCTAGAAGGAGCCAACAACCCTCTTCTAGGATCCAGTTCCTGGAAGTCCTTGACTGGGGATGAGGAAAGGGCAGTGGGGACTTCAGTCGGTGGGGAAGTATGGCTTTCTACTCCGGAGTCCAGGCTCCATACCCAGTACCATCCAGAGGCCAAGGTATATCAAGTCCAGGCTCCATACCCAGCACCATCCAGAGGCCAAGGTACGTCACTGGCTTCCGTTGTGTGTGCTACTAATTTGATGTTAGAAAGATAGAGATTACAGAGTTCTCCGCTCTCCCTGTAAGAGCTTCCAGCTCCAGTTTTCAATGCCAAACCTGGGTGTTTTCCTTCTTCTTTGGCGTTAAGGCAAGTGGAATTTAAAGCATCTTAGTAACAGTGTAGTCTTGGGATTGTTGGCTGAGCCTGTGGGTAGCCCTTTGTCACTGGATCATGATGATCAGATTCTACTTGTACAACTCACATCTCCCATATTACAGAAGATGCTGTAGGGCCAGGGCCATGTCTGCAACCTCACCTTTCCACACAGCCCAAGGCAGCCTACGTTTGTATTGGGGTTTAGGGTGCTGAAGATGTTGGCTCATCTGTTATTGAGACAAAAATATGATCCTAGAACAAATCTATGGACATAATCACTTTGTAATTTGAGGTTAATATTGTAAATCTACGGCTCTTCCTAGCTTCCTCATAGTCTCTAGCATTCCTGTCCAGACAGGAGGAAAAGTCCACAACTTCATGAAGATAGTCACTTGAATGTTTTTTTCCAAATTTTATTATTTTTTGAAAACAAAAATGTGTACGAATGCATTGCTGGCATGTATGTAAGTACACCCATGTCATACAGTGCCCATAGAGGTCAGAAGAGGGTGTTGGAATTAGAACAGTTGTTAGCTGCTATGTGGGTGCTGGGAACCAAACCCAGGTCCTCTGCAAGAGCAGCCAGTGCTTTTTACTGTTGAACCATCTCTCCAGCCCCAGCCTGAATTTTTATAACCTTAAAAACCCCTGGGGCATAATGGTGCACTCCTTTAAATCCCAGCACTCAGGAAGCAGAGGCAGGCAGAGCTCTGTGGGATTGAGGCCAACCTGGTCTATATAATGAGTTCCAGGAAGCCATCTGGAGCTACAGGAGATCCTGGCTCAAAAAAACAAAAACCGAACAAAAATCTCCCTGAGGCTGGAGAGATGGCTCAGAAGTTAAGAGCACTTCCTGCTCTTGTGGAGGACCTGAGTTCCGTTCCCAGCACTCATGCTAATCAGGTGACAACCATGTATAAATCCAGCTCGAGAGAATCTGATGCTCTCTTCAATCAGCTGATAACCATCTATAAGCCCAGCTCCAGAGAATCTGATGCTCTCTTCTGGCATCCATGGGCACCTGTACTCATGGGCACATATCCCCTTCCTTCATAATTAAAAATAAAATCTTTTAAAAGTCCCTAAAGCTGGGCATGGTGGTGGTATGGCAGGAGAGTAGGGTTAGAAAGTAGGATCTAAATTAGCATATAAAAGTAACAAGACTGAAACCCCTCCCCATCTAAGGCCAACGTGTCACTGTATATGCAGAAAAAGCCTGATACTATACAATTGACTTAATGTCGCAATCTGAGGGGCATGAATGCTATCGAGCTTCTCACTTTTTTCCCCCACCTCTGGCCCATTTCTTTCTCTGGATGTGCTCTTTTTTCTTAATAAACTGTCTCTGCTTCTATCCACATGTCCTGCCTGGAAATCCCAGTGGGCACCTGGCAAATCTGATATCTGTTTCTAACAGTGGTGCATGCCTCACTATCCTAGCAACTTGGGAAACTGAGGCAGGAGGTTCATTGTGAGTTTGAGGCCAGCCTGGGTTATGTAGAAAGTATCAAGCTGGCCAGGGCTACATGGAAAGACCCTGCAGTAAAAAAAAAAATTAAAAGATAAAATAAAATTCCTAAAGATGGTTGTTTTGAAACATGAACCAAGCTAGGTTAGAGTGGATCATCAGCCCACGACCTGGAGCCCTATTTGGAGAGGAGAGGACACAGACACACAGTGGGAAGATGGCTATGGGAAGATGGAAGCCAGGACTGCAATGATGATACAATTACAGTCCAAGGAAAATCAAGGACTGTTGGCTGTCACAGAGGCTAGCAGAGACACCAGCATCCTCTGACACTTGGATTTCTCCCATCTTCCGGAACCATGAAGGAACAACTTCCCGTTGTTCTAAGTGACTTTGTATTTGATACTCAGTTAGGGCGGCTTGGGACCAAATGCAGTGTTTGCTTGGCATCACTTCATTATTCTCCCAAAGATGAACATTAAGTTGTTTTCATTCATCCTAGTTTGCTTTCTGTTGTTGTGATAAGCGCCATGACCAAAACCAACTTGGGGAGGAAAAGGTTCATTTCATCTTACAGTACAGTCCTTCATGGGGGAAGACGGGGTGGGAACTCAAGCAGAATCCTGGAGGCAGAAACAGAAGCAGAGACCATGGAGGAAGGCTGCTTACTGGCTTCCTCCTCTGATCTGTGCTCAGCCTGCTTTCTTATACAACACAGACCCACCTGTCCTGAGGTGGCACCACCCACAGTGGGCTGGGCCCTCCCCCATCACAATCAAGAAATGCCTCACAGACATGTCCACAGACCAGTCTGATGGAGGAAATGCCTCAGTTGAAGATCCCCCTTCCTAGGTGTGTCAAGTTGACAACTGAAGCCAATCGAGACACCAGTTTTTCTTTGAGGTATTGAATTCCCCTGGAACTGGAGTTACAGATGGTAGTTATCTGCCATGTGGGTGCTAGGAATCAAACCTGGGTCCTCTGCCAGAGCAGCCAGTGCTCTTAACCACTGAGTCATCTCTCCAGGTTAGGACACCAATTTTTCATGAAAACTAACAATGCTGTAATGAACATCTCTGTATTTGCCTCTGTATTTTCCCAGGACAGACACTAAAAACATCATTGGGTTGCTAAGATTCTGCCTATTTCAATCAATCCACCATATTGCAATGCCCTTTTGGAAGTCTATACTAATAATGTTACCCTGACAATGGATGTAATTATCCTACATTTTCACTAGAAATGTCACTAGCACTTTGGTATTATACCAGCATCTACTGAAGCATGTGTCCACCTGGGGTTGGGCATATCCTTCTAGAAACCAGCAGTGCTAGGGTCCTGGTCCCCTTGCCAACTCCTAAGCCTGAGAGGACTGAGACAGTGGGGATGAGCAGAGAGGCGGCTGGGCATGTGACTCCCTGTCTATCCTCTGGGCATCTGTATTAGCTTCTTTTTTTGTTGCAGGGATGAAACTAACAAAAACTAACTTAGAGGAGAAAGGATTTGTTTTGGCTTACAGTAGAGGGACAGTCGACCATGATGAAAAAGATGTGGTAATCAGCAGAGAAAGCACAGTGGCTGGCCTGAGCAGGAAGCCAGCTGATCACATTTCATCCACACTCAGGACAACAGAGTGAACAAGAACTGGGGCCAGGCTATAACACCCTAAAGTCTGTCCCCAGTGATGTACTTCCTGTAGCAAGGCTCCACCTCCTAAAAGTTGTGTAACCTCAAACAGCACCACCAGCTGGGGACCAAGTTTCATACATATGAGCCTATGGGGAACATTTTATATTCAAATCACAGCAGCATCCCAGCCCGCAAAGCTGACCCAGACTCTGGGGCTCGGGGTGTTTAGTGTAATTTAATCTGATGGTCTCCTAGACAGAGTGTGAAGACATTGAGATCAGGGCTATGCAACTACCTTTGCAACCCTGAACATAGAAGAGGGGAGAGGAGGGAGAGCTCTATCAGCTCCTTGTTGGGGTTCTGTCTCTGAGGCTGCTAGTTGCCCCTGTGTCTTCCCTAGTAATTGATCTGTCTCTGGAGGCATAAATCAGATACCCCCTCCCCTATCCAGTCAGGCCTCAAATGTCAACCACAAGGTGGGCTGTCCTGCCCTCAGAAAATGTCTCCAATGCCTGGGCCCACTATGATCCCTTGTTGTGGGGAGTCCCACCTGGAGAGGCTGGCTCCAGGGCTGCTGAGATAGAAGAGGCAGGTTCTGCTGGTGACTGCTTAAAATTCATGTTGCTATAGCAGCATGCCATTAGGCCATGGCGATCCTGCTGTACAAAGCTTTGATCTCAGGAAAGGCAGAGTTTCTTTTGCTCTTTGGCTGGTTCTAAGGGGGACACTGCCTTGGGACTAAGCTATGACTTTGCTCCAGGGCCTGAGGATCATCCCTGAAGCAGAAAACTGGGGACAGGCAGATAGAGGAGACTCTTAGAAGTTGATTCAGTCCTGAGATTCTAATCTGAGGGAGTCGTCTCAAAACCCTCAAGGGCAAGTGATCCAGGTCTAAAGAAAGAGAGGTCAGATGGCTCTGTAACTAGGGAATGTGTATACACAGACGGATGAGAGACAAGTGCAAATGACATATCTGTGGGTTGTGAGTAGCTGAGAAGGAGAGTGGTTTAGAAATACATGTGGGTTAGCTCAGCAAGTCTCAGCACGATGGAGAGCTAGCTCAGCTACAAAGTGTTTGTGTTGCAACCCTGAGGATGTGAGTTCAGATCCCCAAAACTGAGGTTAAAAACTTGAATTTGGAGGCAGACAGCCAGTTCAAGGAAGGCAAAGACAGGTGTATCTCTGGATCTTGCTGGTCAGTCAGTTTGGTAGGATTGGTGAGCTCCAGGTTCAGTGAGAGACACTATCTCAAAAAGTAAGATGGAGGATAACTGAGGAGACTGAGGAAGATATCCAGTGTTAGCCTCTGGTCTCCACATGCACACAAGCACACACCACACACACACATACACACAGGCACACACACACACACACACACACACACACGCACACACACGCACACTAATCTACCCTTTCATTCAATACCCATTAGTTAAGGATATACTGTGTGATTGGTACTGGGAGATGCAAATGATCCTCATGACGTCAACCCTCAAAGACTTACTTTCCCAGTAGCCAGAGAACCAAAGCACGTTCTAGAAGAAGACAGTGCAGAATGCAAGCAGTTGCTGGGTGGAGAACATGGTGTTTCAGAGTGGAGAACCAAGCCCTGGGTTCTTCACAGACAAATTTGGGTTGAACCTGAAGTGACAGAAAGAAGAAATGGAAGCATTCCAGTCACCTGGAACAATGAGGTGTCGGTGTAGTGCTGGTCTGCTAGAGATGGGAGTGTGTTCCAGGACAACAGGGTGTCCAGTGTATTATGAGATAGTAGGTTGACTCCAGAGCTAAGCTGAGGAGATTAGACTGAATTTGACAGGTGACAAGGAGCTATGAGGGACTTTTGAACCTAACAGTGGCTGGTTAGAGCTGTTCTTCAGAAAAATGAGTCAGGAACAGGATGAGGGACAGGCTAAGGAGTAAAGAGACAGTAAGCTTGAAATCTCCATAGAACTAAAGGAAGGCAGTGAGGTGACATGGCAGAGTGTCATGCATGACAGGGTGTTGGGGTGACATGACAACCCTGGGGTTGGAAAGGAATAATCAGAGGCAGGTGAACAAGGCCCGGAGTGCAAATTTACAGGAAAGAGGGTGAAAGAACAGCAGATCGAAAGGAGGCCAGTACATTAGGGAGTGGCGCCCTTCATGGGACCAAGGGAATGACAAGAAGGAAGGACTTAGGGAGACATGTTCATGGTCTTGAGCTTGTAAATGCTGAACCGGTTTCCAGGAGGGAAGGCTGAGCTGGTGACAGATCCTTCAGGGACATCCTCAAGGACATAAGGAGCAGAGGATGGTATGAGGAGTAGAGAGGAAGAAAAAACACATCAAATTCAAATCTGAAAGAAGGCCATGGTGAAGACAGAAGATGAAGGGGTGCACGGTGGATACCCAAGAAGATTCATTCAATAATCAAGCACTTGCTGCATGAATGCTCATCTCCAGTGGCGAATGGAAGGGGATCTGAGCTAGGAAAGGCCACCGGGTATGTGTACCTCAGTCTTCTTGTCTCTTGTCACTTAACTCGGTTCCTATTACCCTTGGACAAATTGGAGAATGGTATCCCTCCCAGGGATGACTGCACTCCATCAGGGAGTGGGCATGGCAGATGACTCCTTTGTGCAAATTTCAGAACACCAAGTGCCGAGTCACAGTAAAGGGAGGGAAGGCAGGGAGTTGGGAAGTAAGGAGGACGGCAGTTTCAGTCTGGTGGAGCGGCCTGGGAAGACATCTCCGAAAAGACCCATTTGAGAAAAAAAACCTTCTGGAGCCAAGGGACGGGAAGCCACTGAGAAGTCTGTCACCATGGAGCAATGAGAACTGGCTTGCAAGAGCTGGGGCTGCCTTCCTCTCTTTGGCCGCCCTGCTGAGGATGGATTGTGAAGACAGTGGAAGCAGAGGACCAGCCAGGAGGCCGTCAGGTGAGAGAGAAATGATGGTGTGTCATAACAGAGGGTGGCAGCGAGAGGGTGACAGTGGGATCAGAGAAAGGGCAGGTTCTGGTTCTCTCTCTCTCTCTCTCTCTCTCTCTCTCTCTCTCTCTCTCTCTCTCTCTCTCCTCTCCTGAATGCATATGAAGCCCAGAGGACAACTTCAGATGTTATTCCTCAGTTATCATCCACTTTGGTTATTTTTTAAAACAAATTTATGTGTATGAATGTATTGCCTGCATGTGTGTAAGTGCGCCCATGTTGTGCAATGCTCACAGAGGTCAGAAGAAGGCATTGGATCCCCTGGAACTGTAGTTATGGACAGTTGTTAGCTGCCACATGGGTACTAGGAACTGAGCCAGGGTCTTCTGCAAGAGCAGTCATTACTCTTAACTCCTTAGCCATCTCTCCTGCCCATGCATCTTGTTTTTTAGACAGGGTCTCTCATTGACTTGATGTTTGCTAAGTAGGCTAGGCTGGCTGGTCAGCAAGCCCCAGGGATCTGCCTGCCTCTGCCTGTCAAGCAGTAGGATTACAAGCATGCACTACCACACCTGGTTTTTTACATGGGTTAGGAAGGATTGAACTCAGGTCTTCATACATACATGGCAGGTACTTTACTGACTGAGCTGTCACCCTAATCATTGATCCATTCTGATATGGAAGCTAAAGGTATTCCCTGGTGGGCTGGATATGGGGTGTGGGGACAATGAAGGGTCAAGAGTAACTGAAGGGGCAGAGAGCTCAGGTGATGACATGGCCCTTCTGGGTTAGGCTTCAGGAAGAGCAGTTATGGAGAAGAGAGCAAGTTTCCTGTTCATGTGGGATATATTTTTTATATATATGAAGCTAATATATGAGTCAGGGCTCAGGGGAGGGCTCTGGACTGGTGTTAAAGCAGGGATGCTTCCAATATGTAGATGGGTTCACTAAGGGAGTGAGTGCTGATGGAACAACAGGTATTCAAGGATATCCTGAGATACCATATAATCTGAGGCCAGGTTGCTGAGGCAGAACCCTCAAAGAAACCAAGAAGAAACAATGGCTGAGGAAGAGAGCCACAAGGACACTATGGCCTGGAAGCATGGTATGGTGGTTTGAATGAAAATGTCCCCCACAGGCTCACATATTTGAATATCTGGCCCCAGTCAGAGGTGCCCTTTGTAGAGGTTTAGGAGGTGTGACCTTGTGGAGGAAGCACGTCACTAGGGGCGGGCTTAAAGAGTTCAGAGCCTTAGTTCCCCCTCCAGTTTCCCTCTCTCTGCTTCCTGTGTGTGCTTGAAGATGTGAGTGCTCAACTTTTGGCTCCAGCTGCCCCCAGCCGCCATGCCTCCCTCCCATGATGGACTCTCTCTGGAACCATAAACCCAAATAAACTCTGCCTTCTATAAGTTGCCTCATTCATAGTGTTTTCTCAGAGCAACAGAAAAGTAACTAATGCATGTGGGAAAGAAGTGTTTCAAGGAGAAAACAATGGCTGTTCTCAATGTTCTTTTTCAAATTAATTAATTGATTGATTGATTAATTAATTTTCGTGTGTATGAGTGTCATGTGATGCCCCTGGGGCCAGAAGAGAGTGTCGGATCCCTTGGAACTGGAGTTAGTGACAGTTGTTAGCTGCCATGTAGGTGATGGGAATTGAATTCAGATCCTTTGCAAATTCAGTCGGTGTTCTTAACCACTGAGCCATCTCTCCAGCCCCTCTTTTTCTTCTTAAGACTAGGTTTCATATATCCCAGACCAGCCTCAGACTCACCATGCAACCAAGGATGACTTTGAACTTTAGCTCTTCCTGCCTCCTGAGTGCTGGGATTGCAGGCATGCACCATCACACCTGGTTTATGTGGTGCTATGGATTGAACCCAGGGTTTTGTGCACACTGGACAGGCACTCTACTGACTGAGCTATGTCCCCAAACCTGTCAAATAATTTTAATAAATCAAATAAGGTATGAATCCATTCACAGTGGCTTTGGTGCTATACAGGGAATCGGTGATCTTGATAATTGCAGTCTCAGTGGAGTGAAGGGTGTGCAATGGTCCATTGGTCTTTGGGGGTTCAAAAGAGTAAGAAGGAACTATGACACAACGCACAAAGAAAATTTTCCAGAAGTTTTGAGAAGAAAAATGGGACAGTTGTTCGCAGGGCTGTGGGACCAAGAGGGGTTTCAATGCGGGAGAAATGACAGCTTGCTTCTAAGTTGGTGGGGAAGAGCCAACAGCGTGGAGTGAGAAGAAGATACAGAAGGGGGAAATAGTGTAACGACGCTTCCTAGTGTATGAAAGGGAGTGGGATCTACTGACCTACTGTGCAAGGGGAGAGCGGACTTCTGTTGAAGCACAGACAGATTGTTTTCAGTCAGAAGGGAGAGGGCAGGTTCACAGTCATCTTGGCAGGGAGCTGGGTGACTTCGGATGGGAGCCGGCAGAGCTCTCTTTTGGTGGGCTCTGTTTTCTCAGAGAGGAGAAATGGAAAGGATGCTTTTGGGGAGAGCGGAGATGGAGAACGAGCAGTCTCGGAGAAGAGGAAGAGCCAGAGTGGGCAAGGTGAGTGTGAGGACTTCTAGGGGCGTCCGGACTTCACCTGTAGTTGGAAAGCATGAGTTACATTCTGCTCTATGTGACAGCTTTTTACAGGCCCAACTGTAGCAATCCTCCATTATCAGCAGAGGAAACGTTTCAGCACCTCAGTGGGTATCTGTAACCATGGGCAGTACCAGGTTCTGTATACTCTTTTTTTCTTTTCTTTTTTTTTTTTTTTTCTGTACATGCTAGATATATCTAAGGTAAAATTTTGTTTTCTGGCTTCTCTTTGACATATGCCAGTGATTATCATTATGCTCATGCCTTGGGGCCATTATTAAGTAAAATAAAGTTTATTTGAACACATAGTGGGAAAACTAAGACACTAGATCTGATACCCGAGATGGTTACGAGGTGATTCTCTGACAGGTATGTCCTAGTAATCCTTTCTAGTTGCTGTGATAAAATACCCTGTAAAAGGCAACTTAGAGAAGGGGGTTTATTTTAGCTCATGATTCCAGGCCACTGTCCATCATTTCAAGGAAGTGAGGTGTCAGCGAGTCACATACACAGTCCAGACCATAGAGAGAAGGAATGTATACATACATTCTTGTGCTCAGCTCACATTCTCGACCCATGGACAGGTGCCATGCACATTCATAGCGAGTCCTCCCACCCCAGTTCATATAATCGAGATAATGCCCCAAGGGCAAGCCCACAGGCCAACTTGATCTAGACCTTCCCTCACTGAGAATCTTTTCTAAGGAAACTGTGCAAAGTGAAATCATAGATACTGGGGGAATACTATTCTAACATGCAGACTGACTAAATATTTGATCTTATGAGTCCTGTTTTTGATGATTTTTAAATTAATTGATTTTTTTGTAAGGCATAGTTGAAATTTCTTCTCAATATTATCCTTATGCAGTAGAAAGGGGGGGGGAATCCAACTTTTTCTTTGTATTTCTCCTGACCTTCTTCACCTTCCATGTGTAGTGAATGACATAAAAATAATATTTTTTCCTTTCTCATACATATTTATAGTTAGTTTTACTCATCAACTTGATACAACCTAGAATCACCTGGGAAGAGCTTCTTAATGAGGGATTGTGCAGTTCAAGTTGGACTGTGGGCATGTGAGTTGGGGATTGCCTTGATTATGCATTAAATGATGTATGAAGACTCAGCCTGGAATTGGGCAGCACCATCCCCTAGTTTTGGACCTTGGATGGTATAAGAATAGAAAAAGCTAGCTGAACATTAAGCCTGATATTAGTTACTCTTTGTTGTGATAAAATACCATAACCAGGAGCTGGAGAGATGGCTCAGCAATTAAGAGCACTGACTGTTCTTGTAGAAGACCCAGGTTTGAATCCCAGCACCCACTTGGCGGCTAACAACCATCCATAATTCCAGTTCCAGGGAGTCTGATGCCCTCTCTGTCCTCCTTGGGCACTGCATGACATGGATGCACTTGTATATATGCAGGCATAACAGCAGTAGAAATAATAAACAAACAAACAAACAAACAAACAAACAAATAAATAAATAAATAAATGACCAAAAGCAACTTATGAAAGAGAGAGTTCATTTTGGCTTATTGTTTCAGAGGGAGAGTCCATAACCGTGAGGAAGGGAGCTGAGTTATTACATTATGTCACACAGGAAGCCAAGAGCAGGAAGCAGGTTGAGGCTATAAACTCTCAAAGCCCACCCCCGGTGACGTGCTTCCTCCAGCAAGGTTCCACATCCTAAAAGTTATAGCGCCCCAACTGGGGACTGAGTGTTCAAACACATGAGCCTAGAGGGAACATTTCTCATTGAAACTACCACACATGCAGCCGTTTGTCTCTGTGCTCTTGCCTCTGTTGCTGTTTTAAGTTCCTGCCTCCTTGACTTCCCCACCGTGAGAGACTACAACCTGGAACTATATGCTAAAATAAACACCCTTAAGCTGCTTTTTTAAAATTAAAAAAATTTATTTTATGTGTATGAGCATTTTGGCTACATGTAAGTGTGCTCAAGCGTGCAATATCGGTAGAGGCCAGAAGAGGGCATTGGATCCCCTGGAATTGGAGTTACAGATAGATCTTAGCTGCCCTGTGGGAGCTGGGAACTGAACCCAGGTCCTCTGCAAGAGCAGCCAGTGCTCTTAACTGCTGAGCCATCTCTCCAGTCCCACAAAACACCTTTTTATTATTCTATTCCACTCACATATATGGAGTCTAAAAGGCATTAAGAAATGGAATTTATTTAGCTTTCATAGGTTCTCTTTTTATTGGTTAAAAATCGCACAGCCCCAATCTGCTTTTCTGGTGTCTTCAGCGTGCTGCACCTCATTTACTTGGGCAGAAACAGGTGTGAGGAATGGAAGACTCCCGGACAGTGCTGGAGGGGTAAGCCAGGTTCAGAGCACTTCTCTAGATGGGAGGGTTTTTCTCTATGAAAACAGTGGGATGTCATCAAAAGATTTTAAGTTAAGGACAGATCTGGAAAGACTTCTATGATCAAAAGCTCTCTGTAGGAGCAATGTGGAAAATGGATTGGCTAATCCACGGAAGTGACAATGAAACGGGTAGAACAGAAGGATTTGAGAGAGAGGTGATGGCGTTAACAGGAATTGAGGGACCATTCGAAGGCAAGAGGGTGAGAATGAAGGATCAGACAGGGTTTAGTGGAGACTCGGGACTGGGGTGTCGCAAAAGATGGTCATAGTGGAGCCAAAAGAAGCAGGCAAAGGAAGAGCAGGTTAGCTCCACATGAGAGAAAGAGTGTGTGTTTATAGAGAAATGCATGAGGCAGGGCATGGATTCATACATCCAGTGCCATAAGAGCAGAAAAAGGCCAGATGGTCAAGAAACCATCTCTTCTCTTGAGGAATGAGTTTCCTTTGGAGTCAGATATATACATACATAAACATCAAAAATGCTTACTTAGTGATTCCTTAGCTAGGAGATTAATTGGAGGAAATTATCTGAAATAAAATGTTATTTACTAAAGCCCACGTCATCAAGCCTGGAGAATGGGCAAATGAATCATGATACTGCAATAATGTTAGACTTCATAATTATTTCACAAATGGCATTTAACAATATAAGAAAATGTTCATAATATAATAAATGAAAAGAAAGAAATGGAAACTGGCTACACAAGTTACTTTTAGAAATAGAAGGATATTGGGGCTGGAGAGATGGCTCAGCAGTTAAGGATACTGGCAGTTCTTGCAGAAGACCCAGGTTCAAATACCAGCACCCACATGGCAGCTAACAACTGTCCGTAACTCCAGTTCCAGGGGATCCAATGGCCTCTTCTGTCCTCCATAAGCATTGTACAACATGGGTGCACTTACATACATGCAGGCACTACACTCATACATATAAAATTAAAAAAATAAAATATTTAATATAAAAAAAAGAAATAGAAAGATATTAATGAAAGCTAACTCGTGACTAGGAGAACTTCCAGAGGCCTATCTGGAGAGCAGGCATTATTTCTGCCTTTATAACACTGGCTGCAAATTGTCAGTCATGGGTTGAATCTCGCTCATGGTCATATTTGTTTGTTTTGGTGTTTTAGAAAGAATAAGAAACCATTCTCAATATCTGGTCATTGAGATAGCTTTCTAGTTTTATTCTGTTACTGTAATAAAACACTGTGACCAAAAGCAACTTCGAGGAGGAAAGGGTTTATTTGGCTCAGGCTTCCAGCTCACATTCCATCATTGAGAGAAGCCAGGGCAAGAACTCAAGCAGGAACTGAAGAAGAAACCATGGAGGAATGCTGCTTTCTGGCTCACTCACAAGCTTATGATTAGCTAGCTTACTTATATTGCACAGGATCACCTGTCTAGGGATGGTACCATCCACAGTGGGCTGGGCCCTCTTACATCAACTAATAATCAAAACAGTCCCTCACAGATATGGTCACAGACCAATCTGATCTAGGCATTTCTTCAATCAAGGCTTTGTTCTCAGATGGTTCTAGACCGTGTCAAGTTGACAATTCAAGATCACCAGGACATATAGCTTACATACAGATTTTGATTCCTAAGTGCACTTGAAAATTGCAGTGTCTGGCAAAGATATCCCCACATGGTGACAGCTAATTGAATCTGAGTAAGGGCTCACTTAGCTAGGAGAACCTGGTGTCTCTTTTGCCTCTTTGCCCCTGAACACATTTACTGGTGTAATCTCTGATGACAGACTGAGCTTTATCCTTGGATTAAATCAGTATGTCAGAAAGCTTGTTCCCTCTACTACCCTGCTTTGACTTTTTACCACTACTCAACAGAATTTGTCTCTATGATGACTTTAGGGATGGGAGTCTCTATAATCTACAAACCAGCACTCCCAATGCCTGTTTCTCTCCAGCTATTATATATATTTATATATTCTCATGGACATCACAGATCCCATGGCTAATCATTGTTACCTTAGAACCAGCTGCTAGGAAGATGAGCGTCAAATCTTTCATAAAATACAGAGCTGTACAACATGTACTAAAAATTTTATTTGAGAACAGCTTTTTACTTCAGAAACCTTGTGAACACAGAACAGAATATCCCCATATGCCCACACCCAGTTTAGCTTATCTTGTCGTGATCACCTTCCCATGCTTAAATATTCATATTTCAATACCATTTTAATAGCTAGGTTATATTATAAGGAAATAGCATCACTTATTCAATTAATCCTATGTTTTTTGATATCAGGTATTTCTCACTTTTCACATTTATAGGGTGTTTCTTATAAAAATTTCCTACAGAAAGAAAAAAAATCAGGGCATATTGGTGTACACCTTTAATCCCAGCACTTGGGAGGCAGAAGTAGGCAGATCTCTGTAAGACTGAGGCCGATTTGGTCTACACAATCAGTTCCAGGCCAACTGGGGCTACAGGGAGACCCTGTCTTAAACACACAAACAACAAAACAAAATGTTCCTATAGGTAGACTTGCTCAGTCAAATGGGAAGAAACAGTTGAAGGTCTTTATACCTGTTGATCATTTGCCTTTCAAAAGAGTTTATATTTCAGCTACCCCGGGAAGTAGGACTTCAAAGCTTCCCTTCCCGAAGATGTGAAAGTCAGAGGGAGACTTGTTGGGAAGAAGAAGGGGTTCAGGGTCTCCCCTCCCCTCCCCTCCCCTCCCGTTCATACCAAGCATCATCATACCTGCTTTTGATCTTTGTCTAAGCCATGGTCATCTGTGACAGAGCCTTCTGCCTTTCCAGACTCTCTATGCCCAGTTCCTCTGATGATCTTCACAGCCTCTGATGGGGGTTTTGGAAGCACAGACCTGAACATGCAACACCTTGCTTAAGACCCTTCTGTGGCTCCACCATGAGGAGATGAAATAGATGCGAAGGGGTGGGGGTGAAGGTGACAGAAAGACAAGAGCCAAGATCTAGCTTCTCTTCTGTTGATGACAGGTTTTAGGCGACACTTTTTATCTGGCTTTATCTTTTCATCAGATCAACACCCCAAGGCTCGATTTCCTATATCACCAAGCACGCAGTCAAATAGTCAGTAGATGCTCAGTGGTGTTGTCCCCTCCCTAATGCCTCCCACCCCAATGCCTCCCGCCCCTTACCTCTGTGGCTCAGGCCTCATGACTTTAAGTTCTATTCACATTTGGTTGCGTAGCTGGGCTCATTGACTTCCAAGGTCTTGTTCTGTGTCAACTGTGATTTGAATGAGACTGTCCCCCATAGGTTCCAAGTATTCAGACATTCTGTCCCCAGTTGGTGGCGCTGTTTTGGGAGGTCTTAGAAGGTGTGGTCATGCTGGAGGAAGCATGTCTCTGGTAGCAGGTTTAGAGAGTTCTTAAGCTTTGCCAGATCTCCAGTTGCTCTCTGTTCCTGTGCCTGCTTGAAGATGTGAGACTCTGCCTTCTGCTTCTGCTCCGGTCACCTCCTGCCACCATGCGTCCCCACCATAAGGGACTCTAATTCCCCTGGAACCGTAAGCTCAAATAAACTCTTCTTTTTTTAAGTTTCCTTGGTTCACAGTGTTTTATCATGGCAACAGAAAAGTAACTGAGACATAAATATTACTAAACTTGTAAAGTATATGTAGTAAGTTTTTATATATAGTTACTATGGAGTTTTCAAGAAGAGCCTAGAAAGCTTAAAGGATATATTTTTAAAATATTTTTATTTATTATTTTATGTGTATGAGTGTATTGCCTGCATGTACGTGAGTGCACCTGTGTCATGTAATGCCGCGTCATGACACAGGTGTACTCACGTCCATGCAGGCAATACACTCATACACATAAAATAAATGGTGTCTTTTATTTGTACATATGAAGACAGGCCATTCAAAGACTTCTGACTGCCACCCATGGTAAGAAATGACATGACCACGACAATGAATTGGTGTTCTATGTATGTCCCTTGGTGTACGTCAGGGTCATGGTAGACACTTCCTCTGCGCTATGATGGGGATGCCCTGTACCCTGTCTCCCTGCCTGAGGCCATTCCCAGGCCATGTGTGCACCCTTGCCTTAGGTAAGGCAAATCCTTAGCTAGGGGTCTCATGCTCAGGCTAAGTCCTGCCCTACAGAGGATGGCGTTGAAGAGCAATGCCTCAACTTTCTCTCCATCAGTGAGACAATTCCTACGTGTGTCCCAGCATCTCTGGTGGGACTGACCTCAGATGGCCCACACCTCACGTGGCCCACAGTGGTTGCCTAGGCACTAGTACTCACCTTCTTGGCTTTCTTCCCTTCTCGCCTCATCTCCTCCAGACCCTCATGATATTTCAGTACTTTCTGGGGCCACTTCACCCTCCGCCCCCCCACACCCAAAAAGACAAGGGACAGGATAACATATAGCGGTCCAGAAACAAAAGTATCAAGAAACCCGACTTACCATAGCCTGGTCAGCTCTCTGAATCTCTGGATTCAGCCAATCCCAGATTGGAAAATTTTCAGAAACAATTGCACCTGTATTGAACATGTACAGACTTTTTCCCCCTTTGTCATTATTCCCTAAACAGAGAAGCACTCACATAGTATATACATTGTGTTAAATATTATGAGTAACCTAGAGGGGGCTTAGGTTTACTTAAGTTTGTGGAAGGATGCATATAGGTTCTATGCAAATACCACACTACTTTAAAGAACTTGAATAGGCCATAAAACAAGTTTCAATACATTTTGGACTTTTACATTTATTTATTATTTTTTATGTGTATGAGTGTATTGCCTGTGTATATGTAAGTGCATCCATGTCATATAATGTCCTTGGAGGTCAGAAGAGGGCATCAGATCTCCCTGGAACTAGAGTTATGGGTGGTTGTTAGCTGCCATTTGGTTGCTGGGAATTGAACCCATGTCCTCTGCAAGAGCAGCCAGTGCTCTAAACTGCTGAGCCATTTTTCCAGCCCCCTCAATACATTTTAAAGCTTGGAATCACATACAGTATTTATGGGACTTGAACATTCATGGATTTTGGTATCCTAGAGAGTTCTAGGATCAGTTTTCTACAGGTATTGAGGGAGGCTGAGCATCAAATGCGTTCTGAGCTCTCCCCCCCTGCCTTTCTTCTTCCCTTCCATCCCCTCCTCCTCCCCTCCCCTCTTCTCTTCTCCTCCTTCCCTTCCTGTCCTCTCCCTTCCCCTCACCTCCTCTTCTCCCTTCCCCTCCTTTCCCTTCCTTGACATGATCTCCTAATTCGATTTGATGACCCACTCAGGGGTGTTAGCCTATAGTTTGAAGATCACATCCCAGAAGGCACCACACCATGGGCTCACAGGGGCAGTCCAAGGGTGGAGCTGTTCCTAGGCAGCCATGGTGAACCCCAGGGCAGCCGGGAGGGCTGTGAGTGACCTGTGGGTGCTTCTGCTTCACTGAATTTCGAACTGACACTTGTCAAGAGGCTGCCTCTCTGGTCTCTGCTGACCATTTTGGCGGGAAGCCCAGTGGAAAGAATGCTGCCCTTTTCTCTGAATAGTCCTTTGGGTCACCTCAGAGAAGACCAGGGCTGGGGGAACTGAGGGTGGAGAGAGCAATTAGGAAGGAGATGTGGATTTTCAAAGGTCAGCCGGAGTATGATTAGCGATTGCCTGGAGATTTATTCCAAGTGCCTTTCCTGACTAGAAGAACAACAATAAAGGGGAAAAAAAACCCAAACAAAACAACCCACCCAAGCCCACAAGTGGGGTACAAGTTGAAGAACACTTTAATTCATAAGGAAAGGGCTTGAATAATTGATGCTGCCGTCCTGCCAAAGATAATTTCAGCTCGCTCCCTCTATCTCACAAAGACATTTAGCATTGATTGAGATCAAAGTATCAGGAGCCCCTGCTGCTAGGCTGAAAGGCACAGCTCGCAGCGGCCTTTCCCCGCTCTGATAATGTCGTCTTTATGTAGTTAATAAACTGCACACTTCAGTCAAACTATATCATTACAGAAGACTTAGGGAGCTAATAATTTAAAAGCAAAGAATTGCCTCTGTTCTTCACTTTGAACTAAACAACATTCTGTTGAATGAGTGGAACATCAAAGTCTTGTCACTATTACCAGTGTGGCTGGAGCAGAAGGCCCCACAGAGTGGGCACTTCAGTCATCAAGGAGGAAAGAAAGAGCGAGAAAGGGAGAGATTAAAGACACTGGCTTATCCACCCAAAGGCGGCACCAGGTGTTTTGATTATTATTATTTGTACTGGGCAGAGCATCAGGTGGCTTGCGTATCAATGTGTGTCCTTGTGCAACTGATGCCAGTGAACCAGGTCAGACCGTTCACTTTACACCTTGACCTCACTCTGAACCTTGTCCTAACGATATCTCTGTTTGCCTTCTGCCTGCCAACCCCACTCATCACCCTGGCTTACCTGGGTCATGTTCTGGTGGCTCATGTGGCTTCTTTTTGTGTAGGGCCATGGAGCTACACATCTATCTCCCTCTCAGCAGTGTTTTGTTGGTCACTGTATGGCTCATCGGCCCCGAGTTTGCATCTAAGACTCCACAGTCTTGCTGGGTGGGAGCATCGGCTGCATTTGTGTCTGGGGGCATTTGAGCAGGATGCTCTAGGATGGAAGGCCCTGTTCTGATAGCATCCTACCCCTCGCACTCTGGGGCTACGTTGCTTGGTACATGGGGCATTGTTCTAACCTCACACATTGCTCGCAGGATGCTCTAGGATGGAAGGCCCTGTTCTGATAGCATCCTACCCCTCGCGCTCTGGGGCTACATTGCTTGGTACATGGGGCATTGTTCTAACCTTACACATTGCTGGGGAAGGATTCTGAGGGTAGATTCACTCAAAGCAGGGATTCTCATGTAAATGGATTTGGCAAAGTTCTGGGGGCAAGAAACCCAGGGCGAAAAGAAGGAAACGGGGGGCCAAAAAAAAAAAAAAAAAAACCCCACAAAAAACCAAAAACAGAAAAACCCCCAAACAACAACAACAAAGGGGGAGCTCTGCTGAAGTCAGGTCTTTCTCTGGCCACATGGGAGGATGAAATGACACCCCAGTTGGCCCCCTTGAGTCAAGAGGGCTGCCTTATGTTCGCTCTATCAGTCAGCTGATGGCTGTGGCTAACTTGAGTGGGATGATGTTTCAGACATGTCTCACCGAAATAGCATCTATAGGCCAATGACAATTTTCCAGTGGGGTGCTGGGCCTTTTGCAGTCAACACACAGCAACTGGGAGATAGGGATATCAATCAGTCTGCAGAGGGGCTCTGGGCAGGGCGGTATGCAGGACAAAATGAACTATTTACTAGAAGACTAGAAATTTGCAAAGTATTGACCAGAAGTTCTTTTTTTAGGGAAAA
Organism: Nannospalax galili; assembly: GCF_000622305.1. Classification (NCBI taxonomy): domain Eukaryota; kingdom Metazoa; phylum Chordata; class Mammalia; order Rodentia; family Spalacidae; genus Nannospalax; species Nannospalax galili. The sequence continues at coordinate 2,734,911 of NW_008346898.1, read as the reverse complement.
CATGGATTTGTAAGAAGTTCTGTTGTGATCTGAGCATGGTGGTGTAGTCCTGTAATCCCAGCACTTAGGAGGTAGAGGCAGGAGGATCAGGAAGTCAAAGTCAGTTTCAACTACATAGTGCATTCAAGGCCAGCCTGCATTCCATGAAACCCTGTCTCAAGAAAACAAAACTAAACCAGTTCAGTTGTTCCCATCCTCCATCATAATCCTCATCATCATCCTTGGTTGATTGTATTCACCAGGCACTTTACATGTATTATATCTTTTACTTCTTTCAAACTGTGGCTCAGTGGGATTCTGAACAGCTTGAGCAGGTCATGAGCAGGGATGTTCACGGCACTGTTATTTACAGTCGTAAAGGTTTGGAATCAAGCTCTTTCTCCAATACTGAGCACAGCAAAGTAAACTGCTGCCTCCATAGAGTGTCATGATGTGCACTCAATATAGATGTTGTAATGATGCAGGGATGGATCCCTGATACATTGCTAGGTGAGAAAAGTAGACCACAGAGCTGCATTATACCGGTGTGGGGCTGCAGAGATGGCTCAGTGGATAGTGCTTGTTAAGCAAATGTGAGGATCTGAGCCTGGAGCCCCAGAACCCATGTAAATGCCAGGTGGACATGGTGGCTGCCTATAATTCTAGCACTCAGAAGGAGAGGCAGGGGATCGTCAGAGCAAGCTGGGTTTCTTGACTAGATGGTAAGAATGAGCTCTAGTTCAACTGAGAGACCTTGCCTCATTGAATAAGGTGCAGAGCAATGGAAGAAGACTCCTGGAGCCTCTACATATACCCACACATGTGCATACACACATGAATATGTATGCATAGATGTATACCACACACATATGTTATAGGCATGGACTGAGTCCTGGGGTAGCTACTGAAGTATACAAGTTCTTGTGTCCTACAGCAAAGAGTTGGGCCAGGGACCCATGACTAGAAAAGGAATGCAGGAGGCTGGAGAGATGGCTCAGAGGTTAAGAGCACTGGCTGCTCTTGCAGAGGACCTGGGTTTGATTTCCAGCACCTACATAGCATCTAACAACAGTCAGTAACTCCAGTTCCAGGGATCTGACACCCTCTTCTGATCTCCAAGGGCACTGCACGACGCAGGTGCACCTACCTACATGCAGGCAATATACTCATACACATAAAATAAAAATAATAAATAAAATATTTTTTAAAAAGAAAGGAATACAGGGGATGGAGAGATGGCTCAGTGGTTAAGAACACTGGCTGCTCTTGCAAAGGACCTAGCTTCAAATCCCACCACCCACATGGCAGTTAACAATCATCTATAACTCCAGTTCCGGGGGACCCAACACCCTCTTCTAACCTCTGTGGGCATTGCACAACACGGACGCACTTACATACCTGCAGGCAACACACTCATACACACAAAAAATAAAAGTAATAAATAAAAATATTTAGCTAGCATGATGGCATAGGCCTTTAATCCCAGCACTTGGGAGGCAGAGGCAGGCGGGTCTTTGTGAATTCGAGACCAGCCAGGACAGCTGGGGCTACAAGGAGACCCTGTCTCAAAAAGACAATATATATAAAGAAAGGAATGCACTCTTGAGATTGGGAGTGGGCTAGTGAGCCAAAAGAAAAATCCAAAAAGCTCTGGGCCATGAAACGCATGCTACGTCAGAGGATATTTACATAGTACCCACCTCTCCCACACTTGTACAACTGCAGGCTTTTCTTGAGCATTCTCTGTTTGTTACATGAAGCCCAAGTGGGAAAGGATTTCCAGTCTTTCTCTGCCAACAGGCTTCTTTCTATGCTGATCTTAAAGTAGCATTCTCGAGGCTTTATTCTCCAGTCACAAGCATACATACAAAAGAAATTAGAAGTGTGTGCGTGTTTTGTTTGCACGCACTGCGTGTAGACAATAGTTTCAAAACATTAAGGGATGGTTTTTGGTCTGTATTTCCTCTTACCCTTTGATGAACATCCGCCCTGCCCCCATCCTCTGAAGTAAAGTTGAACTCTGCTGTTTTTGCCTCTAGGAAAAGAAATGAAATAGAAGGCAGTGAAAAAAAAAGAGAACATTCCTAGAAGAGGAGGGGAGGGAGGAGCTGGAGCTGGGGGTTAGGGGGTGGGCCAGGATCTGGGCACTTGGAAACACAGTCTCCTAACTGCCAGACTCTTCAACTTCTATCTAAAACGGAGGATTGACCCAGACAGATTGATCTCCCTCCTGCTACGGAATGTGGGCTCAAAGCAGAAATCATGCTGAGTTAAAGGAAATAAAACTCTTGCTCACCTATGGCTGTGAACTGGGATTGATGCCCAGGACAAGAGGAAAAGAACCAAATACTGCTTTCGTGCTTCTCGAAAAGTGATTTGTTTCCTACTTTTTATTCAGGCTTCTGTGTGTGTGTGTATGTGTGTGTGTGTGTGTGTGTGTGTATGTGTGTGTGTGTGTGTACATACATGTGCTTCTGTGTAGGTGCACATGTGTGTGGAAGCCAGAGACCAAACTTGGGTGTCATGCTCGGGAACACCGTCTACCTCCTTTAAGACAGAGTCAACTCTTGTTGGCTTGGAATTCACCAGTTAGTCTAGGTTGGCCAGTGAACCCCAGGGATCCACCTGTGTTCCTGTCCCCAGCACCTTATGGGTGTGTATCACCACATCCAGCATTTTTACATGGGTTCTGGGGATTGAACTGATGTCCCTGTGTTTGTGAAGCAAGCCCTTAACCAGTTGGGCTGTCTCTCCAACCCTTGTTTCCTTCTTGGTACTTTGCTGTGTGTTTCATGTGTTTTTTTGCAATAAAACATTCATTTTGAAGTTTGGAAAACAAAGTTAATTTGAAATCTTTCTCCTCCAGCAACAACAGCAGCAATGCTAACTCATGTTTATTAAGACATCTTTAGAGGCTGAGAGATAGCTCAGCAGTTAAGAGCACTGACTGATCTTGCAGAGAACTCAGGTTCAGTTCCCAGCACCCATAGGGTAGCTAAAAACCGTCCATAATTCCAGTCCCAGGGGATCTGACACCCTCTTCTGACCTCCACAGACATTGCACAACATGGGTGTACTTACAAACATGCAGGCAATACACTCATACACATAAAATAAAACTAATAGAATAATTTTTTTAAAAAGACATCTTTAGATGAAGTAGGCTCTACAATTAGTGAATTTTAAATATTTATTTTTTATTTCTAAATTATGTGCATGTGTGTGTCTCTATGTGAGTACATGCACATGAGTTCAGGTACCCGAGTAGAGGTCAGAAGAGGATGTTGGATCCCATGGAGCTGGAGTTACAGGCAGGGTGCTGGGAACTGAACTCCAGTCCTCTACAGAGCAGCTCTTAACTACTGAGCCATCTCTCTAGCCCTATTGCATTTTATAGAGAAGAAACTAGAGGCTCAGAGAAGTCAAACAACTGATCCAAGGTGGCAGAATGTGATGATGGTCAGGAGGTTTCGGATTCTGAGCCCCATGCTTTCTGTTTCATCCACTATCAGGGGAACTTTTTCTGCTAAACACAAAGCTAGCTGAAGCATCTGGGGAAGGGGTTAGAGACCACAAATGAGCACAAGTGCTGAGCAGAGCCAGCCCTGCCAGCAAACAGCAGAGTCCACACAAATGGCCAGCCAGCGTGGGGCCAGAGGACACAGCTGTCTGTACAGTGGGAAGGACAGACGTGCCTTGATGGATTACATTGATGCCTCAATGAAAAGATCGTTTTCTGAAAGAACTGAACTGTTATTAAGAGGCAAAGACACATGAATCACACCAACATTGATCTGCTCGGTGCACTTTCTGAACTAGGTAGTACTTTTTTAAGGTACATTTTCATTGAAGTTTGACATAAATAGAGAAAAACATACAGCAACCAGGATACGGCTCGCTGGATTTTCCATAAAGAGAACACACCCACATAAGCAGCTCGAGGAACAGGCGCTTCAAGAAAGCAGAAGCCCTCGTGGGTCTCAGCTAGTGATGTTTCCCTTAACAAAGGCAGGCACGACCCTGACTTCTAGCACCTTAGTTTTCTCTGATTTTGAACTTCGTGTAGACAAGGCTTTTTGAATATCACAGAAGTGAATCATACTGTATGTTAGTGAGATTTATTCATGGTATGTACATAAAGTTGATTCATGGGCTGGAGAAATGGTTCAATGGTTAAGAACACTGGCCGTTCTTGCAGAGGACCTAGGTTCAGTTCCCAGCACCCACATGCAGCTTACAACCATCTGTAACTTCAGTTCTAGGGGCTATAACACCCTCTTCTGGCCTCCATTGGTTCCTGCATGTACATGGCATACATAAACTCATGCAGAGTCACACACACACACACACACACACGCACACACACACACACACACACACAAATTAAAACTAAATAAATACTTTTTTTTAAAGTTGATTCAAGTTGACCATACATATGCAGACTGGAATTTATTATTCCATTGAGTGGATATATATATATATATATATGTATATATATATATAATACAGTGAATATAGAAAGTAAAATGCACCCATTCTATCCATCCCTCCTTCCCTTTCACGTTGCTTAGGGGCATTTCTTTTGAGGAATGGAATTACTGAGTTGTGGGATACACGTACATTCTTTGTGGGTTGTTACCACTGAAAAAATTTTCTAAAGTGATTATACTAAGTCTGTCCCTACTAGGAATGTGTAGGAATTTCTTGCCTGTTTCTTTGTCAACACTTGGCATTTTCAATTTTTGTGAGTTCGCAGTGGTGTGTCATTATCTTTCACTAAATTTCTGAATACTCTTATTGATCACTTGGTCACTGTCTTTCTGTGAAGTCGCATTCAAGTCTTTTTATAGACAGTCCCATTTTAAAGAATAGTTACAAATCATCCTTTGTAGATGGTAGAATTCCAACTCCTAATCTTGATTTAGTTAAGAAGGCACTGGTTTAGTTGATTTGTTTTTTCCTTGCTCAAAAGTGCACGTAGGAGCCTGTGAGATGACTTGGTAGGGGAAAGAAGGTGCTTGCCAGCCTGACAAATATGGTGCCATCCTGACAACCTGAGTTGATCCCCCAAGACCCACATAAAGGTAAAGAGCAAGAACTGGGCTCCTCTGACCTCCATGTATGTGCCATGACATGCATAACACCCATCCCAGATTCTCTCTCTGTCTCTCTCAGACGCAGACATACACACATACAAAAAATTTTAAAGTATTTGCACCCCGCTAGACCTTTTACAGAGGTACTATATGCGCACATCAACTTCTTTTGAGTTAGGACATTAGCTACCTGCTTAAGCATGTCCATGCTGGAGGGGGAGGGCGATGAAGTGTATGGAGTTTTAAATTGTCTGGAACAGGGCCAGGTTCAGGTTACCACAGCTAAGGAAGTCTATGATATGGGTATACAGGGGATCTGAAGAGACAAGAGATAGCTCAGCAGCCCCAGCCAGGTCTCATAAAGAAATGAACATCTCATGGCATGCCAGGCATTTCAACATCAGTCTCCTCCCATCACCCAGCAGAGGGCTGGTTGTGTTATTGTCTCTGAGCAGAAGCATCAGTAGTCAGCTGCTTGGCTCATAGACCCCTGCTGCCAGAAGTGCAGGATGTCCTTTCTTCTCTGTTCCCAGAAGCTGCCACACAGAGGCTCCTACTGTCTTTGTGGAAAGTTTTCTCTCGGTGTGTCTTTCCACAGCTGCCCTCACCTGATAGATCACACCTTTCTATCTCCCTTTCAGCAAGAACCATGTGTACATCCAGTTTTCCCAATACAGTCACCGAAGAGATTGTCCTTTCTCTGACATTCTTGGCAACTTTATCAAAAACCAGTTGACCACAATATTTGGGAGTCTGAGGCAGGAGTATCACTACGAATTTGAGGCCAGCCCGGTTATAGCGTGAGACCCTGTCTCGAAAATCAATCAATCAATCAACCGATCAATCGATCAATCGATTGATTGATCAATCAATCAATCAATCAAACAAAAAACCTTATATGTGTGAATTTATTCCTGGGTTCCTGATCTGTTCTATTTATGTATCTTTTTCTATGTCAATATCAGGTTGTTTTGTTTAAAGAATACTTAATTTATTCTTTGACAATTTCATATGTGTATGCAATGGATCTTGATCATATCCACCCCTAATCTCCCCACCTCCACTCCTGGCTTCCCTTAACAAGATTCCCACCCTCGTGTCCTCTTCTTTTTTAAAAATAACCCACTGTCCTAGTTTGCTTTCTATTGCTGTGATAAAACACTCTGTCAAAAACCAACTTGGGGAGGAAAGAGTCTATTTGGCTTACATATCCCAGTCACTGTTCATCCTTGGGGAAAGTCAGGGCAGGAAGTCAGGACAGGAACCTGGGGGCAGGAGCTGAAGCAGAGACCACAGAGGAACACTGCTTACCGACTTGCTCCTCTGACCTGTGCTCAGCCTGCTTTCTTAAATAACCCAGTATCACCTGCCCAGGGGTGACACCATCCACAGAGAGCTGGCCCTCCTACATCACTCAACAGTCAAGAAAATCCCTCACAGACATGCCCATAGGCCAGTTCAACTGAGGAAATTCCCTAATTAAGGATCTCTCTTCCCAGGTGACTCTAGTATGTGTCAAGTTGGCAAAAACAAAACAAAACAAAACAAAAACCTATCCAGCCCACCCAGTGAATCCAGTTAGTCCTGCCTGTGTACACATAGGTATGGGGCATGGACAAAGCATGGACAACTTACCAAGGGCCACACCCACTAAGAAAAATGATGATTCCTCCTCCAGTAGCCATCAACTGCCAATCTCTTCAGTTAGGGGTGGAGCCTCATAAGCCCCTCCTCCATTCATGCTGGAGTGTTAATTGACTTGACCCTGTTCAGGCAACCACAGCTGCTGTGGTTCATGAGTGCAACAGCCATGTCATGTCCAAAAACATCACTTCACAACACTTTTCTCCATCCACTGGTTTTTGCATTCTTTCCCTCTTCTAAGATGGTCTCTGAGCATTGGAGGGGTTGATATCTATGTCCCCCTTAGGACTGAGCACTTTGAAACAGTCACTTATTCTTAGCATTTTGACCTGCTATGAGTCTCTGCATTAGCCATTGCCAGTGTGAAAAACAAAAGAAGCTTCTCTGACCAATATTGACAGTAGCACTAATCTTTGGGTATAAAAGTATATTTACTTATTTTTAAAATATTTTATTATTTTATATGTATGAGTGTATTGCCTGCATGTATGTAAGTGCACCCGTGTGGTGCAATGGCCGAGGAGGTCATAAGAGGGCATCAGATCCCCTGGAACCGGAGTTACAGACGTGTAACCATGAACCCATGTCCTCTTCAAGAGCTGTCAGTGCTCTTAACCCCTGAGCCATCTCTCTAGCTGTCCTTGTCGTTCTTAATCAACCATCTCCATCAATCTGTTCTGACCAATCAGAATACTCCTTCCAGTTTTCCTCTTGTAGTGACTGTTTCAGGAATGGGCACCTAGAACAAGCTGGGCCTCTAGTCAACGGTCAGACTTTAGTTAGAACTATTGGAAAAGGCATCGACTCTTTTCAGGTCATTGGCTGAAAAGACCAAAAAGCTTGAAGCTACTTGTTGCCCCAGGTATCTTTTCTTTTCTTTATTCTTTTTTTTTTTTTTTTTTCCTCTTGAGACAGGGTCTCCCTGTAGCCTCAGCTGGCCTAGAACTTGCTATGTAGAGCAGGCTGTCCTCACAGAAATCTACCTGCTTCTGCCTCGCCAGTGCTGGTATTAAAGGTATGTGCCACCACGCCCAGCTTATTCCATGCATCTTTTCAAGGCTAAATGTGTAACAATCTGCCCAAGGATGCAGTGCAAACTGAGAAAAATAAACCTGGGTGATGAAGAGAGTGAGTTTTTCCTTTAATTTTTTAGTTAACATATATTAATTGTATATTGTGTGCTGGTGAAATCCAGCCTTTTTTTCTTTCCTACCCAACCTTGAGAGTAGGTTTCCCGACTACATTGTTTACAGACTTGATTTCAGATCTATACTGAAGCAAATTTGCCCCTAGGCTTTTTGGCTTATATTTACTAATAAATTCTTATGGGGCTTAAGCTAGGCTGAGTTAGTCTCATCTACTTATAATCAAAAGTGTTCTGATTAATACAGTGTGCTTCCTACATAAACATCAACATGGAGAAATTCAATCAGAACTTGTAATAGTCTCCTTGGAAAAAAATTTTCAAGGTTCCAAGAAAGTGTCTCCTGCTCCCTCTCCCTCTTTTTTCCTTCCTGCCTTCCTTCTTTCCCTCCCCTTCCTTTCTCCCTCCCTCCCTCCCTCCTTCCCTGGGTTTCTCCCTCCCTCCCTTTATCCTTACTTCCCTTCCTCTTTCGCTCGCTCCCTCCCTTCCTCCTCTCTTCCTTCTTTCCTTTATTCTTTTCCCCAGCAGTTGAAAAAACCAACAGCACAGATCTGTGTGGACTTCCAAGGGAACTGGGCCCAGCTGCCTTGCAGAATGGGATTTCTAAGTGGTGGCACTGGAGCATGGGAAACACAGCCTCCTGGAGGACCCCAGGCCGCTCTACCCAGTGGCTGTTTCCCTGGCTTCTCCCTTCCAGAAAGGAAATTGCAAGCTTGTTTCTGCTTTGCTTAGGACCGGGGATTATGGAGCTTAAACTCTCTCCTCCAAGCCATGTTCAAGTTTTTGACTTAAAAGGGAAATGTTTCATTTTCGGCCAAATGCATCCCCCTCTTTCCCCCTTGCTGGAAAGAGAACAAAGCAATTCAAATCAGAAAACAGAGGGAACTCCGTGCACACTGTCCACAGGGACCGGGCTCCCAACTGGATCCCACAGAATTTGATTGAAGTGCAACTGAACCCCTTCGCGTTTGTTCAAATGTCATTTAAATAGAAATGTTTCAAATCTCTGCCAAGGAACTGCCCAGGGGGTGGCGTGGGATGGAGTAGGCCCTCATTGCTCTGCAGGCAGCTGTGGGCCCAGACTGCAGGGGCGGGACCCAGGCCAGGTGCACTCAACTGGTTCACAGGAAAAACAAAGTAGAGGAAGAAAGGTGGAGAGAAGAAAGGAGAGGCTGCAGGGGAGGATTCTGGGTACTTTTTACCTTAAAGATATGAGATAAAAATGAGATGTGCGATGCCTGCATTCTGGCATTACCCTCTCTCTGTCCTCCTCCCTTCCCCTCCTCCTCCTCCTCGTCCTCCTCCTCCTCTCCTTCCTCCTTCTCCTCTTCCTTTCTCCTACTCTTCCTCCTCTTCCTCTTCCTCCTCCTCTTCATCCTCATCCTCCTCTTCCTCCTTTTCCTCCTCCTCTTCCTCATCCTCCTCCTCTTCCTCCTGCTCCTCCTCTTCCTCCTCCTCCTCTTCCTCCTCCTCCTCCTCTTCCTCCTGCTCCTCCTCCTCCTCCTCCTCCTCCTCCTCCCTCTTTCTTAAAAAACCCAGAGAAATTCAAGGCCTAGGTTTAGTGCTCGGAGACCACAGTGAGGTTCCTTTGAATCCTCAGAACCCCAACTGTGGATGAACCTGCCCAGGTGTTTTTAGTTACTAGCTGGCTTGCCAAAGCTTTGCCAGGGCTGATGTATAGAATTTGGTTTGCATGTTGAGGTGGAGGGTACAGGCTTTGGTTTCCTTACCCTCACATGACCAAGGTAGCCGTGTGGTCTGGGGTTTGAGATGTTGCTGGTACCTAGTCCTGGGAATCATCGGCCAGCTTTGCCAGTGTGTGTCACAGACATGTTCAGTAGGAAGCCTGGTGACTCACCCATCATCATCCACTCAACTGTGATGACTTCCCCTCCACTTGTGTTGTACTTTTGATTAAAATTATATGGTAAGGGCTAGGGAGATGGCTCAGTGGTTACAATGCTTGCTAGGCAAACATGAAGACTGAAGTTTGGATCCCCAGAACCCTCATAGGTGCCAAGTGGGCATGGTGGCCCACCGATAATCTAAAAGTTACTGTTGGCATCATTGTCAGTCTAGGGCATTGTTGGGTTTATTTTCTCAGCTAATTAAAATGCAGGAAAAATCTCAGACCAGCAGAGAGCAACAGTCAAGCTTGTATTGAAAGATAAAGAATCATATCCATACACATAAAGAATCACGTATGCACTCATACAGAAAGATGAAGCGCCCCACAAGGGGAGGGGGACACGACGTTCTCCAGGGAGGGCCTGATAAGGGTTTTAGTGGTTTCCTCTCCCCTAATTTTGGATTGCCCATCTTAAACAAAGCAGAGAAGGTTCATAGGCCACATCCCCAAGCTGAGATATCCAGGGCTATGTGACTAAGCAGGTCAGTTGAAGGAGCCCTGTTGGAGTTAAAAAATAAGGCCTTCCTGCTGGAGCCCAAGAAGAAGCGGAGGTGTGCCATCTTTACTATTCCTCAGCGACCCTATTTGGTTATCATCCCTTTCACAAGCACTCAGAAGTTGGAGACGGGAGATTCCCTAGAGCAAGCTGGCTATCTAGATGGGTTATATCAGTGAGCTCCAGCTTCGATGGAAAGAGCCTGCCTCAGAATAAGGAGCAGAGTGTGGAGGAAGGCATCAGATGTCAACCTCTGACCTCCATTCACGTGTGCACACCTGGGCCCCAAGGCACGCAAACATGTATCCATACATGCACACATATCACGCGCACATGAGAAAATAGAAATAAATATAGTAATAAAATTTTTAAATTTATATTTTTTATTTTTTGGTCCTTTTGAGACAGGGTCTCCCTGTAGCCCTGGCTGGAACTCACTATGTAGACCAGGCTGGCCTTGAACTCACAGAGATCTGCCTGCCTCTGCCTCCCGAGTGCTGGGATTAAAGGCATGCGCCACCACGCCCTGCAATTATTATTTTATTTTATGTGCATGAGTGTATTGCCTGCCTGTATATAAGTGCACTCATGTCATGCAGTACGCACAGAGGCCAGAAGAGGGCGATGGATCCCCTGGAACTAGAGTTAAGGATGGTTGTTAGCCATCATGTGGGTGCTGGGAATTGAACCCAGGTCCTCCACAAGAGCAGCCAATGCTCTTAACTTCTGGGCCATCTCTCTAGCCCCCAATAATAAAAGTTAAAAAGGCAAAAAAGTTGCTACTATAATATAATCACTGAAGTAGACATTTCAAAAAGCCACAAATCTGACCCTCTAATGAGATCCCAATTTGAAAGATGTAGGAGTTATAATGGTTACTTCTGATTGTCCTCTTGACACAATGTAGAATTAGCTGGGAAAGGGATCTCAGTGAGATCAGATTTGCCCGTGGGCACGTCTGTGGGAGATTGTCTTATGTCGGTTGAGATGGGATGACCTACCCACTGTGGGTGACACCATATCTAGCCAAGAGATCCAGGACTGTGTAAGAGGAGAAAGTGAGCTGAGCCCAAGCACTCACACATGAATTCACTACTCTTTGCTCTTGTAATGTGACCAGCTGCTTTGAGTTCTTGCAACTTTGACTCCCCAACAATGATGGATTGTAACTTGGAGTTGTGAGCCAAATAAACCCTTTCTCCCTTACGTTACTTTTGTCATGGTACTTTATCCTAGCAACAGGAAACAAAACAAAGACAGGAGTAGAGGTTATTCGTTCATCTCTGGGACCCATTAACACGGGATAGAGTTAATCTGCTGCATCAAAAGTTCTCAAGACAGTTACAGTACTGTGTTCATTCCAGGATGCAGCATAGAACAGCTCCTCTGTAGGCCTGATTCATGTCAAGCCATTGCCTCATGATTGCATCAGATGCCTTTTATTTCTCTTTCATATGAAGGCTCTTAAGTAGTGGTCCTTCATGTTTCTCTGGATGAAAGAAAGTTTTGAAATACCAAAAGGTTTTTGTGAAATCTCACAAATTGGTAGCTGGCTGTATCTCCTCTGGGGATTGGGGTAATAAAGAAAACAATCCACTGTGAATTTAATAATTTTTCAAAGCAAGCTTGCATGTTTTTATTATATCTACTTGTATTTGGGGAAAAAAAACCACTGGACATTTATGTAATAACAGATAGGCAGGTATAACATGCTCTCCTGTTGTGCTGATTCCCATAGAACCACCCATGCCATCGGTCTGTCACTGTGAGTCACAGCCCTTCTGACTTTCATTAGGCTCTGTGAGATGACGGGTCTGGACAGACATTGTTCTGTTGCTGTTTCCAGTACGCTACAAGTTTCCTTTCCCTTTCCAAAGATAAGAGGACACAAGATCAAAATGCTAGCTTCCCTCAGAAACTGACAAGCTGGTCCTGTAATTCATGCAGAAATGCAAGGGGCCCAGAATAACCAACTAAGAACAAAGTTGGAGGGCTGTGCTTTCCTGATTCCAAGAGTTAATACAATACAATTTAAGACAACTGTGTGATACTGGATTAAGTATTGACCTATGGGTCAGTGGGATAGAACTGAGAACCCAGGAATAAACATATACACTCATGAGCAATTGATTTTAGTCAAATGTGTCAAAGCAGTTGAGAGAGGCTTGAGGGGAAAACCAGCCTTATCAGCGTGTGGTGCTGGGTCAACTGGATATCCATATGCTGAAGTATGAAGTTGAAGTCTTGTCTCATATATGTATAAAAATTAACTCAAGCAGATCAAAGACCTAAATATAGTAGATGAAATTTCAGAAGACATAGATGTAAATCCTCATTATCTATATTAGACAATGGTTTGTTGAATATGGCACTAAAGATACAAGCACACACACACACACACACACACACACACACACACACACACACATACTTGCTTGAGTTCCCTTTCTGTTTTTGTGATAATATACTTTGACCAAAAGTAACTTTGGGGAGGAAAAGATTTGGTTTATATTTCCCAGATCACAGTCAACCATTGAAGAAGTCAGGGTAGGAACTCAAGCAAAAATCACAGAGGAATACTACTTGTTGGTTTACTCACAGACCCATATTTAGCTAGCTTTCTTATCCACTCCAGAACCACCTGCCCAGGGATGGCAGCACCCACAGTGGGCTGTGCCCTCCTACATCAATTATCAATCAAGACCACAGACATTCTCACAGGCCAATCTGATCCGAGAAATCCCTCAATTGAGACTCCCTTCTCTGGTGACGCTAGGCTGTCTCAAGCTGACAGTTGCAGCTAGCTAGGGCATACACATTAAACTGAACTCCATCAAAATGCTTTAAAAGACAATATTAAGAGAGTGAAAAGACAACTCATAGAATGAAAGAAAATGGTAGCAGATTATATATTATATATCCAATGAAAGCCCAGTATTGAGAACTTTTATAACTCAAAAATGAACCAGCAAAACCTCAAATTTAAAGCGAGCAAAGGCTTTGAATAGACATTTCTTCATAGAAGATAAATGGTGAACACATAAATAGGAGCTCAATATTAGAATGCAAATTAAAAATTCACAATGTGATACTGCTTCATGTCCAGGATGTGTATAATATAAAAGATGGGTAATAACACGTATTATTGAAGATGTGGGGAAATGTGGGCTCCTGTACATAGCTGGTGAGAGAGTGAGAGAGTGCACAGACCTGGGAAAACAAGTGGCCACTGCCTCAAACAGTTACCATAACTGTTACCATAGGAGCCAGCAATTCTACTTTAATACCTAGGAGGATACAAATATGCCCATCCAAGGACTCGTACATGATTATTTTATTTACTTATTTATTCACTCATTTATTCATTTATCTACTTATTCATTTATTTATTGGAGCCCAGTGTGTGTTTCTAAACTCGGGTTCTCACACTTGTACAATGAGCACTCACTGGACTATAATTCCCAGGCCACGCATGTGGAGGTCAGAGGGCCGCGTGCATCTTTCTCTATTGCCGTCTGTTTTATTCCTTTAAGATTTCATTCATTTAAGACAGGGTCTCTCAGGGGACCACAGGCTTTCTGCTTAGTCTAGGCTTGCTGACTACTCATCTCTGCCCTCCAATGCTGGAGTTATAGGTACTCACAACCATGGCCAGATTTTTATATGGGTGCAAAGGATTTGAACTCAGGTCCTAATGCTTGAGAGTAGGTGCTCTTACCTATCAAGCCATCTCACTAGCCCTATGAATGTTCATAGCAACATCATTCATAATGACCTAAAGGTAGAAACATTCCAAAGATCCATCAACTGGTGAATTAACAAGATGCAGTGTTATCTGTAATGAAATATTTTTAAAGTTGTTAAAAAAAGAAATGCGGACTGGAAAGATAGTTCAGTTAGTGAAGTGCTTGTTGTATAAGTGTGAGGACCTGAGTTTAGAAACCCAGAACTCATGGAAAGATGACATTGCTCCTATGGTAAGAGAGGAGGAGGAGATGGGAGAATCAATCCCCAGTCCCCTGGAACTCATGAGCCTTGAAGCTAGCCTGTGAACACAGTGGTGAACAACAAGAAAGCCTGGGCCAACAGGGTGGAAGGCAGGAACCAACACCTGAGGGTGTCCTGTGATCTTCACATGTGTGCCCTGGTATGTGTGTGCCTGCACTCATACACAAACATGTATACACACACAGGTAAGCACAGGGGCAGGGTGGAATGAAGTATTGATAGGTGACACAGCTTGGATGAACCTTGCAAACATTATGCAAACTCAGAAGTCAGACACAACTGACTGCATGTATAGGAAAAGTCCAAAATAGGCAAACTGGAAAAGATTCCAAGGGCTGGGGGGTTGAGGAGGAGGTAGGGAGTGACTGCTGTTAGGTTTAGGATTCTTACAGGAGTAATAATAAAATTCTGAAATGATAGGGTGGTAAGAGTGGCACGACCTTGAAAACACACTAGAAACCACTGAACTGTGTGCTTCCATGATTGACTTTGATGGGATTTGAATGACATCTCAGTTTCAAGAAAAGGCCACAGGGATGAATTTGGGCACTGGATTCAGAGTACTAGCAGCGTTTAATGGGAGCCCAGGAACTTCAAGACGCATTGTTCCTGGTTACTCTCGGATTCCCCTTAATCATCAAGTGTGGCTGGGACACAGCCAGGTCACTTGGCTCAAGTGCTTTGCCTTCATATCTTTCCTTGCTGGTTGACTTTCCTCTGATCACCTGTACACATAGGTAGCTCTGTATAAGGAGAAAGTACGTGAACCCCAGAAGCAGTGTGTTGGATCTGTTCTGTTCTCTGTTCATCAGAGGACTTTGCTCCTAAACCTCCGTTTCCACATCTGTGACAGAGGTGGCTGGGAGGACTTGGTGCCAAGTTCCAGGCACATCGTGCATGTGCAGTGCATGTGCATGTGCCTTGCTTTTCCTTCCACCACAGGGTGGTGAGAACTTGGGGAACAATAGCTGAAGAGACGTCTCCTCCATTCTCTCACAGCCTGTGGTTGCAGTCTGAGGACAACTCCCTGTGGATCTTCCAGGGATGTAGTTGAAGACATGCAGCTGAGTAGATTTCTGAAGCTGGGTGTCTTGGTTTCATTTCTGCTGCTGTGATAAAATACCTTAGCAAAAATCAGCTTGGGGGAAAAAGGAGTTTTTTGGTTTCCCATACCAGGCTTCAGTCCATCACAGCAGCAATCACAGTGGCAGGGACTTGAAGCAGCTGGTCACATCATATCTACAGTCAAGAGCAGAGGGGAAGAACTAACTATATGCAGAGACGTTTCTCCTCTCCTACACAATCCGGGAGCCCCTGCCTAGGGAATGAAACTGCCTGTAGTGGACTGGGTTTTCCCATATTCATTAACAATCAAGACAGCCTCCCCACAGACCTGCCCACAGGCCAACCTGATGTAGACAATTGCTCAATTAAGACTTTCTAGGTGATTCCAGACTGTGTCAAGTTGTTATTTAAGAACTATCATACCAGGTGATGACAATGAGTTTCTAGGTACCCCTACCCTGTTGCTTTCTTTCACCCTAGAAATTTGGGCTGCTGTACCTCCGTCATTGAGTGAGTGTCGCTTGACTTACCTAGGGACCTTTCTTCTGCCATTCCTGCCTCATTGAGAGAGAGAGAGAGAGAGAGAGAGAGAGCGCTCAGCAGAGGTAGAAAGCAAGTCAGAAGCCTTCTGGAAGCTGGTCTTGTATCTTAGTCTCCTCTCTGTGCTATGACCTGCAAGCTGACTTTTATTCTCCCAGTTGCTCAGACTTCAGGGTTTCTTTTGCTAACACTTGTCAGAAATTGAAGTGAGATCTTCCTTCAAACATTCTATCTGAGCTTCTGGCCAGGAAGGCAAGTCTGTCACCAAAGAACTTGCATTGATATTCCAAATACGCATTGTACTAAGAGGAAGGAACATCTTCTCACTTTCAAGCTGGGTTCAGTGTGACCAGGTTTTAATACTTTCAACAAAGTGTCACTTGACAGTCCAACTGCATTCAGAAAGAGGAAAAAGCAGATGTTGTTCCCTCACAAATGCACCAACTCAGTGGTGAGTTGGAGGAGGACGTAGCTCAGGGTCAATTACTTTATCGTTTGCATTTGCTCTGTATTTAATTTATTTTAAAAAAACCTCTGCAGTAAATATTGTTTTCATTTCTAGGTTTTAACTTCTGCTTTGGCTAAGCAGATCAACATGAGGGTCGAATGTGTGTATGTGTGTATATGAGTGTGTGCACTTTTGTGTGTGAACGTGGGCATGCATGTGCCACCAGACTCGTGTGGAAAGTCAAAAGACCATCTTGGGTGTCAGGCTTCATCTTCTACTTGGTTTGAGACAGAGCCTATTTTCGTTGTTTGCCACTGTTTATTGTTAGGCTAGTTGGTTCCCAACAGAAGCAACGGATTGAAGATGGACGCTATTGCATCCAGCTTTGTGAATTCTGGGGATCTATACCTGGCTTTATGTGGGTTCTTGGGATTTGAATTCGGGTTCTCACATTTGCACAACAAGCATTTTATCCACTGAGCCAGCTTCCTAGCCCCAGTGTGAAATAAAAATATTTTTATTGCATTTACTTACTTATTGTGGGGCTTGGGGGAGTGCATGTGCCAGGGTGAATGTGTATAGGTCAGAGGACAACTTTCCAGAGTTTGTTCTCTCTTTCCACCAGATGGTTTCTTGGAGTTGAACTCTGGTCAACAGGCTTGCCAGCCTAACCAACATGAAGCCTTCTAAGAATGAAGACCAATGGGAGATAATCTTTAGCAGCTTTACATCTGACAGGGGATTAATATCTAGAACACATAAAGAACTCAAAAAGCTAAATTCCAAAAAATCCCAAACAATCCAGTCAACACAAGGGCAAATGAAATGAACAGACAGTTCTCAAAAAATGAAGTGCACACGACCAATGGGCATATGAAAAAACGTTTAACATCCTTAGCTGTCAAGGAAATGCAAACCAAAAACTGAAAAAACAAAAACCAAAAACCCAAGACGCTCATACAATCAACTCATACCATTCCTGGGCATATAGCCACAGGAATCTAAGTCAGTGTACTCTAGAGATATCCATGTTTATTTCAGCACCATTCACAAAGGCAAGTTGTAGAACAGTCTTAGGTATCTATCAACAGATGAATGGATAAAGAAAATGTGATGTACATTTGCAATAGAGGTTATTCAGTCATAAAGAATGGATTGTGTCATTTGTAGGAAAATGACTGCAACTGGAGATCATCATATAAAGTCAAATAAGCTGGCCTCAGAAACACAAATATTGCATACCTGCTCTCATGCCAATCCTAGTATATGCATATATGTGTATGTACACCTGTGTATTTATATGTCTAAAACCATAAATATATGACACAAAGGTAGAAGCAGGGCTGTCTGGGAAATGGACAGGGACTAGTCGGGGGAGAGAAGGTGTAGGGGGTGAATGTGGTCAACGTATATGATATACTTGAAGAAAATCGTCTTTATGAAATTTATCATTATGTACAATGAATATATGCCACTTAAGGGCTGGGGATAGGATGTGGTCAGTAAAGTGCTGGCTTTGCAAGTGTGAGAATCAGAGTTCAGATCTTCAGAACTCACTCAAAAAGCCAGGCATGGTGAAGCATGCCTGTAATCCCAGGGAATGCAAAGTGGGATGTGGCGACACATGGATCCCTGGAAGTTCTCAGGCTAGCCTGGTCTACATGGCGAAGTTCCTAGTCAGTGAAAGACCCCGTCTCAAGATAAAAAGGTAGAGGGCACCATCAGAGGATGGACAATGAATGTTGTCTTCTGACCTTCATATGTGTGCCATGCAAGGGCACAACCACATCCACACCCTCATGAACACAGGCATGCACACGAGGACACACACACAGACACACAGAATGAAAACCAAGGATTCTTTATATCCTAACAAGAAAGCATCCCCCAGAGGTGGTTCTCCTGTCTCTGTCCCTCTCTCCTGTCCAGCTTGGTATCCCCAGGTTCCCTCACATAGGAAGGGGGTTTGGTCACAGACAGAGCTTTCAGATCCCATTAGCCCTGCAAGAATGCACGAGACTGCTCTTTGCCACAAAGCAATAGTGAACAGTGAGAATCCTAGGCTCCATCAGTCCTGGGCCCAGGCTGAGGCAGCTGTGCAAGGTGCAGTCCCTCCAGAGGCCAGGAGGAGGGTGTGTTGTGCTTCCGAAGTTCTTGTGGATGGGCAGCAGCAAGTGCTCTTTTGCTCTGTTATCCCTTCTCTTTTCTGGAAAGGGTCCATCCTGACAAATGTGTAGTGTTTGCTCCCTGGACAGCCTGCGGATCAGCTTGCCACAATAATCAACGCTGCCCCAGGCCACACCACCCAGGTCTATTTTACTTAGAAGTCAGCTGAACTGTGGGATTTCTTGTAATGGCCTCACTCATCACCCCGGCAGGCCTGTGGGCATGGGATGTGGGCAGGTTTACACAGATGCCTGCGTCCTGGCACTCTGAGCAGGTGTCCACTAACCCCACTCAGACCACCCTCCCAGTAAAGAGCCCCCCTTGGGTTTGAGGGATGACAGGTCAGTCTTTGGAGTGACCTGCAGGGGACTCGGCTACCTACCTGACATCTAGAGGCTAGCTGGTGTGTGAGGGCTTGAGCAGAGGCTAGGGACAGTATGCTGGTGTCTGGCCTTGGTTGAAATTGGAAACTTTGCACAACATTGCCTTGATTTGTCATGACTACTCTGAGGTACTACAGTGCTGCCCAGTTACACACAGGAAACAGACTCAGATCGATGACAGGTTTTGCCAGAGGTCACCAAAGCAGCAGGTGGCAGAGCAGCAGCCTGCTTGGAGGCCCTCTGAGTCCTGGCCCTTGCTGGTGACTCTGCCCCACCTGCACAAACAGATGGGTCCTTGGAGGCTGGAGAAATATCCAGCCCCCATCCAGTGCTCTCCCCTGTTTGAAAAGGCCTTTTCACATCTACTTCGACCTCAATTGTCTTCTTGGCCACTCCATGGAGTGGGGAGATGCCTGGCCTCTCCTCTAGCCCAGCCCTGCTGCCTTTCATGACCTTCATTTGCATGCAAATGGAAGGGAACTCACCTGTACCAAAGAGGAATGTGATTGAATGAACACCCTTAGAATACATGGAAAGGCTGCCATTTGCCACATGACTCTCCATTCTTGGTGCTTCTAGAAGCTTCCACATGAATGTTCTTCATAGCAGAAAGGCAGGGATGATGTCTGGATTCCTTGATATATGATAGTTTACTTTTAAAAGTTTATGGGAAATTACATTCTGTATCACAAATCTCCTCTTCCTCCTCCTCCTCCTTTAAAGTGAAGTAAATATGCATGGCGTAACATTTGCCATTGTCACCATTCATAAGTGTACAGACAATTCCATAGCACTAAGCACATCGACATTACTAAGCAGCCATTACCGTAATCCTCTACAGAACTTTCTTCATCCTGTGTAAGAGAAACTCTGCACCCATTGAACACTAACTCCGGGTTCCCATGATCCTATCTCAGCCCTGGAAGTCATCACTCTATTTGTCTATATGAATTCAATTGCATGTGTCTTATGTGGGCGGAGTCAAGCTAGTATTTGTCTTTTTTGTGACTGGCTTATTTAATTCAGCAGAATGTCCTTGAGCTTTATTCATGCTGCATTCTGGGACAGGAGTCCCTTTCTATTTAAGACTAATAATATTTCACTGTAGGTCTGTATCACATTTTGTTTGCCTTTCATTTTTCCTCTGTCCTTTATTGTTTTTTCTTTTGCTTGTCTTTTGGAGACACTATATAGCTCAAGTTGTCTCAAACTCACAGCAATCCTCCTGCTTCAGGCTCCACAAAGAATTGAGATTATAGGTGTGAGATGAGTTATAATGCCTGGTTTATCTGCTTCTAAAAAAAAATAGTTACTTACGAATTAAATGGACTATTCATAGTAGTCTATAGAGTTGGAATTAGCCAACTTGTTCTTTAATGCCCTGATAGTAAATACATTAGGCTTTGTAGACCTTTGGCTTCTGTGGCAGCCACACAACGCAGCTGTGTTGTGTCACTACAGCTTCCATAAATCACATGCAAATGAATGGGTGGGGCTTTATACCATAAAATTTTATTTACGAAAATGTGGCCGTGGGCTAGATTCAGGTCGGTGGTTGTAGATTCCTGGTGTATAATAAAGAACACAGGCTTTAGTGTTAAGGGGATTTTTTTTTCAGTTCACTCAAAAAATATTTCTGGCTGGGTTGTGACATACACATGTAATCCCAGTACTTGGGAGAGGGGGCCGCTGAGGCAGAAAGATTACAAGTTTGAGGCTAACCTAGGCTACATAGGCTGCCTCCAAAAGCCAACTGACCAAACAAACAAATAACAAACAGACACTTCCCTCAGCTATCCATGTTTACCAAGGTTCTTAAGTGGCATGCTCGACTAGAACCCCTCAATCCTGTTCTTCAGATCCTACTGCTGAGTCTGAATCTTCTTGCTGAACACTTTCAATATCACCAATTGTTTCTTGGATGACCTATCAGTTTTTCCCAATCCCATTGTCCAAAGTTGACCAAGAGGCCTTTAGTTCCTCTGATGGGGACATGTGGGGAGGGGGCTGGTGCTCCTCTAGATGTTGTGTCTGGAGCCTAGTCCTGTCACTGTGCCCCAGCTTCGTTTTTGTATTTGTATTTGTATTTTCCGCATTTCCTTCCTGGAAGGCATTTTTACCCAGGATACTTGATATTTACCTCTCCCTGAGAAACTGACTCCAAACAAGTCTGTAAGCCTATGCATCTGATGTCTTATATCTCAGGTGCAGAAACATGAGTTTGGGTACCAGGCAAATTATGCAACACCAAGATAAGATTCCAAGGGCGGATTTTCTCTTCTTTTTCTAGAGAGTCTTAAGACATTTTTAAAAAGTTTGATTAAGGAATAACTGATGTATAATAAGCTATACATAAAATCTACAGTTTGACAAATTTTGGCTATATGTAACTTATATGAGTAGATTCATACAGGTTTTCATACCATAAAATTTGCCATCTTAACTCTATAATCTATCTATCCATCCATCTTGTATCTATTTATCTACCTATCCATCTATGTATCTATGTATCTATCCATCTGTCTGCCCATTCGTGTATGTATGTATGTATGTATGTATGTATGTATGTATCTATCTATCTATCTATCTATCTATCTATCTATCTATCTATCTATCTATCATCTATCATCTATCCATCATCTATATATCATCTGTGGTGGTTTGAATGAGAATGTCCCCAATAGGCTCAGTATATACTTGAACACTTGAATGTCCCCAGTAGGTTCAGTATATACTTGAACACTCTGTCCCCAGTTGGCAGTGCTGTCTGGGGAGGTGGAGCAGGCTTGCTGGGGGAAATACATCACTGGGGGCAGGTTTTGGTAAGTCATAGCCTTGCCTCACCTTCAGGTCAATTATTTGCTCCCTGGGTAGATGGAGATATGAACTTTCAGCCTCCTGCCTCTACTCCCATGCCTGCTGTTTGCACCATGCCTCCCTGCCATGATGGATTTTTATTTCTCTGAAACCATAAGCCAGACTCTCCTATAAGTTACTTTTGTCATGATGTTTTATCACAGCAACAGAAAGTAAACTATTTCTAACTGGGAACTTATCACAATAATCAAGACAGTGAAATACTCATCTAAATTTTCCTTATGCTTCTTGGGCATTGTTTTCTATCCCTCCTCCTTAGATCTCCCCCCGCCCCCGAGTAACCACTAATAATGTTTGCAATTTTATGCTAGTTTGAAATTTTAGTTTTTGTAAATGTACTATGTACTCTATATATTGTCTATATATTACACTGTTTACTCATTCCCCTATTGATGGGTACTGGGTCATCCCCAACTAGATCAGGTTGGCTATGTTGTTAAAATCTACATTATCTTTGCTGATTTTCTGTCTATATGATTGTATTAATTTATTTTCTTATCACTGTGCCCAAATAACCAATAAGAAACAACTTAATGGAGGAAGGATTTAGTTTGACACATGGTTTGAGGCTCATGGAAGCAAGAGGCTCCATAGTGGTGGAAGCATGGAGCAGTTGGTTACATCACATTGGTTGTCAGAAAAGCAGAAAGATTGGGCCAGAGCTGAGGCTGGGCTATAACTGGTAAGGCCCACCCAACAGTGATTCGCTCCTACTAACTAGATTCCACCTCCTAAAGATCTATAAAACAGCACCACCAACTGGGGACCAAGTGTTAAGGCATGTGAGCCAGTGGGAAACATTTTATGTTTAAACTATAACACTCTGCCCTGGTTCCATAGGCTCATGGCCATCTCATAATGCAAAGTTCACTCAATACAACTTCAAAAGTCCCCATAGACTTATAGGTCAACATTGTTGAAAAGTCCAGGGTCTCTTTAGATATTCAAGACAATCCCTTAACTGTGAACCCCTGCAAAAATTCAAAAGTTACTCACTTCTAATATACAATGGCACAGAATGATCATTCCCATTCTAGAATAGAGGAGTGGGAGGATGGGTAGGGATGGGAGGGTGGGGAGGGATGGGAGGATAGCAAGGAAAGACCAGATCATAGCAATACTAAAACCCAGCAGGCCAAATACCAAATCCTATAGCCCCATGTCCAGCATCCGAGGCTTGTGATAGCACCTTCATGGCTCTGATGGGCTTAAGTAACCCCATCCTTCTGGCTCTGTTGCTTCAATACATGTGACCCCTTGGACTGGCTCTACTTGGTGTCTGTAACTTTCCTTGACAGATGTCCTATGTTTTGGTATCTCTTATATCCCAGAGTTTCCATTGAACTTAGGCTTCACCTTTTCAGTTTCACACATAGTCCACCCAGAAGCTTTACGCAGAGAAATTGACCCTGATATACATTGCCTATCTTCAGTGGCTTTCCGAAACCTCAACACAAACCTCTTTGCTCTTGTATCTTGTATACCTCTGAAACCAGAACCATGTGGATGGCATCACACATTCTGCTGACAGCTTGAGATGTAGCTTGGTTCTTTGGAACATAGTTGCAGGGGCCTCTGAGCACCTTCATGGGTGAACCTAAGCAAATATTTCCCTAGGAGGTCCTCCTTGAACAGGATGACTGGGAGGATTTCTTTTGTAGTCATTCTATTTTGAAATGGGATTATACTGTTACACCTGGTGCTTTCAGCAGGTGAGGCTTTTATCTTTCTTATTGTACCAGTGCAAGGTATAAGATTAGATATTAATTGCACTAACCTCTAACAATTAGGTTGCTTTATTTGAACATCATTGCATGCCTTGTCTGCAACTTTAACCTTGTTCACACATCTTTCCTCACTAAACTGCACAATTTTTATGTCTCTTTCTGCTTACTTTTTTATTTGCATTCTCACTACAAACTTAAACTAAATGCAGCTAACAGTAGCCATCCACAGCCTGAATGCTATGCTATCTTACATTTCCTCTGTTAAACAACATAGTACATTATTTTTCTAATTAGTCTTCACTCAGACTTTCAGGACATGGGAAGAATCTAGCCAAATTCTGTGCCAGAATGTAATGTAAATGGCCTCTAGACCAGTTCCTGATAGAGTCCTTGTTCCCCCTCTGAAACCTCATGAGCCTCACCCTCACTGTCCACATCTCTCACGCATATTCTCATCTTCTACAATCCCACCGGAATGGCTCACTAAACTTTGCTTATAGCATTCTAGGATTTTGTCAGCCTGCAACTCCTAACTCTTCCACATTCTTCCCACAAACCAGTTCCAAAGGCTCAAGGACCACATAGTCAGGTATAGTCCTGCCACAATCCCATTTCTCAGTACTATTTTTTTTAATTTCTTTTTTTTCGTCATTGAGATCAAATGCATGTGAGAAGCAACTTAATGGAGGAAGAACTTTTCACTCATGGTTTGGGAGTACATTTCATCACAGTGGGGAATGCATGGTGGCTCCATGATAGTGTGGCATGTGGCAGCTGGTTATATGCAGTTCAAAGTCAGGAAAGCAGAGAAATTGGGCTGGAACCAGGACTGGACTATGACCAATAAAACCTACTCCACAGTGGTGTATGTCCTAAAGGTTCCACAATCTCCCACACAGTTCTATCAGCTGGGGATTAAGTGTTCAACTATGTATGTCTGTGGGGGGCATTTTCATTTAAACCATAATAATGATTGCTCATCATTTGAAAGAAGTGTGTTGGAATTTCTGGTTACAGTGATATTTTGTGATTTCTTCCTATAGTTCTGTCACATTTTGTTTTCTGCATTTTGAATCTTTGTTATTAGGGGCATAAATGTTTAGGATTATTATAACTTCTTGATATAGAACTAGATCCTTTTACCTTTAAGAAATGATCACGTTTATCTTTGGTTTATGGCCCACAAGGCAACACGCCTTGGTTGTTTAAGTTTACTTTCACTCATTAAGGCTATGGGGGACCCAAATGAGTTCAATTCATAGTGGGAGGCTGAGTCACCTGTACGTCATCCATTCTGACAGACCATGCAACATTTCATTTCCATGGGTAAGTACATAGTGGGGTAGAGTTAGAGTTAGGTGCCCAGGACCTGAAATATTATGGTGTATCACTGCTCACATGCTCCAACCTGGTGAAGAAATCATGGTGATCTTGTCTAGACTCTAAATATATTTTAAGAGACAAATTTGGACACAGGACTCAGGCCATTCAATGTGTTCTGAGATGGTGCTAAAAGATTCTACTGTACAAGGGCAATGTCCTGAGTTTACAGTTTCCTGACTAATACCACCATAAAGTTAATTGCCTTTGCTTTGGCTTTGAAGCCTGAAGACTCCCTTGGCACAAGACTCCCTCCCCCCCACACACCCAGACTTCTGGCAGGAAGTAATGACTCAATAACCAAGTGCCAGGGCTCCTTGACTCATTCGTCAAACGGTTACTTTTGCCTGGCCAGGAGCTAGACTCTCCCTCTTCAAGGGGTGATGTCAGGAGGAGCCACTCTGCCAGCTACACACTGGAGCCTTTGGAAGCTAGTGCTCAGGAGTTGCTACTTCCAACCTCTGTCCTGAGTGCTGTCCTTTCGTGGACTCTTCCCTCAAACTCACTCTGTGTAGCTGGCGCTCTGCTGGCTCTCCTGGATGACTTACCTACATGGTTGCCACACTCAAGCTTCACCTCGTTTTCACTACAACCTTGGTGCCAGGCAACAGCACACCCATTCTATAGGGGAAGACACTGAGGATTGAGTGTGTGTAGTCAGGAAGTGTACAGCCACGCTGCAAATTCGGGTCTTCTGATTCTAAGTATAGGGCTGCTTCCATTACTCTACACAAGTTTGTATTCATTTCCTAGGCCCGCCATAACAAATTACCACAAAGTTGATGATGGCATGAAACAACAAGAATTTATTCTCTCGGAGCTCTGGAGGCCAGAAGTCCCAAATCAAAGCGTTGGCAGGATGAACTCTGAGGAGAATCTGTTCCACACTTCTCTCCAAGTTTCTGGTGGCTGCTGGAAATTCTAGCTCATTGGCTCATAGATGCATCTCTATAGCCTCCTCCTCTGTCTATGTGAGTCTTTCCATGGTCTTCTCTTGATGACAATGAAAGGAGCTGGGACCATTGGATGCGTGATAGGAAAATAGCGTAAGGTGGGAAGGAGGCTTAGAGTCGAGCACTTCTGAGGTCCTGCTTGCTGTGCTTCATCTTCTTTACCTGTGAAATGAAGCCAGCGATGGTCCACCCTTCCGGGGCTCTGTAACAGTCAAACCTATGTGAGCTACTTCATCCTGTGCCTGGCAAGAGCCCAATCAATACTACTTATCAACAGCTTTGATTGGTCATAGGTCGCCCATCTCACTGTACATAAAACCCAAAGCTCTTACTGTGGTAACACCTGCTTAAGGGTCCACATTTTTCTGATCTCGTATCTCATCCCTGGCCCATCTGCTCTCTGTATTTCAGCTTCTCTGACTTCTTGGCATTCTCTGCTTCTGATCAAGGCCTTTGAAATGTGGTTCTCTACTTGGCCTGCCCCCCTGTGCATTTCTGCCTGTCTTTCCACTCAATTTCTTCTCCTCTCTCTTTAGAGGCTCTCTGATGAGGCCTCCCATGCTCTCCCCACTCAAAGGGCCACCTTCATCCTTCCATTTGTCTCTTTTGGCTCCATGCATTGACTTACTTTTTCTTAGCACTTTCCATTGAGATATAGAATATATATATATATATATATATATTCATTTATTTACTTGTTCATTTTTGTCTCCTTCCACTAGAATACAATCTCCATGAGAGACTTTATTTAGCTCATTCTGCCGTCATTCATACCCATGAGAGTGGCTAGCAGAGAGTAGCAATTTTGAGAACTATTTGTTGAGTGAATAAATGAATGAATGAATGAATGAATGAATGAGTGAATAATAAAATCTGGATTATGTGGTCTAGTTGGTAGTGAGGTCCATATCATGGACCATCCATCCAGCCATGTCTTATCAGCCTCTGTGTGTGTGTGTGTGTGTGTGTGTGTTTGTGTGTGTTTATGTGTGTGCAGGTACACATACATGTGCATGTATATGAAGGCAAAAGGTCAGCCTCGGGTGTCATCCTCAGATGCTGTTCATGTTTGTTTTAGACAGGACTACTCATTGACATGGAACTCACCAAGTAGGCTAAACTGACTAAGGAGTGAGCCCTAGGATCTACCTGTCTGCACTTTCCCACTATTGGGATTTCTAGTGCATGCCACCAAGCCTAGTTGTTTTATGTGGGTTCTGGGGCTCACACTTAGGTTCTCATGATGACTGAACCTGTCATTGTCAGCCATTTTGTTGAGGAAGTGGCTCAGTGGGTGTTCAGCAAAGCACAACCATGCAATGGCATTGCTGGGTGCTCTCCCAAGACCATGAGAGACGTGTCGGATAAGTGTTTATTACACCTGCCTCACACTCTACACAGTGCCTCAGTCCATTGCCACATCCACTTTTACAAGTGTGTAAGTGGACTCTGAGACAGTTGCCTGTGACAACACAGTTCATGACAAGGAGCTGGAGTCCAGCTTTCCCCCTGAGCTAGGGTCTCCCTGAGCTTTGATTTCCAGAGGAAGAAAATATGGATAAATATGGAATTTGCCCCCATCAGGGAGCTCCATGAGAAATTCTCCAACCTTGGCTCCCAGAAGAGGGTCCTGGCCTCTGGAATTCTTGGCAGGGATCATGAGATGTGCCCAGACCCTCCTGTCACTGACCTTGAAGAACTGTCTTCAGAAACTCTTTTAATCTAAAATCCCCTGCAGCTCCCAGCCATCCACATCTTAAATCCTGTCAGCAGAACCCTCTCATATTTGACATTCTTTCCCCAAGTTCCTGACCCCAGCATTCTGTAGCAAAGCGTTCTCCTGCATTCCCACCTCGGTGCTTAGTGGAGTCCTGGGGGCACGGGGGGAGGAAGAGCAGGGGCTGGGAGACTCCAGTCACTCCACTGGAGACAGGCAGGAGCAGGAGTTCTTCTGCCTTGCTTTTAGAAAGTTCATCTCTACAAATGTTCCAGAAGTTTCCATGAGATATTAGGATCTTTCTAGAAATGTCTGCAGTCAGAAGCCATGGGATTGTGGCTCACTATATACTAGTCTGACCCCAAGGGCAATTGGCTCACTCCTTAGGCCAGAAACCATCTTCCCACTGTGAGTGGATCTTTTCTCAGACATCAGGACCCCAATCCTGGGTTTCTGAGTCCATTAGTGTAACCTTCAGCCCACCATGGGCCTACAGTCTACTACATTCAAAATAAGTTGAAAGTATTGATCAGACCAGGGATGTGGCTCAGTTGGTAGAATGCTTCCTTACATACATGGAACCTCGAGTTCAGTCTCCAGCACTGTATAAACCAGGTGTGGTGGTGCGTGCTTGTAATTATAGCGGTTGGTGGGTGGAGGCAGGAGATCAGAAGTTCAAGGTTATTTTCAGCTATATAGCAAGTTTAAGCCTTGCCTGGGCTACAATAGGACCCTATTTTAGAAAGAGAAAGGGAAAGTGAGGGAGAGGGAGATAGAAAGGAAAGAAGGGAGGGGAGAAGGAAGCAGGGAAGGGAGGGAGGGAGGGAAGGAGGGAGGGTTTGTAGGATCAATGAACAGCCTGTTCCTGGTCTTAGACCCTTCATGCCCACTTGGAATATTTGTCCCACTTTCTCAGGTACTCATGGCCAAATCTAGCTCAGATCTCAAACCTACCCTGAAGCCCTCTTAGGTTAGCTTGCCCAACTCAGAGCCCCACTCAGTTTTCATGAGGCAGCAATGGTCTCTCTAGAGCACATGTGCTCAGAATACAGAAGCCTGGGGCTCCTAAAACCCTGTGATCAGCCTTGCTGGCCCTCCAGCCTCATCTTGACTGCTTCTGTCCTCAGGAGACACTCTTCCCTCTGACACCATCTTTGGGTCCAGAGCTTGGCTCATGTTGCTCCTCCTGCGTCCTGGTTGAGTAGGGTCCTCCTTTTAACTCATGACCTTACTTGGAAATAGAGTTATCGCGGAAGGAATGAGCTAAACTGAGCTCATGCTGCGGTAGGGTGAGTCCTTGATCCAATCTGACAGGGGACCTTAGAAGAGGGGGCAGAAGGCTGCAGGGGCTGCACAGAGATGGGTACAGGATGGAAGCAGAGAAAGGAGTGACACAGACAAACCAAGGGACACTCAGGACTGTCTGTAACCACAAGAAGCTTGGATGAAATGAAGTTTCCTCCCTGGGAGCTATGGTGACACGGCTTGATCGCACGCTTCCAGCCTCCAGCCTGAGAAGGAGAGATTTCCTACTGTTTTAATGTAGCGTTTTAATCAGTTTGAGCTGCTTGGTGACAGCACCTAGAAGACGCACACCAAATAACAAAGTGGAATCATTCCTGGCATTACAGGTACGTCTCTGCTCCCTAACCCCTCGTTCACGTCATCTTCCCTCGCCTGCCGCTCTCCTGTTGATCCTGCAGCATCGCACCAGATAGGCATTCCCGAGCACACCTCCCACCACCCCAGGTCATGCTCTCCCAGAATGCATCATTTTCCCCATATTGCAGCAATGTTCTGTTTGTTGGACATGGATTCCACACCTCCATCCTTAGCTGCAACAAGAAGGCTCTCAGAGTTGCTCCAGATTTGAACATGTGCCAATGGGACAGTTCTCTTTCAGATGTGTGTGTGTGTGTGTGTGTGTGTGTGTGTGTGTTACATGCATATGTGTTTAGTTGTGTGCAGCTGTGTGTGCATACGGAAGTCAGAAGAAGACATCAGGTGTCCTGCTCTATCCTTCCCACCTTATTTGCTTGAGACAATGTCTTCCACTGAACCTGGAGCTAGACTGGCAGTCAGCAAAGTCCCAGCAATCCTCCTGTCTCTACTCCTAGCAGGGCTACAGTTTTAGGTTCATACACTCCCATATCTGGCTTTTGACATGTATATTGGGGATTTGAACTCAGGTCCTCAAGCTTACACAGCAAGCACTATTACCCACTGAACCATCTCTCTGCCCGTATTCCAGATTTTGATGGGTAATCACCTCCAGATGTGGAATCTGGGAGTAACCACCAAGAGGTCAGGTGATGCAGCTGGATGGAATCAGTACCTACTGGAAGATTGTTTATCAGTGAGACACAGGAGGAAGCTGGGCAGGTAAATTCTCCAGTTGTACATGGTACACTGCTAGGGTGTGTACTTCCTTCTCTGAACCGTTCTGGGGCCATCCTGTAATGTCCAGTGGGCAACCTCATTATAAAGGTTTCACACACATTTTTTCTTCCCTTCCCTTCCCTGAATTGCCCTGGGCTTGCACCTCACAAATAAAGTGTCAGCACGTTCACCATTGCTGCAGGCTTCATGTTTTAGAGGGCCCAATCCAAAAGAGTGGCCAGCTAGATGAGGAAACTACATATTTTCCCCTGTTTCCTGCTTAGAGGGAGAGTCACAGTGAACAAACTTGTCAAAGGCTCTGAGTTGTGCAGTAAAACCGAACTTAAACAGACCTTTAACTCACAAATGAACATTTGTTGAGTGCTTACTCTATAATAAATTACTCTATAATAAGCACTTTGCATGTATTAGCTTTGTTAAAATTCCCTCTACAACCATCTGGTACAGGAATTGTTGTTTTCCCATTTTGTAAACAGAAAAACTGAGACATAGGGCACTTAAGCAACATGTAACACAAGTAACAAGTAGGAAAGGCTTCTTTTTGTTGTTTTTATTTTTGTCTAGATGATTCACAATGAGAGCCCAGGCTGGCCTCAGATTCACGATCTTTCTATAAG
>NW_008346898.1:2672654-2704338 GCF_000622305.1 Nannospalax galili | reverse complement strand
CACACACACACACACACACACACACACACACACACACACACACTAGAACAGGAGAGGGTATCTAAATATGATTAAAATACATTGTATGAAAATTGCAGAAGTTCAATTAAAAGTATATATTATGTAAGATATAAATAAAACTCAGGATCCTTCTTCTTGGCCTCCCTCCTGGGTGTATGTCCACCGTAGTACTGGGTAAGGAAGCTTCTAATTCAAAATCGGGCTCCAGAGTGAATTCGTAAGCACTTCGCTTGAACTTGGAAATGTCCTTTTTAAAACGACCATTGTTTAAATTGAAGCACCTGTTACTATCAGCTGAGCTGGCCCTACTGGAAACAATTTGCTCTAAGTTTATCTTGATTTCCTGTAGAGATGTCTATACAAGCAGTGATCTTTCTGCCTTTGTTTATGCAATCGCCTTATGAGCTCACTGATTTGCACTACAATAAATATTTGTAGGAGGGGAAGGAAAGAGAGGAGGAGGGAAAGGTAATTCTAATGAAAAGACCAAGGGGTCTATTATTTTTTGTCTGTCAAGCATATGTACATGTGTATATGTGTGTGCATAATGTATGTGTGAGAGCACACATATAACATGTGTGTGCTTGAAGGTCAGAGGACAACTTTGGGGAGGTCGTTGTCTCTTTCCACCGTGAAGGCTTCAGGAATGGAACTGAAGTTGTCAGGCTTATATGACAAGTGCTTTTACCTACCAAGCCAGCCTGAGACTTGTCTTAATAGAAGGAATCCTGAGTAGGCACCTTCAGCTCCCATCCTTTGGTTATGGCTCCCAAATCGAAAGTCAAAGCATGCTTTCTAGCACAAGCAGTCATTAGTTGCTCTACTCTGGGGCTTCTAAATTCAGCCATAACCAATAAACAAACTAGCAAATACATTGTGATGAGAAAGTGTGATTCCCTATTTCTGGGAGTGTAGCTGTCATGCACCATTGCATAGGTTGTACGTTTTACAACTGCAGAGGGTGCTGTTCCCATCACTGTCCATCAAACAGTTGCCCTGCACGGGAACCACACTATATGGAAACCACCAGGTTGAGGTTGGGTGGGGTGGTATGAGGGTAATTGCAGGACTGTAATCATTATGAACACAATCTGGCTTATCTGAGTGGCTCAGGGTGTAGCCCCATGCCATATCACAAAGCACCAGGAAGTTCTGACAGTGGCGCCTGGAAGCCTGCCCCGTCTGAGGCGGGTTCTCCAGGGAGTGTCTGCAGAGGCATCGCCCTGTCTACATGGTACTGGGCATCCTCTAGAGTTGTGGGGAGCCCTGACTTCCCTGGTGACATGGTGAACCTGATCACTCCCTGTTATGGGATGTCTGTCCTGGGCATCCCTCATCTCTATCCACAAGAGGCCAATAGTATTCTTCACTCCATGGTTTGACCACCCAGACTATCCCTAGTCATTGCCCGGAGTTCCCAGGGAATAAAGCTATCCAGGTTAAAAGCACTGCTGTAGAGGTCAATTCGGTGTCCTCTGGTACATGGCCAGTAGCCGTGTGTGGGTCAGATCTGGTCCAACTGAGATATGCTCTAAATACAAAATAGATTCCAGACTTTGGAGAGAGAAGAAACGTAAACCACCTCAGTGGTAATTTTAAGACATTGATTCCATGTCAGTAGGACAATATTCTACAGCATTCGTTTCATCTGCGTCTTTTACCAGTTTGTGGGGTGTGAGCATGTGGGTGCACACGTACGTGTGTGCATAGAGGCTAACGAGGACAGCTTTGGCTGTCATGCCTCAGGTGCTGCCAGCTTTCCTTTAGTTGTTGCTGTTGTTTTGTTTTTAGACAGGGTCTCACTATGTAGCCCCAGCTGACCTGGAAATCACTGGGTAGAGGATGCTGACCTCAAACTCACAGAGATCTGCCTAGCTCTGCCTCTTGTGTGCTGGAATTAAAGGCATGCACCACCATGCCTGGCTATCTTGATTTTTCAAAAAAGATTTTTAAAGAAGCCAGGTGCGGTGGTGAACTTCTTTAATCCCAACATTTAGGAGACAGAGGCAGGGAGATCTCTGTGTGCTCAAGGCCAACCTGATCTACATAGCGAGTTTCACAACAGCTGGGGCTACAGGGAGACCTGTCTCAAAAAGAAAAAGAAGGGCCAGAGAGATGGATCAGAGATTAAGAGCATTGGCTATGCTTGCAGAGGACCTGGGTTCGAATCCCAGAACCTATATGGCAGGTAACAGCTGTACATAACTCCAGTTCCGGGAGAATCCAATGCCATCTTCTCACCTCTGTGGGTGGTGCATGACACAGGCAATATTTTAAAAAAAGAAAAATATTTTTAAAATTATTTTAAATGATTTGTAAGTGTCTGTTTGGGGGTATGAGCACAGTGTGCAGGTGGCCATGGAGGCTAGAGTTGAATCCGCTGGAGCTGGAGTTACAGATTGTGAGCTGCAACCACAGGACATGGTGGGTACTGACCTCTGCAAGATCAGTACTCACTTTTTACCAGCGAGCCATCTCTCTAGCCCTACCTCATTGCTATTTTTGTTTGTTTGTTTTTGAGACCCGCCCTTTTGTTGGCTTGGAATTCACCAAGAAGTTTGAGTTGAAGGAGAAGAGGAAGGAAAGGTTATCCTTATTTAAAGACTAAAGGACGTGTGTGTGTGTGTATGTGTATACGCACATGTGTAGAATGGGTTCATCTCTCTTAAGGGATAAGCCTGTCTCTTTCTCTGCCTCCCTGGTGCTGGGATTGTAAGTTCACATCATCATGCCCAGCTTGTTCTTTTTTTCTTTTTCTTTCTTTTTTGACAGGGGTCTCCCTGTAGCCCAAGCTGGACTGGAACTCACTATATAGACCCAGGCTGGCCTAGATCACACAGAGGACTGCCTGCCTCTGTCTCCCCAGTGCTGGGATTAAAGGCGTGTGCCACCACACCCGTTTTGTTTATGCAGATTCTGGGCTCTTCTGTCCTTATGCTTTCAGGGTAACACCTTACTGAGACGTCACCCCAGTTTCTTCTGTGTTTTCATGTAGCTCTGGAAGCCTCCAGATGACATCTATGCAGTGAATTATATCTTAAAGTTTTTTATATGAATGATTGTATTGCCTGCATGTATACAAGTGTACCCGTGTCATGCAATGCCCACAGAGGGCAGAAGACAGCGTCAGATCCCCTGGAACTGGTGTTACAGACAGTTGTTAGCTGCTACGTGGGTGCTGGGAACTGAACACTGGTCCTCTGCAAGAGTAGCCAGGGCTCCTAACTGCTGAGCCATCTCTCTAGCCCTGAATTGTATCTTTGATGGATATCTTTGGTCAATGTGTCCCCACTTGCATTCAGTCCTCTGGGCGCTCTCTATGTCTGCCCCTCAGTACACCACGACATCCTGTAGTCTCCATTTCCCTTATAGAAATGTCCCCCATGTTTGAAATTTCACCCTATCAGAAGCACCAGGGAGAATTGGTCTTACGGACCTTTCCCTGTAGACCAACTGGACACCATGTAGGCCTACCCTATGGGCACCTACATTTTTATGCCAGTTGGTCATGTTCTTCTGTGTGACTGCCCTAGAGATGCTCCATCCTTACTCTCATCTCTTCCTTCTGGGATCCTCCAGGTGCTTTACCCGATTCCACGAAACTTCCATCAAGGAGGCATCCATGGCTACTCCATGATGCCCAAGGAAGCCCAGACCCCTCAGCTGGGTCCTGGCAGCCATGTGCAAGCTGCCCACAGTCAGTGGCTATGGCCTTCAGAAACCTATCCGCACAGATTCTTCCAACCAGATAGGCACATGCCCTCTCACTGTTCCACTCACTCTCTTCTTTTTCATTCCCCCATGAAGAACCTTAACAAGCCCTCTGCCTCCTAGAAGCCTTTCCAGGTGCTATAGTGATGAAGACTACCATAACTGGGAATGTCCAAGGAGACTCACGTATCAAGCGTCCTTTGTGCACAGTGTTGCTCCTTCCCTTCCATGTCTTGGCTCTTCTTTCCTCTTACTGCAGGGTCTTCATGGGTCCTAGATCTGTGAGGCTGCTCACTGCCTTGGTGAAGGACCTGTTTCCTATGATTGAATTTGCACTAGACAGGGTGTGTGGAAATCTGTGGCATCATGTTTAAGCTAAATGGTATTTCTGATTGCTCATGGCACATCTAGGAGTTAGGAGTGGTTACTGATTGGCTGAGTGGAGAATGGAGACCCAGTTAGAAGAATCAATCCGATAGACTGGAGGTGCTTTGGGAGGGATAGACACAGACTAGATGGTCATTGGAAACATCTGTCCACCACACCTGTTTATCACTTACTTTGGCTCTTACATCCTTCTCTGAGGGTGGAGAGAGGTGATGGGAACATTTCCGATTATGGGGGTCTTTGTTCTTTGACAAGGCATCTGAGAAACTATCTCCCTGGTTGCCCTATGAGTTAGTGAGTTCCTAAATGTGACTGTCTTCCTGTCTCCATCCCATGCTAAGTGGCAAATTATGTCAGTTTAACAGAATGAGGGGATCACTTCTTTCCAACAGATGAGCTGGGTTCTGGATGACGAGTCATAAACCCTGATCAAAGGAGAGAGACAGCAGGCTCTGGAGGATGGTTCCCTCCCCTTCAGAGCACAACTCACATCAGGTCAGCCTGCCCTGAGTCTCTACTTGCTTCAATTTGCATTCCAGAAAAGTTACCCACCTTTTGTTCAATTGGCTATAAATGGGTTTGCCCAGGACTTTATGGACATATTGGCCAAATTGTGATCAGCCCCGCACAGTTCTGTTATCTAAGCCACTTCTTCCCTTTGGTTTTTCCTTCAGGGCAGGATGGGAGGGAAGAAAATGGTTCTTTTGGGTTTTCTTAGCTTGGGTTGAGAAGGGAGAAGAATTAAGAAATGTTATCAAACTACTGTGTGCACCAGACCCTCCGAGGGGTGAGGAACCTGGGCAGGTTTCAAGGTCTTCTGGATTCTGTGCTTAGGATAGCCAGTAGGTGTCTCTGCTATACACTGTTAAGGGACAGGAACCAACAAGCAGGCTCAGAAAACACCCTTCTGTCACAGGTTGCCTGGGGATGGTCTGAAGGCCCCTCAGGGCTGCCTTTCTGGGAGAGACAGAAAGAACAGTTTAGGGATTAGAGGAGGGGAGAAGACTAAAACGTAAGGCTGAGTGTGAAGGGCCAAGAGGGAAGGGAGAGAGGACAGGAGTGCAAGAAGTCAGCAGGCCAATGGACCCCCAAGAAAGGGTCAGCTCAGTAAGGACCATGGGGAGTGGCAAAGATGGGGGGACAGAGGGAGGTGAGCACACAGCCCCAGGATGAAGGCAGAGTCTGGGTTTGCTCCCTCACTCTGTCTCTTACAAGCTGTGGACTTTGGGAAAATGCCTCAGTCTCTCTGTTTCCTTCACAGTCTGTGAACTAATGTCCCCATAGGGTTGTTGGACCATTTAAATAAGAGTCCAGGAGACCAGGGCCTCCCATCATGCACATGTCAGAACTGTCATTTGGTATGAGAAGTTGTGCCTTAATGAGCATGGACTAAGTATCATGCACTATGCTGTGACATACCTCTTTCTGGGCATTCAGTAACTTGTAGCTATTTCATATGCAATGGAGCAGGTGGTCAGGGACACTGGCTGAAAATCTGTGTGGCCTCCACCACTCATCTGCCCCACTGAAGAAGCAGCTGGAAAACTCAGAACGCAGGTCCCCTCAAACCAGCAAGGCCTGTGGAGAGGTGGCTGTGGGGTCCCTGACGGACAGGTGTGTGCTGGGCTGTCGGGAGGAATTCTGTCACAGCATGTCACAGGGAACAGGGAGCCGTGTGGGTGGGAAGCAGCTTAGAAGAAGGGAAGGGAGCAACCTAGTCTCCTAGGGCAGGACCAGCCACTTCTCCTTTCCTGGGAAGATGTGTGAATGGGACCACCCATTAGCCAGGGAGGCTCACGACCTGGGTAGGGAAAAAGAACAGGGGCCTTAGAGTCCAAATCCTAACCCTACCACTGATTATTCAACTGAAGGGCAAGTAACCCCTTCAGTGCCTACTACCTGCCTCGAGGGTGCTGTAAGTCTCCAGTGAGTCAGCCTGGAGAGTGGCAGGTAGAGGTGAGACAAGAGGAAAGAGGTGATGATGCTGTAAAGATCATATTCTCCTAACAGTTTCATTTCAATTTAAGGGAAAGATACATCATGTCAAAACTATGAAGGGAAATCAGTTCACTAAAACAAAGCCAAGTCTAACACACACATACACATACACACACACGCACACAGACACACACACACACACACAAACACACACACAGGGTCATCAGCTTATGGGGAGTGGGAGGGAGGCTGGTCTCTTGACTTTAAGTCAAATACTTCTGAAAATTATTATTACTTGAAGCAGTGAGATGACTCAACAGATAGAGGTCCTTGCTGTGCAGGTCTGGTGCCCTGACTTTGATCTCCAGAGTCCACATAAGGGTAGAAGGAAAGAATCAATGCCACAAAGCTGTCCTCAGACCTCCGTATGCACCATGGCATGCACAGCCCCCACCCCATTGTACCAATCATAATAAAAGAAAAAATTATGATCACTAGCTAGTCAAAGAATCTCTAACAGCATTGCTCCAAATGTTTATCAAAGAGACAGTCATTCTAGAAACAGAATCTGATGGATAATTAAATTGAGGACACACTGAGTTAGGAAAAAAATAGCCCGAGCTTTTTTTTTTTTACTGCAGAAATGATCAGAAACTTGAATATAGTTTCTATACATGGTCACACTCTTAGAGGCCAGTGTAGTGAAGTCTTTCTTTAAAAATTTTATATTATGGGCTGGAGAGATGGCTCAGCAGTTAAGAGCACTGGCTGCTCTTGCAGAGGACTTGGGCTTGAGTCCCAGCACCCACATGGCAGCAACAACTGTCCTAACTCCAGTTCCAGGGGAATATGACGCCCTCTTCTGTCCTCTGCAGGCACTGCACGACAGGGGTGCACTCACATACATGCAGGCAATACACTCATTCACGTAAAATAATGAAATTTTTAAAAATTTTAAATTACCCTTTATTTACTTATTTATTCAATTATTTATTTGTGTATTTGTATGCACACATGGACATGTGCCATGGTGCACCATGTATGGAGATCAGAGCACAACCTCTGGCAATTGGTCTTCTCCTTCCACAATGTGGGTCTTGGGGATTGAACTGGGTTGTCAGGCTTGGTGGCTTACCTGCTAAGCCACCTCAGCAGCCTGAAAAGTCTTTCTTGAAGGACGTAACCACTCTCCTTGTTTACTTGGAATGCCTCACGGAACTAGCATTCACCAAATAGAGTTTGGGTTATAACCATTCTACAGAGAAAGTTTTCACTTGGGATGTCTACGTGGCTGTCAAGTGTAACTGGCTCTCTAGTCATGCTAAGTTATCAAGTCCACAAATATGCATGTCAGTACAATGCATGACCCTTAATCTGTGCTGATGAATGTACACATATTTAGCATAGATCCCTGCCAAATGATCTCCTCCATCTGCATAATGGGTAACAAATCACTTTTATTTCCGTTTTAGGTTTATCTGAACTTTATAACTGTTCCCTAGTGAACACACATGTCTACAGGCCCCCAAAGAAAAATCACTCTTTATTGTATAATCAGTGATGAGCCCTCTACTTGAAAGAATGCTGCTTCCCTGGGGATTAGCTGCTGGGCCCATCTAATACCTTAAAACAAAAGCGTGGGTGTTGTGTTCATCAGAACTTCACATGACACTAAATTTGGTGGGGTGGCTGACACTCAAAGAGCCAAGAATAAAATTCAAAACAACCGTGACAAATTGAAAACACGGCCCTACAAAAACTGAATGAAATTCAATAGCACAATTATGAGGTGACAGAGTTAAAAGCAGTCACCATAAGTTAGGGATGAAAACTTTGTCCAGCTTCTAATCAGTCAGCTACCAGCACGTGAGTCCCTCTGAGGGTCTGAACTAATATTTGGCCCAGGCACCAACAAAAAATTGGTAAGATCATGTCCACAGGCTGAGGACAAATAAGCAAGAGTGTCGGTCCCATGGATTCTCATTTCTGAGTCTGAAAACCTACCAGAATAGTCGGCATGGAGTGAGACCTCTAGTTCACAAAAGGGAAGGATTTCTGAATTAAGCACCCTTCCGATTCCAGGAGTGCCACTGTGTGACCTCACCACATCAGGATGTCATCTGTCTTCCACCAGGCTAGGGGAACATTTAGGTGTCAACCTCCATGTATGAGACACTTTGGGGACTCTAGTGTGGGGATGGAAAAGTTAAACTTCTTTACTGGTTTATGGGGACAATCAAGTGGATTATTTGAAATCCGACCCAGCCCTGAGAAGCCTGTCCTAGACAATCTGGGGCATCTGGTGGTAGTCAACAGAGTGCCTTTCCTTCTTCAGAGCGGGCTGGATTCCACACGCATAAAAGGTCCGTGCCACAAGCTTCAAGTCATCCCTTTCTTGGTCCCGAGTTAGTCAGCTCCTCATTACAACCCTGAGTAGAGTCTGTGTCACCCTCTCCTGAAAGGGCTTGGAGAGGCTGAAGTGTGTCTAGGCAAGAGCCCCAGAAAAGATCAAAGAGATGGAAACTCAGGACTATGTAAAAAGGTTAAAGGAATTAGAATTATTCTGTTTGAGGGAAAAATACAGGGAGTCCAAATAGCCCATATCCAAGTGGAAACATGCAGACTTCACCTTCGCCTGGACTTTCATCTCATCTGTGGCCTGGTGGTGTCAGCCAGAAGTAATAACCAGTACGGGGCATGGATTGTGCACTTGTTACCGCCTCCAGTTTTCTCCAGCTGCTGTGGTCCTATGATTGTCCTGCCTTTCAGATGAAGAAGCTGAGAGCCAGCACAGGAGTTACCCACTGCTGGAGCTCATTCCACTAGGGACTGGTTGACATAGGTATCCAACTCAGGCAGTCTAACACCGTTTCAGCTCTGTCTCCAGAAGCAAATGTCATTTATGGGACCTTGTCCTTGAACACGCTGCCCTCATCTCACACTGCACAATGTGGTCCCTGAGCATAAAAATATTAATGAAAACACTTTTGTTTCTGCCTTGAGAGTGGTAGCCCAGGTTGGCCTTGAACTTGGTATATAGTTAGTGAAGGATGACCGTGCATTCCTGATGCTCCTGCCTCTGCCTCCCAAGTGCTGGGCTTATAATAGTGTGTGCCACCAAGCCTGACTTGAGAACTTGTGAGGCCCTGAACCCCCATCAGACTTAGTTTCAACATTGCATCTCGTACAGTGTCATGTAGTCAGTCCCCCTACATTTTATCAGCATTTTGAGCTGGATTATGTCGTTTGTCCCCATTCACATACCAAAGTCTCAAAGACCTCAGACTGTGACTGTATTTGGAGAAGGCGTCTTTGAAGATGTAATTAAGAAATATGGGGGCCACTGGACTGGGTCCTAACTGAGTGTGACTGGTGTCTTTGTAAGGACATTAGCACATGGGTACCCCACAGAAAAAAGACAGTATAAAGCCAGAGGGAGAAGATGCCAGTTAAGGCCTGGGAGAGAGTACTCAGAAAAATCTAGTCTTGCCTAGACTTTGACCTTTATCTTTCTAGCCCCAGGACTGTAAGACAGTACAAATTCTGTGTGAAACCACTCAATATTTCCTTGCCCGGGAAGCCTCTAAAAAACTACAACCTCTTACTGCCTCTTGTGTAAGGAAGAGACCCACGCCCAGAGACCTCCAGCAAACAGCAGAGAATCACAAGTCAAACAGCTCAACCAGCTCCTCCAGGAGACAATAAAACAGACCAGAGTGTGGAAACACACATCTAGCCCATCTTGAGCTCTAAAATTCTTTCAGATTCAAAAAGGACACATCGGCTGTTGTCAGGCTAGAGGACGTGTAGAACTAGGTTTGGTAATCAGACTTCTGCTTTGGTACAGGGGCATGGTTAGTATGTAATTAATGGAAACTGGGGATGAAGTTCCATGGACTCAGCTCTGGATCCCCACATGGAGGAAGGAGTTTGCAGTAGAGAACAGCCTTAGGGGCTAGGAGCTAAGGGGTATCCAAAAGCAACCTGAGGTGTGGTCTGTGGTAGAAAACTGGTTTTTAGTTGGAAGTAGCATTGGGGTGGGAGGTGGCAATGGATCTTGCTTATGGGTCTTGGACCAGAGAGGTTGCAATATCCTCTGGTTTCTGCCCATTGAGGACATGGTCTATGCATACCATAACGGGTACCACCTACTGCAGGTGCTGTGGGTATCAAGTACTTTGAGTGTTCATAGCATTCCAACATATTCTATTTTACCTGGGAATAAATGGAAACCCATAAAGGTCAAGCAACCGATCAGAGTCATAAGTGGCAAATGCAAGTCCTGAATCTGGGCCAGCCTTATTCTAAGGCCCCTGCCCTTTTCTGATACATGTCTATCTGCTTGCAACACCCATCTTCCCTTTGCTTTTTTTCCGTTCAGCCTGGTACTCAGTCCCTGGTCTGGGAGCTCAGCTCTGTTGAATCAGACAATAGGCCAAGCATCAGAGAACCCCCCTCCTCATTGGCAAGAGCATCGAGTGCTTCTCCAAGCATGTGTTGTGATGACTGTGAGATAAGCCTGGGGAGTGGACATCTCACAGCACCCTTGGAGAAGCACGGGATACATCAGCAGGCAATGGGTTCAGCACACCTGTTTCTCCATTGTATTTCTACAGCCCAACTTGTTATTTGATCCAGTAGGAGCTCAGCAAGTATTTATTGGTCCAATGAGTGAACAGATGAATGAGAATGCTTTAAAAACCTGTGTGCTTGGTTTAACAAAAATATATTAGTTGTCTCAGAAATGTGTCAGTCTTTCAGAGCTGCTGTAACAAAATAATAGTGCTTATTATTTAAACCAGTGACTGGTTTAAACCACCAAAGTTTGGTTTCTTATAATTCTGGAAGCTAGAAGTGAAGGTCAAGGTAAAGGATCAGTGTCTTCCTATTGGAATAAAGGTGGCAGCCATCCCATGAACTCTAGGAAGCTGACTGGTATCTTTTCTTACAAACATACCAACTTGGGCTAGAAAGATGACTCAGTGGTTAAGAGCATGGGCTGCTCTTGCAGAGAACTGGGGTTTGATTCCCAGCACCCTTGTGGTAGCTAACAACTGCTTGTAACTCCAGTTTCAAGGGATCCAGTGCCCTCTTCTGACCTCCACAGGCATTGCACAACACAGGTGTACTTACACACATGCAGGCAATATACTCATACACATAAAAGTAATAAGTGAAAATATTTAAAATTTGTTTTTATTGAATTTTTGTGTGTTTCATACAGAACATTTCAATCAGTCTTAGTCATCTTTATACCCCTGTCCCCACTGGCACCCTCCCATAGACCCCCCCCACTGTAATTAATACAGTCTGTCATTTGCGTTAAGGTTTATTGTGTCAAGTTAGTGTCCCAGTTCTTCAGTGCAAGTTCATCTACTAGGTCTAGTCAGATTATCTAGAGTCCTTCACTTTAGGAAGATCAGCTCTTCCTCACCTAGCAGTAATCAGTTGCCAATATTCCTTCAGCTAACATTGGGGTCTGCTATCTATTTCCCCAGTTCTATGCTGGATTTTTGTCTGCTTAAATTTGCCTGGGACTTGTATACACTGACACCATTGCTATAAATTCATACAAGCAGGGTCCCAGGAGCCTGTAGGACTCTTGTTTCCATATAGTCGTGCACCAACTCCCTGGCTCTTACAGTCTTTCCGCCCCCTCTTCTGCAATGGTCCCTGAGCCCTGGGTGGGTGAAGTTTAATATAGCAGTCCTGACCAGGAACCAGCATTCTGCGGATTTTTAATCTCTATGCTTTGGCCATTTGTGACCTTTTGCGTTCCTGGTTCTCTGCTGCAAGAGGGAAGTTCGTTGATGAGACTTGAGAGATTCGTTAATGACCTCTTCACCACTCTTCTATGTTCTGTGACACTATTAAAAAAAATAAATAAAAATTTAAAAATCAAATTTACCAACTTTAGGGGGTAAGGAATCTACCTTAATTAACCTTAATTTCTGCCTTGGTAGGCCCATCTTCAAATAGAGCCACTCTGGGGGTAGGATTTCAACAGTGAATTTAAGGACACACTCAGCCTATAACACCCAGTGCCTTAGAGTGCCACATTAGGGTATCCTGGGAGACTTGTTTCTAGAAAAGTTGGTATATGTTAGTATTGTCCGACAAAATGTCCACAGTAACTGGGATGTAGTGGTGAATTCCCATTAGGTTGGAGTTTGGAAAGGTTCATGGTGGAGAAACTGGAGGTGGTGTATGAGACTCAGAGAGAAATTCAGACATATTTAGAGGCTATTTGGCTTTGGAAGATGGAGGGAAATCGTGGCTGGAACACAGGGCTTAGCTGAGACGGTAAAGGCTCGAGTTCAGAGCCACTCTTAGGTCAAACTGCCAGTAACAGGGCAAGGGCATTTTCTCCCTGAGGTAGATGAGCAGATTTGAGGCCTAGTATCTTTGCAGACTGTTGTAACCCAACACCGCTGGCTTGAATACTGATATGCGCTTCTCACGGTTCTGAAGGCTGCAGAGTTTGCTTGAGTTTTATAAGTCACTAATCCCTGGGTCAGGGAGACAGCTCAGTTGGCGAAGCACTTGCCTTACAAACACGAGGACCTGAGTTCAATCCCCAGAACCTTACATTAAAAAAAAAAAAAAAAGGCTAGGTATGGTGGCATATGTAATCCTAGCCCGGAGAGACACAGATAGGCAGGTAGATGCCTGGGGCTTGGGACATAGCTTAGTTGGTAGAATGTTTGCCGTGCATTCATGAAGTCCTATGTTCAATGCTCAGCATTGGGGGAAAAAAACAAAACAAAACAAAACAAACAGGGCCTGAAAACCAACACCTGAGATTGTCCTCTTTCCTCCACATGCACGCACACGCGTGTATGAACACACGCATGCCTACACACAAACACAAATAAATCACGAAGGTGTCCACCCCGTGACATAACCACAAAGGTCCATCTCCAAATGCCATCACATCACAGATTAGTTTCCAACATATGAAATCGAGGGGAGGGACATAAGCCTTCAGTCTATACCTACAGTAGAAGGATCCTAATGTTTTCCTTGGGGTCGGGAGAGAGGCAGAGGCTGAAGGCTGAACCGACTCATCCTGGACCCTTGGGGTACATCCACAGTGACTCAATGAGATGTGTGAACCCCCGAAGTTCAGAGTAGGAGGCAGAGAACACTTTAGGAAGCAGGCCAGGTCCCAAGACATGCTTGCTTCTTCAAGTTGAATCTCGCCCCTTGCCATATGGGGGCCTGTGGGACAGTGGAAAGCCAGCTTTGCATTCTGTCTGCTGCAGAGTTGCTGGGTGGGGCAGGCAAGATGAAGGCTCAGTGTCATGGTTACAAAGCATCCTTCGGAGTCCCAGTAACTTGGATTGCAGC
Organism: Nannospalax galili; assembly: GCF_000622305.1. NCBI lineage: Eukaryota > Metazoa > Chordata > Mammalia > Rodentia > Spalacidae > Nannospalax > Nannospalax galili. Next base: position 2,690,931 of record NW_008346898.1, on the reverse strand, counting down.
AGCATCAGGGCTCATAGCTGGGTTGCTGCTCCTTGCACGGTTGTGCACTTGGGCCCAGCATGGTTCAGCTCAGCTTGGAGCCACTGGCCCAAACTGGTTGACCTATTCTGGCCCACTCTGGCTTCAGATTTCTTTTCCTGATATGGGTACGTGTGTCTTTGTGTTGTATGCGTATGTTCATGTGGGTGTGTGCACATATGGGTGTGGATACACATGCACATGTATGTGTGGCTGTGCAGAAGTCAGAGCTCAACACTGGGTGTTTCCTTTAATCACTCTCCATCTTATTTTTAAAATATTTTTATTAATTCAAGAATTTCATACAATGCATTTTGATCAAATTCAGAGCCCCTCCCTGTTTTTCCTCCCACTTACTGTCCCCTCCCCAGCTTCATGTCCTCTATTATTATTTGTCCTTTTTGAAAGGCCTATTAAGTCTAATCTGTGTCCCCAAAATGTTCTTGGGTGTGGGTCTATTCCTTGGAGTCTGACCAACCTGCCAGGCTACACACCAGTGAGGAAAACCAATTCTCCATCTTCTAGCCCTTATCAGTTGCCAACAGATCCTCAGCCAGGGCTGGGGCTTCTTGGCCACTGCCTCACTCCATACTAGGTTTTGTCTGCCTTGAGTTTGCACAGGTCTTGCGTACGTTGTCACAGATACTGTGGTGTCCAGACGACACAGTTCCCTACCACCTCTAGCTCTTACAATCTTTCTGCCCCCTCTTCCACAATGATCTCTTAGCCTAGGGAAGAAAGGGTGTGATATATGAGTCTTATTTAGGGCTGAGCCCTCCACAGGTCTCTTATTCTCTGCACGTTGTCCCATCTTATTTTGGAGATGGTCCTCTCATTTAATCTGATTTGGCTAGGCTGGCTAGTGAGTGAACTCTAGGGATCCACCCGTCTTGCCTTTACTCCCTCTGCTGGGGTTACAGATAAGCCTCATACCTAGCTCTAAAGGGTGCTGGGGATTCAAACTCATGCCTTCATGCTTGTTTGGAAGGTGCTTTCTCCACTGAGCCATCTCCCCATCCCCCGACCTCAGCTTTTTGTCAACCCTGTGCTTTTCTGTAAGGTCCCTTCCAACAGTGACCTGTGTTTCTGGGATTCCAAAGGGGACTAAGAAAGCTTAGAAGCCATCAGTAGGGAAACTAAAAGGCCTGGGTACAGGGGAGGGAGGAAATGATGCAGTGCCTCCTTCTTTTCTCCAAAGTAGGAGCTCAATCCTGCTGGGCCCGTGGCCTTGTGGTAGAGTCAGTTTGGCATATATTTATTCCATTCATGGGCCTCTAATGGAATCAAGACCCAGCTATTTATATTTACAGATGGCGCACACTTAGTGGAACATCAAATGAGCCACATGTTGTTAGGACAGAGGAAAATTAGCAAACTTGGCTAATAGGAATCAAAGAGCCCCCAGCAGCCCGAGGCTTTCTGGACCCAGGATGCACAGAAGACTGGACACCGCAACTGATAAGTGATACAGGGAAAGGAGTCCTGTGTGATGCAGGGCAGTTTCAGCAGCCCAGAGAAGAGAGTTTATTGGAGCTTGTTTTGCTTGGGGGAAAAAAAAAATGCAGTTATTGTCTGTTTCTATTGTTCCTTCTGAGACGACGACGCTGGGGATGATCAGCAGGCGTTTCATCTCCAATTATTTTCAGCCAAGGGGGGAGAAAAACAGATGGTAAATAGCACTGAAAAAAATTTTTTAGAATTAATATTAATAAAAGATGTGTTGGAGGTTCTGACTGAATCTCCAGAAACCAGAGCCAGTGTGGTGTTGGGGCTGGGGAAGAGAAGAGCCAGGACAGGGAGAAACGGCTGCAGAGGTATATGTGGTCAGGCTGGATGCTACCTCCAAGGGACCCCCAGGTGCTGAGAATGGTGTGGATGGTGATGGTCCCTTGGGAGCCCAGCATCTGATCTAGAGCTGGAGCCCTGATGCCACATGGTGCCTGTGGAGGCTTTGGGCACCCCGGGGAGGGGGGCGGTAGGGCCAGGCCCAGGGTTGCCCTCTCTCATTCACAAGGCACACTGGCGCCGCTGGGCTCCTTGCAGCCGGGTGTGGCCCAGATGGCTCTTTGGTGCAGCTGCAACTCACAGTGGAGGCTGGGGGTGTCCTCACCTCCTGGCCTCCGCCAGCCGTTGTCCCCACCAGGCTCATCCAGTCCCAGTATCCATCTGTCAGCAAAGGCTATAGAGTGTCCACCAGCTGCCCAGCTGTCCTGGAAGGACTTGGATTCACATTCAAGCAGAGAAAGAGTTCTGGCGCCTTCAGAATGTGAAGAATTCACGGTGGGAAAAAGGCTGACGCAATCCCGCAGTGAGAGAAGCTGTTTTCTGGGGACACCCACAGGTGAACATAAGCTCTTGGGCACTCACTCCGAGTGGAATTTTTCTGGGACCTAGAGAGACAGGGCAGGCAGACGAAGGGCTGGGCCTCGGGGAGCTTGCCTTCCAATACAAGGGGGAAGCAAGAGTCAAAAGCACACGAGCGCCCGAAGCCACCATTTACCAGGACCTCTGAGGCTCCGTCTGGCATCTGTTTCCCTTTAGCCCTGAGCTGAAGGAGTTATGAGCTTGGAGAAGCCGGGAAAAGGAGTATGTGTTATAATCAAGAGCTACAGACACTAAATTGTAAAGAAAAAGCTACTGTAAGACAGAGATTCTCACTTGGGATCAGTCCCGCCAATTCAGTCTTGTTTTCTTCTTTGCTTTGGTTGCTAGGAAGCTTACAGGCAAAGCATGATTTGCTCACAGCAATAAACACCAAGGCACTTGATAGCCTATCCTCGTGAAATAATCTTGTCCCAACTTTTACGTCTCTTCTCCCATCTCTTACTCATTTTCCCGTGCAATATTTTTATTTGTATTTATCGTAAAAGTATGTCTTTTTGAGTGTGTATGTGTGTGTACATATTCATGTGTGTAAGTGTGGTCATGGCACATCTGTGGTGAGAGGACAATTCTGAGTGTGTGTCCTTGCCCAGTGCCTTGGAACAGGGTGTCTTGTTTGCCTCTGGGTGCACCAGGCTAGCTTGCCTGTGAACATCTCGGGGATTCTCCTGCCTCTGTCTCCCGTAGATGTTCATGACCCTGTCTAGCTCTATGTGTGTTCTGGAGTTCCAAACTCAGGTCCTCATGTTTGCATGTTTGCATGGCAAGCACTGGACCCGCTGAGCCATCTCCCTATGCTCCAAATCCCTTCTGAAATCCAATGAGGCGTATAACACACAAAACAGCACGGATATTGGCAGGATTCAATGAAGGCCTGAAGATCATCTTTTTGCTTCACATGACTGTGGGTGGATCATGAACAACAGCTCTAAACAATACTGTTTGGGGATAACTGGGGACTGGAATACTGGACTGTGGATTAGAGAAAGTGCTGTTTTAATGGAAATTTCCTAAATCTGGTAATTTACTGTGATATGTAAGGAATTGGGGGATGGGGAGATAACTCAGTGGGTAAGAGTTCATGCAATCCAAGAATGAGGGCCTGAGTTCAAATACCCAGCAAAAACCCCAGGCATGGCTCTCTGTGCCTGTTGCTCTAGCACTGCAGGATGGAGACAGGTTGACTTTGAGAGCTCACTGACCAACCAACCAACCTAGCCAAAATGGTGAAGTTCTGGGCCAGTGGGAGACTCCATTCAAGGTAACAAGGTAGAAATTGTCAGAAGAAGATACTCATATCCTGTTCTGGCCTCCACATGTGAGCAAGGTAGGGGCACGTGCACACATACACTCTCTGTGTGTACCTCACCATATGAAAATGTCTCTTCTTTGGAAATACATGTCAGAATATGAACAGGTAAAGAGACATGATGTATGCAACCTGCTTTCCAATGGTCTAAGAATGTATGTGTCTATTTTTTTCTTACATGTACATATATACGGGCATGTATGTGTACAGGTGCATGTGTGCGTGCATGTGCGTGTGCATGTGTGTGTGAGTGTTTGTGTGTAAGTCAGAGGACAACCTTGGGTGTTGAACTCACCGATTGCCTAGACTAGCTAGCCAGATCCTGGGGATCTACCTGTCTCTGGCCCCCAGTGCTGGGGTTACAACTGCACATTACTATACCCTGTTTTTATATAGGTCCTGGGGATCCAAACTTGGGTTCTTATACTTGCAGAGCAAAAGCTGTAACTCACTGAACTATCACCTCAGCCCAGTGAGGCTCATTTAAAATGGAGTCTCAAAAACTCCACTCCACCCTCCTTTAGCTTTCCCTCTTCCGGCTGCCCCCTCCTCCCCCCAGCCGCCTTCCCCATGGAGCATACCCACTCCCACTGGAAGGCTGAAGGAAGAATGGAGTTTGGAAGAACTCTGGGAAGAATTGTGTCCAGAAAATTAGGCCCAGTCTGCTTTTGCCTCCAGCATTGCTGTAGATATAAAACTCCCAACTGGGCCATCAGCAAGGGTTTAAGTCTCTAAGCATTTTCTTTTGGAAACTTTTGTTAATCCACAGGAGAGACAGCCTCAGCCCTTTCCCCTCAGCTTCCACCTCTTACTCTTTGCAGTCTAACCACTGTGGGCTTCAGAAAAAGGGAAGGAGAGGGTGCCAGAAAGGAGAAACGCTGCCCAGGCACAAATGCTGTGCACTCGCTTTGCTGTTGGCGGTCTCTCCTGGGCTGCGAATGCTCCAGCCCCACACCCCTCCTCTCTCATATTCTAGTCCCCATGTTTCACCCACCCCCATCCCAGCTCCGCTGGAATCCCCACCTGCTACGGATGCTCTAGACAAGCCAGAAGGGGGCTCTAGACATCTTCTTGCTCTGCACTTGAATCCCAAAGTGTCCAGATGATGGTCCAGGCAGGCGCAGTATAAACACATCCCGATTCCCACGCTACCTGGTGGAGTACTCAGCTCTGGGCAATGATCCCTCTCTTCTAAGGAACCAGTGTTCCAGACTCCATGGCAATGTACCCCTCCATATGTCTTTTAAGATGCTTCAGTTTAGACTGTCTAGTATGAAAAGTTGCCTTGTGGGGGGCCTCTGTCCTCAGTTAGCACTTGGTGGACTGCTGGCTTATTCGCTTTTTCCACAGCAGATCTTTCTAGAGGCTTTCTTCTTGTCTGTATTTGCTATGTGAATGAAGATAGTCTCTGATTTTCCTGGTGGATCCTTTCTCTAAGCCATGGAGAGGTCCTCAACGTTGACTTGTTTACTCCACAGAAATCCTGTGTGCTTAGGGTGGAAGGGGAATTTGCCTCACAGCTTAGACGTACATGGAGGGAGACGAAAACAGGGCTGTTGCAGGAATTGTGAATCAAAGGGTGACCAAGGTTCCAAGAAGTCAAGTGACATTTCTCAGGCTGCGCAGGAGTGGCCCTTCATTTTGTTCTTTTCCAAGACTCTCCTAGACCTTTCATCCGTGCAGTTCAAAGTGTTTTCCCAACTTGAGCTCTTTAATCTGGGCAGTCACTGTGTGACGCAGATGATGACAGTGATAAGCCAGGGGCAGGAGGCACCAAGCCCCAGCAAAACAAGAGGAGTCAGTCCAGGACATGGTCAAGGTGACCTCGGCCATCCCACAGGCTGCTTTTGGAGGCCAGGCTGGGGCAGGGCTTTTGGGACAAGTGAAGGAACAAAGGGAGTGTGTATGTGTGTATGCGTGTGTGCCACTCACCTCATTGCCATGGAGCAAAACAGTGTGTGTGTGTGTGTGTGTGTGTGTGTGTGTGTGTGTGTGTGTATCGGGGTGGAGTAACTAGAGCTCTCAGGGTGCACTGGATCCTAGACTGAAAGTGCGAGTCCTTTATCTTGAACTCTGCTCTACCTCCCAGCCCAGCTCGGTGCCTGGCTCTGGACCCAGCTCTGTTTCTTCTGTCCCGCACTATGTCCATCTAGTGCTGTTTTCAAACCACCCCAGCCTTATAGAGTCAGAGGCCCTGGTTCAAGTCCAGTACTGTCATCCACTGATGGATAGGTTGAACCTTGGTCCCTTCTAGGGTCCCCGGGGTGGGAGGCATCTAGTGTATGTGACAGGGGGCATCTGGTAGCTAGGAGGTACTCCATCCTGGCCATGGGGGATCTCATCCCCGTCTCATTCTTGGGAATCACTTTCCTTCTAATCCCTCTGCTCTCAGCTTGCAAACCCATCAACCTTGAAGTTGGTACCTGCTAACTGGCAGCTGGGTCTCAACAAGACATCTGCAGTTAATTAAGACTTGGGAGTGTGTTCAAAGAGTGAAGCGGATGACTCTTGGCATGTGAGAGGAGATATGTTGGGACCATTTCCCTCCCCTACCCCATGCTAACCAGCGACTACCACCTCCAGAGCAGTGTCTACTTGCTGAGCACTGACTCTAGCCCACTTAAGTGGCAACCCTGCCCCAAACATTGAGCGTAGGCTGGGATTGCCCCATTTCATAGAGAGAGGCTCCAAGGCCCAGGATGTTTAAGTAGATACACAAGGTTGTTAGGATGTAGTCAAGCAAGCTCCAAAGGTGCATAAATCTTCCTTAAGTCAAAGACATTTTAAGAGCCCATAAGATGGTCCCAGGGCATCATTTTATCCATTTATTAAAAGATGTCAAGCCAGGCATGGTGGTTTATGCTTGTAATCCTAGCACTTGGGAGGTAGAGGCAGAAGGATCAGGAGTTCAAGGTCATCCTTGACTACTTAGAAAGTTCAAGAGCAGTATGGGTTACAAGAGACAGTTTAAAACAACAAACAAATAAAAAAGGTTTGCCCACATGCACTGTGTTTTGTTCTGGGTCTTGGGGGTGGGGTATAAAATGAAGACTGAGCCTTGGGACCTATGTAGTTAGGTATGGGTGAGGTTCAGATGGATCAGGGTAAAGACAGAGGTAAGGCAGGTACTGGCAAGGGAGGTGCAGGCCTCTGGGTCAGTCACTCTGTGAGGAGGTGACATTTGGGCTGAGAAACAGCTGGGAAAAGCAGAATACTGGTACCACTGGGCAAGGTGTACTGGTAGGATGGAGCCTAGCAACTCAAAGGACCTGGATGAAACCCAGTGTGACTGGAGAGGTAAACATAGGCCAAAGATGCCACATGAAGGAGCCTCTGCAGCTGTGGAAAGCTGTTGGGGTCTCATTATACACTGTACTGCACAGACAGTTGGCACAGGGCACGGACCATATGAGGCCATCAGGATGGGCTCACCCTACTTAGATGAAGGTCAGACCTGTCCCCAGGACTGTGCACAGCAGTTAGCACAGACCACACACCCCAGAGTTCCTACCATTGAAAAGCTCCTGTCCACGGACAGATCCCCAAATGTGCTCCTTTTCTGTCAGCCCTTTTGCCCTCACCGTGGGCCCCTGGGCTGAAGACTTTTGTGGGTTCTGTTCCATAGCATGTGGTGGGCCAACTTAGAGGGCAATGAAATGAATCCCTTATCATACAGAGTGATTGGGGCATGAGCTGAGGAGGCAAATAAGATGACTGCTGATGTCCTACAGGGTTTCCACGTGCCAGAATTTTCCTAAAAATGTTCTTAATTTACTTATCCTGCATGTGTGCGCACACACACTTGCCTTGGTGTGCATGTGGTCAGAAGGCAACTTGCAGAAGTCGGTTCTCTCTTTCCATCTTGTGAATCTGAGGACTCGAACTCAGGTCATTGGACTGGTGACGAACACCTTTACCTGCTGAGCTATCTAGCCGGCACCAACGCTCTTTTTATTCGTGGTACTGGGAACTGAATCTTGAAGTCCTTGTGCATGGGAGGCAAGGGCTCTATCACTGGGCCACATTCCTAGTCCTTTAGCTTTACTTTTTACTTTGAGATAGGGTCTTGCTAAGTTTCCCAGGCTGGCTTTGAAACTCATAATCCTCCTGCCGCAACCTCTGGGGTGTTGGGATTACAGGTGTGTGCCACCGTGTGCTTGGCCTCTCTCACTCTCACGGGTGCTTCACACACACGAACCCTTGTCTCATCCTCAGTCAATGCTCTGAGGCAGTCACCCCTACTTTACGATGAGGAAACTGACACACAGAGCAGGTCAGCAATATCCTTGTGGACCCATGGATAGAAATGAAGAGAGTCAGGCCTCTAACAGCATAGTAGCTCTAGCCCCCTGGCTGTGGGGTCCATGTTATTGAATCCTACTGACTCTGCTGTTTAGAAAGTGCCCTCATAATACCAAGAACTCATAAACCCTGCAAGATTCAGGCTCTGTCAAGCAGTGAACAGCAGCCCAACTGACTCCTACCCCTAAGGCTTCAACAGGAAATGTGAACACTTCAGAGAGGACAGGGTGGAAATTCTGGGATGCCCCCACTGTGTAGCAGAGCCCTGTGACTGTCCCGGAGCCTCCTGCTTTAAGTGGGTAACACTGAGAGAGCCAGGCTATTCTATGGGAAAATCCATGATGACAATGACCCTTCCCCTGCCACAAGAAACCTATACTTACATATGATTAACCACGCTTTCTGAAGAGGAAGTAGCCCACAGTTTAACCAAGTATGGGGCAGGGCACCCTGTCCCTCCCAAACACGGTTAGAGCGGTTTATGTAGATCTAACCCAAGTCTATTGGGCCAAGTTCCAAGGTATTTCTTTAAAAAAGATTTTTTTTTGATATCCCGGGCCTTTCTTACGCTAAGCAGAAGCCCAGAGTATGGGATTCCGTCCCTGAGCAACTCCAGGGTGGGGAAGGGGAGACTCTGCCTCCCCCCTCCCATGGGCTCCTTCCTGTGTCTGTGTCTCTCTCTACTCTCCATGTTCTGGCCTCCAATTTAACTTTTCTAAGTCTCTGGAACATCAGGCTTGCCATTTCCATGGAGAAGCATTGAGAAGAACAGAATCTCCCCAGGTGAGAAAAGAGAATTCCTCTGCCCCTTTGTCATGCTAGGCAAAAAAAAAAAAAAAAAAGGAACTGGAAGGACTTGGTGAAACCCATGTCCTGCCTGTCATCCCACCCTGATTCAGCCTAGAAGTTGGGATAATGGTTTCCAATGTCACCTTTCCCCTGCTCCAGCACAGGTGGAGGAAAGATATTTTCTCTCCTGATGATACGGATACCCACACGCTCACATAAAGACCAATATGTGACAATGTGATGATCACGAGGAGAGAGAGACTCTCTTACACATCTGCTTCTAAGTTCTATAATTAGCACCCCATAAAGGACAATTCTATACATAAGAAAACACCAGCCTGGATCCCAGGTGACCAACAAAGCAAAAGATTTCATTTCTGTCTCTGTAGGAGAGATCTTTTAAGTAACTGTTTGATCGCTTGGACAGATTAGGCTGACTCTGAACTGTTCAAGAGAAACATGCTTGTTTCCCCAGCTCCCTGCCTCCCAACCCCCAAAGCGATAAGCCATCTGTAAACATGCTCAGAAACTCTTTCCTCTGCCTTCTTGGGTTTGCCACTTTGAAGCAGGGCTGCCGGAAGACCTCTATATGAGATGAGAAGGCCTTGCCAGCTGATAAGGGAGCCAGGAGACAGCCGAAATCCACTCAGTAACAGAGATTAGTGAACCTGAGAAAGCTGGTCTGGCTTGAAGACTGGGTTGAAAAATATGAGGTGTGAATTCAATCAAAATGAACTCAAACACCAACCTCCCATCCATTACCCTCATCCCAGAGGCAGAAAGCTCAGCCAGATACTAAGCATATCCACCCAAATTCAGAAAGTCCTTCAGTTTTAGAAACAATTCTTATAACTTTTCTCTATTTGTGGCTTGCAAGTTTCATTCGGGGTGCAAGTCACCTGAAGAGCTTCTTTGCATGCAAATTCTGTGCTCTGATACCACAGTCTGACTTACACAGTCTAGTTTAAGATGTGGTATTAATGGTTTGAATGCAAAATGTCCCACAGGTTCATGTGTTTAATTAAACAGTTGATATCTAGCTGGTGATGCTGTTTGGGGAGGTTGTAGGATATTTGAGAGGTGGGGTCTTACTGAAGGAAGTTGATCTCAGTGAGGAGTGGGGGTGGGGTTTGAGGTTCATAGTCTGACCTTGTTTCCTGTCCCATCTGTGCTTTGTGGTCTGCTGAGATGTGAGCATGCAGCCTCGGAATCCTGCTGCCACCACATCTCCATAGTGATGGCTTATACCTTCAAACTGTAAGGCAAAATAAATCTCTCCTCACTTGTTTCTCCTCCCTCCCTCCCTCCCTCCCTCCCCCCTTTGCTCTCTTTCTCTCTGAGACAGGGTCTCATGTAGGAGAGGTTTGAATTCCTAATCCTCCTGCCTTTACCTCCCAAGAGCAGGGATTATAGGCTTGTACCACCATGCCTGGTTCTTAAAATGTATCTTATCAGGTCATTTATTCATAGTGACAAGGAAAACAATTGATGTGGATTCTCAGTAAGACCACAGAGGCTGCTAACTCAGGCCACCCAAGCCAGATTTTAAAAATCACGACAGGACTGTGATTCTGTGGTACATACTAATAGTGGAGGTGAGAATACTGAAATATAGTTATCCCTTGGACTCCATGGGACTGAGTTCAAGACTCCTGGGATTCCAAACCCCATAGATGCTTAGAGGGTCTTTTATATAAAATGGACTAGTATGTGCATATAACCTATGCATATCCTGAATATACCTTACGTTTTCTCCAGATGACTTATATCAATAATATCTGATATACCACCAATGCTATTGCAGCTGTTCTGTAGTGTTTAGGGAAGAGTGATAAGAAAAATATGTCTCTATCTGTTCATTATAATTGACAACTTTTTAAGCAAATATTTTTTGATCCTTGATTGGTTGGATCTGTGATGTGGAACCCACAGACACAGAGGGGTGGCTGTATCAGGGTAGTGGCTGATAAACAGCCACAGCCTTTAGTTTCCTGAGTGACACCAGCTGCCCCAACTGCCCTTCATCATTCCAGGGCCTCTTAGGCTCCACAATTGAGGCACCAAAGAATTCATGTAGAACCTAATAGGATCCTTGTACCTGCTGCTGAGGCTGGTGCCTGCTCTGATTGGCTGCTGTCCCTAATCACTGATGTCTTCACCCACCCCCCAACTCTGGCATGGCAGCACACACCAGCTCCTTAATGACCACATCAACACCGTTAGCCACTCTCTTCCACTCCTAGCACCTTCTTGCCTTCTTCTACCGCTTTCCTGGTAGTCCTTCCATTCCTGACCTCTGACTCCATGCTCCACCTCTCTGTGTTGACGCTCTGTCCTGGGTCCTATCCCTAAGTGATGACACTAAGTACCTTTTAAATGCCAGTGACTGCCAACAGATGGTTACCTCTTCTAGAATTCTGGGCATATTTCAGTGTCATTTGCCAGTTCCACAGGGATGTCCATGAGCACCTTGAACTCACCATAGGCCAAGAAGACCCCTGAATCCCAGTATTCTCCCCCAGCCTACGTCATCTCTGGAGCTGGGCCTTAAAGGGATTTGTTCAAGTCCAAAGTCTAGAAGTTTAGCCCTCGTTACTTTCTTCCATACTACCACAGAAAATTCTACTAGGCTACCCAGAATCCACCCACTTCACTCTGCCTACTCCACTGCCAATGAACCACTGTCACCACTGCCTTGGGCACTGACCTGCTTCCTCCCACTTCTGTCCTTCTAAGACCCATTATCTGTCTCCTGGAAAGATGGCTTTTATTAAAACACAATCAGGGCTAGGGGGATGGCTCTGTTGGTAAAGTGCTTGGTGCACAAGCATGAAGACCTAAATTTGGATCCCCAGTACTCACATAAAAGTCAGGTTTGGTGGCATACACCTTACATCCAACGCTAGTGGGTGGAGACAGGGGAATCCTAGGGGCTAACTGGCCATCCAGTCTAGATGAAACAGCGAACTCTAGGTTCAATGAGAAACCCTGTCTCAAAAAATAAAGTGGAAAGTGATAGAGAATGACCTCCAATGTCAGTCTCTAGCCTCTACTCGCACACTCACTAACCATTTGGCAAAAGAGCTAGACACACACACACACACACACACACACACACACACACACACACACACACTCATATGATACCAGACTGCTCAAAATTCTCCAATGATTCTCTTTTGTATTAGCATGAGGCCCAAATTCTTTATTAAAATATTTTACTTATTATTTTTATTTTTGTGTATGAGTGTTTTTCCTGCATGTATGTAAGTGTACCACATGCGTGCAGTGCCTTGAAGAGGCCACAAGAGGGTGTTGTATCCCCTGCAACTGGAGTTACAGATGATTGTTAGCCACCATGTGGGTGTTGGGTTGAACCCAGGTCCTCTGGAAGAACAGCAAGTGTTCTTAACCACTGAGCCATTTCTTGAGCCCCAAGACACAAATTCTTTACTTTAGCATGCAAAGGTCCTATTTGTGATTATCTCAAACCCTCTGAGCTATCACAACCTGGCCTTTCTGCCCTTCCCTCCATTCCTTAGAGCATCCCAAACTCATTTCTGCCCCAGAGCCTTTGCACTAGAAGACCTGATAGCCTGGAATGCTATTTCCTTGTCAGCTTAAGAGGACGTTTCCTGACCTTGCAAGCTTTACTGGCCACCCAGTCACTGTCTTCCTATCTCAATTCTTTGCAGCACAAACACTAATGCACACTTTTAATTGTTTACTTGCTCATTTCTTTGTTAACTGTCTATTTATCCCACTCTCCTTAAAGAGAATGTCAGTCTTAGAATGCTGTGACTTTGGAAATTTATACCCACATTAAAATACATACATATACACATATCACATTATACACATATGTACATATGTACAATGAGAGCATGAGTGTGCATTTGTATGTACCTGTGTGTGATGGGGTACTTTGTAGGTGCATGTGCATGTGAGTGCACATGCATATGGAAGCCAGAGGTCAACTGTGGGCATTGTTCCTTAGGCATCGTTTGCCTTTTTGGAGATGGGGGTCTCTCATTGGCTTGGAACTTGCCCACATGCTAAGCTGGCTGGTCAGTGAGCCCCAGCACTATGATTGCAAGTGCAGGCCACCACACCTGGACTTTTGTTTTCTAAACCTGGGTTCTGGGGATCAGACTTAGGTCCTCACGCTTGCAAGGCAAGCACTTTATTAACTGTGCTGTCTCCCCAGCTGGACATTTATACCTCTTCCCTCTTTATTCAACATGGACAGGACTCAAGTCAGCCAGCCCTAGGACTGTTACTATATCATGAACTAGGAAAGCAAAAAGCAAGCTTGTTAGAATGGAGTACAAAGCAAAACTTTATCATTCCAAGCAAGACAGAGACTCAGAAGAAGCAAAGGTGCCCAGGGCTTGGTATAATGATGGTCAGTTGTTCATTTGTGGACTAACTATAGCAGAATGGGGATGGTGCATCTGAGTTTACAGGCTCCTGTAGCTCCCTTCCTGAAGAACCTGTGAGGTAGAGTCTGGAATCTATGTTTTGCTATCTGGGTGCACAGACCTGGGCAGAACTGTTGTGGCCATGGAGGAAGAGGCCTTCAGGGCCTACCTCTGTGGCAGTTCCTCGCTCCCTCTGCCCTGGGCATTGCAGATGTATGATTCCTTGTGGCAAGGGGCTAGCCTGAGCATCCTAAGACTCTTGGCAGCATCCCTGGCTTCCTCTTTCAGATACCGGAGCTCCTGCTTCTGGTTATGATGACTTTTGTGTCTCTTAACCCTGCTCGGCTTTTCCCAGGAGGAAAATGGGCCTCTGGTTGAGAGTCCCTGTTCTAGGACCTCAGGCATGTTCTATATTGCTGACACAAGTGCCAGGAGATGTCTATACCCAATGGTCTAGAAGGGTCTGTTACCCAAAGTAACAACAACACAAGGCCAACTTATGGTAAAGAATCATCTCCACTACCAAGTGTATCTGGGCTGGCTAATTGTATACACTGAAATCAAGAGCTGCTTTTAACTAATCTAAAAGAGATAGCCTGGTCAAAGCCTATTTGAAGACTGCCATGTTTTAAAAACTCGACATGACTTAAAACAGAATCCTATAAGTTCCTTTGCTAAAATACTTTCAGGATGTATTAGGTATAACAATAGTTTGCTACATAAAAACGGCTTTGAAAATCTTAAAAGTGTTCTAAAAGAAAAAGGACTTTTTTTGTGAGGCATTAAATTGGATGTGAATATGACAGATTTCAAAGACTGTCAAAATAACGAATTTACATCATAAATGCAGCAGCCTTCTTTTTAAAGGCTCTTCCACAACTCAGGAAGGCATTTAATGGTGAGCAAGTTCAAAATGTCGCCGACTCCCACTGGTACAAGAGGGAGGCGATCCCCAGTAGAGTCGCCTGGCTTCAGATAATGTCTCTGCCTCTTTTCAAGTTAATAAACTGCACTCCTGTCAAATTGCAGATAAATGAAAGAGATGGCACCATTGTGTTCTCCCACATCTTGCTAAGAAAGATATCTCCCAATATTTCGGGAGGACCAGTATGCCAAAAAAAATAAACTTGAAATAAATCCACCCTGCCGTGACTTTCCAGGATCAAAGACGATGAGATTTCCACTGAAACACTTTTCTGAAGTTTGCCGTGCTTTCGTTCCAATAGCGGCTCATTAAGAGGCTTCTAATGCGTTTGATTGTTTCAAAGTTAGCCATCTAAATTTTTAATCATGTATGAGTGCACGGTAGTCACAGGGTCGCACCCAAATGCTGCGAAGCCTTTGTATCCCAAAGAGTCATGTCAATATAATATTTTCCAGGATGATCAGCAGGTAGGCTTTGGGAGGGGGCAGCTTCAAACAGCTCCTCTCTTTGATGAACGGGTGGACAGCTTTCTGAAGTTGCCTTTTAAAGAAAAATAAGTCTGAGCGTTTTGAAATCTGGTTTCTTTTCTTTTTGAGAGCGTGGGGCTGCTGGTCTGTTTCCCCCTCTTTTTTCTATGTTAATAAGAGAGGGTGAAATACGGCTTAACCAGGGCCCCAGCCTCTCTAACTGGGGTCTCTGGGACAAGAAATATACTCCTTTACTTTTACTCTTGGATTTAATGTCTCTAAACATGAATCCCTCTTCTTTGAGGGTATTGTTTTTCTGTCTCAAGATCCTCATATGGGGCTAAAGAGGTAGCTTAGCAGTTAAGAGAGCTTGCTGGTCTTTCAGAGGACCAGAGTTCAGTTCCCAACATACATATCAGGCAGCTTACAACCACCTGTAACTCCAGCTCCAGGGAATCTGACACCCTCTTCTGGCCTCATACATACATGCACATACATACAAGAGACACACATACATGTAGTGAAAAACAGATACTAATGTTTAGGAACACAGAAGGAAGGCACTGGAGCCAGCTCTGTGGAGCATCAGCTACTCCAGGCTTGTAGGAATGGTAGCTATATTTCCAACAGACAAACAATGCAGGAGAGAGGGAACAGCTACCACCATCCTATGGAAGATACAGCTAAGGTAACCCAGGTCGGAAGAATCTTGGGAGGCATGAAATCCAGCCTTGACCTTGAGACTGCTCTTAACCCACTCTGTACTTAAATGAGTGTTGATTATGCCAATAGATCCTGTTCTAAGGACAAATCAGCATACTTAATCATTGGAGCAGCAGTATGTGGCAATGGCATCACTTGGATGAATGTCTTCCGAGGTCATATGCAAAACACTGATGGGTTCCTAGGGTGGCATTGGGAGGTCCCATATACCTTGAGGAGATAGTGCTCAGGAGGAGGTTTGTCTAGCTTCATTTCTAACATTATGATGAAATATCCTCATCAAAAGCAACTTAGGGGAGGAAGGGTTTATTTTATCTTATAATTCCAGGTTACAGTCCATCATTTTGATAAAGTCAAGGCAGGAATTCAAGCAGTTAGTCACATTTCATCCACAGTCAAGAGCGGAGAGTAATGAATGCACACAGGTGGCCTGCTGGCTATCAGCTAGCCTTCTTTCTTATACAGTCCATGTCTCAGCCTAGGGAATGGTGCTACCCACAGTGGGCTGGGTCAGTTAACAGTCAAGACAACCCCCCACAGACATGCCCACAGGCCAACCTGACCTAGATAATTCCTTAACTGAGACTCTCTTCCCAGGTGATTCTAGGTTATGACAAATTGACATTTAAAAGTAAACATCACAGAGGTCTTTAGGTAATTGGGGAAGTGCCCCCGAGAGGGAATTATGGGACCCTGGCCCACTTGTCTCTCTTTGCTTCCTGGCTCATGGTATGAATGCTTGCTCTGGCTATTGTGTGTTGCTTTTGACAAAGGCTCAAACCTATGGAGCTTCCTGACCTTGGATCTGAATCTCCAGAGCCATGAGTCACATAAGCCTCCCTATGCTTCACAAGTAAGCTGTGTCAGGGCTTTTATTAATGTGGCACAATGCTGACTGATACAGACAGTTTCTTGGATTACCTTTGCTGTACAGGTAAAGTAATAGAGGCACAGAGTTGGGAAGGTGCATTGTAGGGTTTGAACCCAGGCACATGGGCTCAGAGCCACGTTCTGGTTGTCCAGAAGTCACTATTATTGATAACTGAGTTGACTACAAAGTTCAGAGTTGTTAGAGATGTGATTAACTTTGGTCCACTCCAGGGTCTTGAAGTAGGCTTTTCTTCTTGGTGCTAGCAGCCTTTGTTCAGAGAGAGAGGAGTTGGGGCAAGATGAAGAGCTCAGCACAAACTAGCTCTTTTTTAAAAAAATTTGTGTATGTGGACTATAGAGATGGTTAAGAAGTTAAAAGCACTGCCTGCCCTTCCAGAGGATCGGAGTTCAATTCTCAGCACCCACATGGCAGCTAACGATTGTCCATAACTCCAGTTTCAGGGGATTCGACACCCTCTTCTGACCTTCAAGTTCATTGCATGACATGGGTGCATTTACATACATGTGGGCAATACACTCATACACATAAAATAAAAATAAATAAAATTTTTAAAAATGTGTGTGTGTTTGTGTGCACATGTGTGTGAGTTTGTGCATGTGGGTTCAGTGTCTGCAGTGGCCAGAAGAGGACACCAGATCCCCTGGAGCCAGAGTTATAGGTGGTTGTGAGCCACCCAATGTGGGTGCTGGGAACTGAACTCTTGTCCTCTGGAAGAGCAGTGGGCTCTCTTAATCACTCACCATACAAACTGACTCTTTGTTGGGGAGACTACTCGAGTCAGGAGTCTGTGGTCTTCCCTTAGGGGATAAAGGGACACACCAGAGGCTGAATGCTGTCATCATACCACTCCATTTTGGGGGTACTATGATTCTACCTATTTGTGAATTCTTTTATGTCCCCCAAAGCAACTCTTTAATGTGTGGACACCTCAGATGTCTTAAAAATTTCCTCTAAAAATGTCCAACTTAAACGCTATGTTATTTATGTAGAAATCACGGCAATATTTCCTCAAGAGCCTAACTTTTTCTTTGTGAGCCATTATTCGTTTTGTGGAAGGAATGGTTTCTGTTTTATTATAATGTGATAAGAACACTAGGATCTATTGATTACATCCTTATGTGTCAAGTACTCTTGTAAGCATTATATATAGAGAAAAAAACCGTTCTGCTCTAAATATTTTCTATATACATATATACATCTATCTATCATCAACCTATCTATCATCAACCTATCATTTATCTGTCTGTCCATCTGTCTGTCTGTCTGTCTGTCTATCTATGCATTTAATCCCCCCTGCCAAGTATATGATGTTTGGCTGCTATGCAAAAGAGAAATTTAGATACAACGAAGTTGGTAGCATACCATGATGTTGGTAGCACTGTCAAGGTCATTCAACTTCTAAGCAGTGAGGTCAAGATACATCCAAGCAATAAGCTGCTCTTTCCTGGATATCATGAATCCATCTTCCAGCCTATTGAAAGGAACTCTCTAACCAACATTTCACCTTCATGTGCTCTTTTGCAGTGGACCTAGGCATGACCAGTACATGTGAGAATGTTCCAGAAAGTCTTCCAAGAGGCTACAGATGAGGACCCCTGAACCATCTGTGGAAAGAGAGTCTTGGGGATTCATAAGTTGGAGTTACTGCCCAAGGGATGGGCGGCCGAGTCACACCATGAGTGGCAGAGCAGGAAGGAGCTGGCTGGCATCAACCCAGCTAGAGGGTCCCTGGGGATGGGTCAGCACCTGAGCAGAGAAGCAGCCCTGAGCACCACTCAGCCATCCTGATTAAAAGTAGATGACGCTCAGAGAGGCCACAGATGTGGGGAAATGGGTACTCTTGGATACGAGGGGTGGGAGCAAAATTGGTGTCACCTGTCTGCAGGACGATTCAAACAATATAGAAATAGCCCTAAAATGTGCACGTTATATATTTGACCATTATTCGAAAAGAAGTACAGACAGCAATATTTAGATATAACTGTGTTCTTTGCATTATTTATGAGTGAAAAATTTGAAACTCCCTAAATGTACCCCCAAATTGAATAT
>NW_008346898.1:2654028-2672204 GCF_000622305.1 Nannospalax galili | reverse complement strand
GAAACTCCCTAAATGTACCCCCAAATTGAATATTGTTTAGATGTTCTATATTCGATATGACATACTACAAACCATTACATAGAACATGTAAAGGAATAATTAGACATGGAACACAACTCATACTGCATAATTAAGACAAAAGGAAATGTACGAAGTCATACATGGTGAGTTAATATTTTTAGTAATTAAAAAATAAAACCACATAGAAAGCAGGCTAGAAAGACTATATTAGCCAGCTCAGCCTGCTATCCAAAGATATCATAGACTAGTGGCTTAAACAGCAGGAATTTCTTTTTCCACAGTGTGGAGGCTGGAAGTCTGAGATCAAGGTGCCAGCTCGCTTGATTCCTGCTGAGGACGTCCATCCTCTTTATAGTCACCTTCTTGCTGTGCCTGATGTGGTCTTTCTGTGTGTGCTCAAAAAGGATTCTCTCTCTCTCTCTCTCTCTCTCTCTCTCTCTCTCTCTCTTTCATTTATTCTCTTTTGTTTGGGATTTTTGTTGCTATTATTGTTCTGTCTTGCTTTTTTGAGACAGTCTCAAGTTTGCTTCAAACTCACTATGTAGTCGTGGATGACCTTGAACTTACCATCCTCCTTCCTCTACCTCTAAGTGCTAGAACTACAGGCATGTGCCGCCACACTGGTTTATGTGGTGTTGCAGCTAGAACCCAGGGCTTTGTGTATACTACGTAAGCACTCTATTAACTGAGTTACAATTGCAGCCCTTGTGGGTTTTGTTTGTTTGTTTGTTTTTTGAGACAGGGTCTCACTGTGTAGCCCAAGCTGACCTGGAACTTCCTGGGAGTGCTGGACTACAGGTATGGACTGTAATTCTTCCTCTTCTTTTAAAGATACAGTACTACCCAGTTGAAACTGCACTCTATTGTAAGGGACTAAATCCCTCATAAACAAACAAGATCACCTAGAAGAAATAAAGATGGCACACTTCCTGTTTCTCCTTGGTCCATGGCAGGAAGGACTTATTTTTAACTCCAGTGGTGTTCTTTCAACTGACCTGCTTTGAGTTATGTAGCCCAGAGTATCTCAGTTTGGAGATGTGACCTGTCAGTCTTCTCTTCTTTAAATTGCCCAATCCAAAATTAGGGAGAAGACACCACTAAAACACTAGGAAAGCTCAAATCCTTCCAAGAATACTGGATTCTCGGCTTCCTATCCCTTCTCTGCTTGCAGAGAGCTTCATTTTTCTGTATGAATGTGTGTGTGTGTGTGTGTGTGTGTGTGTGTGTGTGTCTTTAGGTATATGGATGTGATGCTTTATCTTTCAATAATAGTTTGTTTGCCTGTTTCTCTCGGTTGGTCTGAGGTTTTCCTGCCTTTAAATTCCTCAGTTTGTTGAGAAAACAAAACCCAACCTTATCCCTAGACTGATAATGTACCAACTGCAACACTATGACCTGATTTAATTTATTTTTCTATAAAGCCCTTTTACTAAATACAATGGAGAACAGGGCTTCAACATATAAATTTGGGGAATCAAAGAGACATATAAATTAGTCTATAGCAAATATCAAAATGCTAAGAACAATTATAACCAAGCGGTAGCTGTTATGGTTTGGATGTGAGATGTCACCCCCACAAGGCTCCCATGTTGAAGACTGGGTCCCCAGTTGACAGATCCAATGATTAAGTGTTCTAACTTCATCAATGTAGCTTCCCTAGATGAATTCAGAGTTGAATGAGGAAGTCAGTCACTGGGAATGTGCCCTGGAAAGCTACATCTTCTTGTTACTCTCTGTTACCTGGCCATCATTAAGTGAGCAGCTCTGTTCCACCATGATGCTTTACCTCACCTCAACATAGCGCTAGCTGACCCTGGACTGAGACCTCCCAAGCTGTGAGTCAAAATAAATCCTTCCTTCTTTAAGTTTCTTTTCTTGAGTATTTTGTCAGTCATAAAAAGTCTGGCTAACACGAGGAGGATGCTGGAAATGAGTCTTAGGTCCTCTATCATTAAATCTTTTCGTTAATAAACATAATTTCTTTATTACAATAGAAAATGTTTCTGAACTTCAGATACTTTTTGGTTCAAGTGATTTTAATTCATTTTATCCAAATGTGTCCTAAAGGCCTCATCTCTAGTCAGCCAGTTGACTCTATCCCTTCATGCCTGGGGTCATTTTACTACAATATCTAGCCCTGTCTCCTTCTGCTCTGGACAGCTTGAGACATACCCAGGTCAGAGGATCCCTTGTGATCAATGTCTGAGTAACTCCAATGTATGATTGACCTTGTCCAGGCAGAACCTGACTGTGGCTGTGTGTGATGCCCAAGATGTGATAGATGGTGCCCTTCCTACAGCCACACTACTTAGAAGCAGAGCCCATTAGAGAAGGTGGTAACTTGAGAATCCAGGGTTTGGGGTTTTGTTTAGAAGGATTCCAGTGAGACTGCAGCATGAATGCCTGGGAGGAGAAAGGACTTCACCAGACTGGAACGGCCTGAGCTTTGGAGCCAAACCATGAGGTGTGATTCCCACATGGGAGGCCCAGACATCCAGCCTCCACTTCCCACTCAGCTCCACCTCCCTCAAGTAGGGGAGCCAAGAGGCTCATCTCTGTAACAAACCCCATGACAGTATCAAGGCCAAGATCTACAGTTTACTATCTGTGCGTGTTTCTTCCCCTAGGGTCAGTTTCTTTCTGACATCAGCCTGAGGACTGGGACTAATTTGCTGGTATCACTGTCGCTATTACACACAGAATGACCCACCTGCACTTAGCCTCCACACCCTGGTCCCTTAAGGTGCCACTTCAGGCACAACATTTTCCTTTCTGATGTCAGCTGACTCAACTTTCAAATAGAAACAAAAGGATATGCCCTGCCTACCTTACAGGAATTAAACACAGCATATCTCCTGCTTGCTCTTGCATCCCTGGTGGCTCACATAGTGCCTGCCAACAGAATCAATGTATAGAGAAAGAATTCATGATCACTCAGAAGTTTTTACCAGTTGGTCCAAGAGATGGGCAAGTCACAGTATGGGTGGTGGGCAAAGGCTCCTATCAGCTGAGCCAGAGGGAATCCCTGGAGGAGGTAAACATACAGCAGTATGCATGGATGCTTCTGATGGGAAAGAGGAGGTAAGAGGCCCGCTCACCTCAAACACTGCAGGATGTGGTACATGTTCAGTATATTCTGGGTGACTGAAGGAAGGAGCATATAAGCTGGTGTGGATGGAAGCCGTTTTCAAAGTATACAGAACCATCAGAGACTGAGAGCCTCCCCTGCTCCCTGGGTGACAGTCCCCAGCTTCCTGTGGAGGTGACACTGCAGAAGCGAGATATACAAGCCTGGCCTTGGAAATCCCAGGGTGGTGTTGTGTAGCAATTTCCTCCTGTATAAAACCTTCCATGTTGGAGGGGAGCTCATTAAGAGAACAGGGTGTTAGAAAGATAGGTGAGGGGCTGGAGAGATGGCTCCGCGCTTAAGAGCTACTGAGTGTAGCATTTTAACTGGGTATACAAATGTATATAACTGCATTTGACTTTTACATGTGTTATAGGGATTTGAACTCAGGTCCTTATGCTTAAACAAGTGTTTTACCTACTGAGCCATCTCCTCAGCCCCATTTGCTCTTTTTAAAATTGGATGTAATTTTTTATATATTTTATTTATTATTTTTATTTTATGTGTATAAGTGGTTTGCCTGCATGTGTGTAAGTGCACTTGTGTGTTCAATGCCCAGGGAGGCCAGAAGAGGGCATCTGGAACTGGAGTTACTGACAATTGTCGGCCACCATGTAGGTGCTGGGAACCAAACCTGGGTAAATGCTGAGGAGAGCTCATCAATGAGATATGCTAGCCAGTAAAACAATAACAGCGCAGTCGTCAGTGGTGTAATTCAGTGATTAGAGTTTGCTATTCACCCATCTAACAATTCTCAGAGAGGGGTGTTCTGGCTACCAGGCGGCTTCCATGTAGTGATGCAGGGCTGGTGTTCTTTCCACCTGTGTCTCTGCCTTCCTCTAGGGGAAGGTCTCTGCTATCGGCTGGTAGGGTCAGAAGAAGAGGAAGTGGAGACCACTGATGTCTTCAGCTCTTTAGTCCACAAATGATGCTCATCCTTCTCACATTCCATCTATATGAAGTACTCACATGTCTCATGGAAATGCAAAGTGGGCTGGGAAATGTAATCCTGCAGGGTAGCTAACCCTTCCCAGCCACTGCCTTACATTTGGGGAGGGACTGTATATATTGATGGCAGGCATCTAGGTCTCTCTGCCACAACAGTATAAAGGGCTTGTCCTAGCTTCCTTTCCTGTTGCTGTGATAAAATTCCCTGACAAAAGCAGCTTAGGGGAGAAAGGGCTTCTTTGGCTCACAATTCCAGGTTACAGCCCATCACTGTGGGAAACCGAGGCAGCAGAAACTTAAAGCAGCTACTCCATCCACAGTCAGGCATGCATGCTTATACTTAGTCCTTTCTCTCTCATTCTCTCTCTCTCTCTCTCTCTCTCTCTCTCTCTCTCTCTCTCTCCTTTATACAGTTCAGTACCCAAACCCAGGGAATGGTGTGGCCCACTGTTATAGGCAGGTGTTTTCACCTCAAGCAATGCAATCAAGACAATCCCCTACAGACATGCCCACAGGCCAACCCAATCAAGACAGTCCCTCATTGGGACTCTCTTCTCTTCCCTGGTGATTCTAGATTGTGTTAAATTGACAAAACCAATCACCACAGGGCTTTTCACTCATAACATGATGTGTTTTAGTCTAACACTATCATACAAGAGGACATGAAATTCCTCTTCTCTTGCTTCTAATTTTTCTGTCAAAGAAGAGAATAATCAGCCTGACAGAGTAGAGGGGACACTGACAAAAAGGAACCCATTGAACACCACCAATATTAAACATTTATTGACTCTAGTCAGAAGACTCTTTGGGTCATGTGGTTCAACCTCAGGGATTCCAAGATGAATTGTTAGAATGATGCCAAACGAGACCTCTTAGAACAGCAAAGGGACCTGGAGATGAAAGGTGGGTGAAGATTACCCCCAGTTGTCACAGAGGAAAGGAGGATGTCTCTCTACATGGTTGCTTGGTGAATCTACTACAAATACATTGCTCAACTCCTAAAGTCCTAAGAACTTTTAAGGCTAATTCTTCTGCTCATAGATCGGTGAATACATGGAGTCCCAAAACCAAGACAGGCCAAGGCCAAGACCACGCAGTTTCATTCCCTTAGTCCTGATGATCTGGCAGGTCAAAGAGATGCAATGGACACTGATAATCGAGCTTTAGAGAGCACTTGGCAAGATCGCTCATAAAATCCAGAGAGATTACTTGACCTGGGAAATGGTACAATTAGTTCGATTTATAACCAGCTGATAGGTTGTCCCCAAAGGATTCTGATAAACAGGATATAGAAGCTGCTAAATTAAGACCTTTAAGAGTGAGACAGATAACGTCAATAAGTAGGAACGGACCACATGCTTGATGACTGGGAACAGTGAGAACAGAGGCCAAATGCAGAGAGCATATGTCGACTACTGACTGTGCTCACTACACAAGTTCCAGGTGTAATGTACGGTCACAACTGATATAACTGCACAGCTTCTCTGCTTGTTGGATTGTGGATCTGGCCTTGACATGGCTTCAGTATTTCAAGAGAAGCTAAAAATCCAGATGTTGGCTACTAATTCAAAGGTAAAATATTTTAAAAAACTCATAAAATATTATTCAGGGCAAACAAAACACATCTGCAGGGCTCATTTGGAAGCTGGGCCATCAATATGTGAGCTCTGACCCCAAGAAAAATTTCTAGTAGCACAGGGCTGTGTTATAGGTCCACTTCTATTCAACATGATTATCAAAGACTTGGATTAAGCTCTAGATAATATGAGGATCAGATTGATTATTGATCCAAAGCCAGAGGAACAGTTGGATGACCAGCTCTGGATTCTGAATCACTTCAAGAGACTGAGACAGGTGCTGAGTTGTATAAGAACTCTTGGGTAAGCCAGGTATGGTGGTGCATTCCTTTGATCCCAGCACTCAGGAGGCACAGGCAGGTGGATCTCTATGAATTAAAGGCCAGCCTGGTCTACATAGCGAGTTCCAGGCCAGCTGGAGCTACAGGAAGACCCTGTCTCAAAAAGAAAAAACAAAACAAAAACAAAAACAAACAAACAAAAAAAACCTCTTGGGTAAACAAATGTTAGAGCATGTTTGTGTGTGTGTGTGTGTGTGTGTGTGTGTGTGTGTGTGTGTGTATGCAGGGGCAGCTCCACCATACAAGTACATATGGCGTAACAAGAGCACATGGTGAGGGGGAAATGCTGTGCCATTGCAGCTGCCTGTAGATCAGTGCCAGGCATCAGTATGATGTGGCTTCCAAGTTGCAAAGGGATTTGCAGGTGCATCAGGAGTTGTGGATTCTGTTCCGCTCTGGCCAGCAGCAACTGGAACTTTGCCTTGTTTCTGGGAAACATCTGAGATGGACACAAAGAAATTGGAGCGCATCTGGGGGATTGCAGCAAGAGCTTGAACGCTATTCAAATGCAGAAGGGAAGGCTGAAGGAATTAGGGTCTTTTGCCTTAGAGAGCAAAAAAGCCTTGGCATGGAAATCCTCAGTGTTAGCTGTTAGGTCCAAGTGAGCACACCAAGGGTAAGGTATCAAGAGTCAGAGTCTGGTCAAACTTTCAGGTACCCTGCAAGCATGTCTCTGGTTTGGGGAAGGCTTGTCCTTACTTCATCCCTGAAGACAGATGCATGGGAGCAGCAGGTGGGCTGTCTTTGGCCAAGATCAGGGTGGAGGGAATCTGTTAAATGTATGGCCATCAGACATAATGGACACAGCTGATGGATGCAGGAAATGCCCAGGCAAGATTTAGTCATGAATTTTTAGCAACTGCTAAAAATAGTCATGTTAATAAACTTCTGACAGTTAGAACTGGTAAGGGACAACCCATCAAAGGAAATTGGAGGGTGTTTGTGACAGTGGGGGCTTAGAAATCCAAGCATCTCTGTCATTATAAACCTAGTTTCGAAAGGGTAGGGGTGTTGGAGATATGGCTCAGTGGGTGAAATGCTCCTTATACAAACATGAAGATCTGAGTTTGGATCGCCAAGTTCCATATAAAATGCTGGGCATAGTGGCACATGGTTATAATCCCAGTGCTGGGAGACAGAGAGAGGCAGACCTCCCCTGGAGCTCACTGCTCAGCCAGTCTAGCAATTTGCTAAGCTCAAGGCTCAGTGACAAGCCTTGCCATAAAAAATAGGGTGGATTGAGCTCACCTGGGTCTTGTGCTCAATGCCACCATTACCACAAGTTCACATGTGTAAGCATCCAGTCACCTGAAAGTCTCTTTTACTACTGGCTGAGGGAGAATAGATCTTACTTAAAATCTCTAGATAGGCTGACTAGACTCCAGTGGATGAATTTTCACTGAGGGTCACCTGGGTACAAATGCTTGACTGGATAAGACTTAACATGTATGATGAAATGCATGAGGTCTGGCAGGGGTGTAGGAGGGTGTAGATGGGGAAGGGGGAGTCTAAATTTGATTAAGAACTGTTGTATGAAATGTACGAAAGCTCAATAAAAAATTTAAAAATGAGTTGGAGGGGCTGGAAAGATGGCTCAGTAGTTAAGAGCACTGACTGCTCTTGCAGAAGACCCAGGTTTGAATCTTAGCACCCACATGGCTAACAACTGACTGTAACTCCAGTTCTAGGGGATCTGACACCCTCTTCTGTCCTCCACAGGCATTGCACAACATGGGTGCACTTACATACATGGAGGCATTACAGTCAAGCACATAAGATAGATAGATGATAGATAGATAGATAAATAGATAGATAGATAGATAGATAAGATAGATAGATAGATGATAGATAGATTAGATAGATAAATAAATAATAAAAATTTAAAAATCAGGTGAAGAGTAATAGATGAAAATATTTAAAGTTAACTCCTGGTCCTTATACGCATGCTTCTATGAGTGTACACACACTGGCATGCACGCACACACACACACACACACACACACACACACACACACCACATGCTAAAAGCAAAAGAGGAAGAACCATATTACATTTGTTGAAGATGGTACACACTGCAGGAGAACAAGGGCGCTGGATATTCAGTCGAATTTTCAGTAATGATTGTGAAAATTCTGGGGTCCCTCTCAGTGGGACCTACATATCATCAATTAAACTATAGTTCTAGAGCAAAGTCTTTAACAATCAAACCATAACCCTCATGGATGAACTAGCTCAACCTGTTTATTACACCAGTTAAGAATCTGATCTTCCAAACAGTGAAGTGATTGGTCTAGGGTCAGAAAACTGGTAAATGACAAAATCATAACTCAACCAGGTCTCCTGACCTGAGCTTTTTCCATGATCTTTGTGATCCTGTTTGGATATTCCACAGAAAGGGTGACTTCAGATGGTATTAAAAAATCTTGGTACTAATTATAATGCTTTAAAACTTAAGAGTTGGTCTTAAGACACATCCATTTTGGTTTCTATAGTGTTTTCCCAGGCAGATTGGTTTTGAGATTCATCTTCCTGCATGTTCTGCAAACTGTCGGTCTTTCCTATCTGGGGTTCCCTGGATATCTTTTTCCAGAGATAAAGGTTGAAGAGGATCTTGGGAGACACAGGCTCTTCCATGTATGAAGGTCAGTTCCACAGCTGTCCTTCTATTCATTCTTCCCTCTGAGTCTGACTGGGATGACCAGGTAGGTAGAGGTTACCCAGGTCCACCTTCCAGATTGTACCTAACCATAGTCCACATGCACACACACACTGCCTGAAACCATCGCCTTCACTAGTCACTGTTCTGTGACCTTAGAACCATTGCTGCCCCAACTATCTCGGAAGGTGCTGAGGGGAACTGCCTTGGGGCACAATCTGCCCATACTGAGGCTCTATCATCGCTCAACAACGTCCCTTCACCTTCCACCCACCAGTGTCCAGAAAGAGTGACGAAGCAATGTGTGGTAGAGAAGACATTTCTCCTGGGACTCTAGCTTTGATCCGCTAAGGTGAAGCTTTCTAGGGATGGAGCTGAAGAGATGTGCACAGGTTTCTCCTCCAGGACCTCAGGGGAGATGTCCTTTCCCTCTCCCTCTCTGCAGCTCAGTGACCCATACTTCCACAAGTACAATTTTTACCAAGTTAGGAGAACTCTCTCCATTCTGAAATTTAAGAAACCTGCTCTTCCCTCAGAATAGACTGGATTCTGCACAGAAAACATGAGGGATCAGTTGTCTCTCAAGGGCCAGAGGAAAAGTCCATTTCAGTGCTACAGCGGGGAGAGGAGAATCTCTGAAACACAGAATCATTGCCTGCAGCCCTGGAGGTTTAAGACTGCTCTTGGAAGTGCTCCAAACACTTATCAGAGCAAGAGTAGGATGACCTCTTGGTGAGGCAGAGAACTAGAGCTTGACACCAACCTCCCAAGCCTTTGCTGTATCATAGCCCTTCACACCAACTGCCCTACCTATTAAACAAAAATGGACATTTCATTAAGAACTAAGTGGTTAAGGTTGGCGTGATAGTGCATGCCTGAAATCCCAGCACTCAGAAGACTGAGGCAGGAGGAGGCTTGCCTTGAGTTTGAGGCCAGCTTGGGTTACATAGTGAGCTCCAGGCCAACATGGGCTACAGAGTAAGACCTTGTCTTAAATATACCCAGAGAGAGGTTGCAGGGAAGGGAAGGGAGGACTAACTTGTAGACTATGAGCCTGAACATTGGCTGCCCATCAGGACAGCCTGGGTTAGCAATGCAGCAATGTGTGCTTATAGCAGGGGAGGGTTTGCCTCCACACTGAGGCTAATCTCTGCGGCCACCACACCTTTATGGTGACCTTCAACCAGAGTTTGAATATCATCACAGTTCTGCACATCAACAGCACTGTCATGTTCTAGGATGCAAGAATATCTCATTTCATGCCTGTCCTCAGCCCTGCTTATCACTGAGCTCATCAGCCTTCAGGAAGGGCCCCAATCATCCCTGAGTTCTGATATCACATCCATGCAGCTTCTCCCCACACCAGATGGAGCCAATTTGAACGAGGCTGACTCACTGGTGAATACAATACTATAGAGATGACAGTGTGACTACTCAAGCCAGGTCATAAAACAATTCTTGCTTCCTCTTGACTCTTTCCCAGAACACTCTGAGTAAGCCAGTCACCATGTTGTAAAGACACCCAAGAAGTCCTCTGGAGAGGTCCACATGATGAGGAACTGAGGTATCTTGCTTACCCGTGAGTGGAAGCCCATCCTGCAGGTTGGATCAAGTCCTCAGTCACCTGCTACCCCATCTGACCTCCTGGGCGCTATCTCATGGGAAACCATGGTCCAGGGCCACCAGCTAAGCTGCTCTGGAATTCACAGAAACTATAAAAGACAGTATTGTTTATTGCTGTTTCAGTTGTTAAGCTTTAGGGTAATTTGGTCTACGGCTAAGCACAGCTGATGCATTCTCTGTAATGAACCAACAAGGAATGAGCATCTCTGGCCGCACCTGCACAGGACTCAGCTCTCAAGAGAGATGAAACTGCCCGTGTTTTGTTACAAAGTGCTTTAAGTCCACTCCCTGCAGGAGGAAGGGAATAGATAGCCTGGCATAACTCCGCTTCCACCAGAGGAACTTATTTCCACCAAACCCACCAGCCAAGATGTTTTTTCTAGCGTCCAAATGCCTGAAGTCAGTTTCTTCAAACCTCACCCTGGCACGGGCTCTTTATCCACTCAGAAGGTTCTTCTCTAACTCCTTGTCCTGGTCATATGCCATAAAATATGAATACAGAAAAAAGAAAAATTCCTAGAGTGAACAAAGGAACCCTTATAAATACCCAGGGTAGCTGAGCGCAGTGGAGCATGCTTTTAATCCCAGTACTCAGGAGGCAGAGGCAGGTGGGTCTCTGGGAGATCAAGGTCAGCCTGGTCTACATAGTGAGATAGTGAGTTCCAGGTCAGCTGGGGCTATAGGGAGCCCCTGTCTCAAAAAACAAAAGAAAAAAAAGAAAGAGCACTCAGAGTTCTGTGGACCCCAGTTTAAGAAACTCTTAAATAATGGACTTCCCACATGGTGGAATACTACATACAGTCGTTTAAAGGGATGTGGCAGGGCTGGAGGTACAGCTTAGTATTAGAGCACTTTTGCCTCAGCATGCACAAGGCCCTGGGCTCTACCTCCAGCACTTTGGGGGAAGGGGAAGGAAGTGGGTTAGGAGTATTGCCAAAGAGGTATGCCCAGGAAAGATGTTTATAATACACTCTAAGTCAAAAAGGAAAACACCTTCCATAGGTCTAGGGAGATGGTTCAGTGGCTAGTGAGGATTTGCATTCAGATCCCTGGGACTCATGTAAGGACAAGACAGGTATGACGACAGCTGGTAATCCAGCACTTGGGAGGCAGAGACAGGTCCACAGGACAAGCTGGCTGGCTGGGCTAGATGAATCTGTGAGGTCTCAGATGAGCAAGAGACCCTGCCTCAGTGAGTGAAATGGAAAGAGATTAAGGAAAACACCTGACATCAACCTCTGGCCGCCACACTATCCTGTGTACCCAGACATACACAAACACACATCACCCCCCCACACACAAAGGAAAAGAACTTCTAAAGGAACATGCATACTTGAGTAAATATATAATATTCATTATTATTTATTTTATTACACTATCATTGTGTGTATACATCCATGAATGATGAAGTACATTCCCATATACAGTTAGATATAAACAGATTGAGAGAGAACAGTTGGTCCTTCGTATCTGGGTTTTGCATCTGTGGGTTCAACCAACTGGAGAAACTATTCAGGAATAAACAAATTACATCTGCATGGAACATACACAGAGGTTTTTTCTTTTTATTATTCCCCAAACAATACAGCATAACAACTATTCACCCAGCATCTACATTGCATTAAGTATTATAAGCAACCCAGGAATGATTTAAAGTGTGTGGAAGGAATAACACAGGTTATATGCAAATATCACACCATTTACATGAGATTTCAACATCTCAGACTTTGGTATCCACAGGGACAAGGTATCTGGAAACAAACTCAAGCGCTCACCAAGGCACAACTGTATGCAGAAAATGCTAAGGCTTTTCCCTCTTTAGATGAGGTAATGTGACTAACTCTTAATGTAGACATTGCTTAGAATCAGAATAAACAAATTTCTTTTTCTTGCAAGAGAGAAACCTGTGCCTGACAGCTCCAGCTCTTGGAGTGACACTGCTTATGGAAGCTAAAAGAACAAAGGGCCACTCGTGCCCCTGATCCTTGCGGCTCCCCAGCAGTCACAGTGTAAGGCCTGATAGGGAGCAGAGGACTGGCTATGCTCCCACCGGCACGCAGCCCAGGGGCCACCATCTGGACTGGAAGGTCAGAGTCTTTTCCTTCCAACCCAGCAGGAGTGAGATGGAGGAAAGGTTGGGGCAGTAGAAAGAAAGAGCAGAGACATGAAACTAGGTCATCAGGAAGCTGAGGAAATAAACAAGGGGTTCCTGTGAAGGGGGGTGACTCCCTTTGATCCCAGGATGAGAATGAGAGAGATCAACTCTGGGAAGAGTGACCAAGTCTCTAGGACATCCTCAGTCCCCAGCAGGCTGACACAGTTAGAGCTTTAGAACCTCACAGCTGGGAAGGGAAGGAGCCCACCAACCGCCCACTCTTTCATTCCTCACCCCAACATATCACAGCTCAGCGATGACCCCTCAGTCTGCTCCCCCTTCCTGTGGCCAGCCACCAGACCCTAAAGGATGCCCTACCTGACGCCAGCCATGAATCGGATCACACTTCCCTCAGCCCTGCTCTGCAACTCATTCTCCTTTAAGAATGTGTTCAGTTCTCTGTCATCCAGAGCAGAATCATCCGTGTTAAACTTTCTTTCTTGTCCTTAAGTAAGTTTTTAAAACCAAACTGTGGTAAAGTATGCATAGCAAGAAGCTTACCATCTTATCCATTTGTGTGTTAACAGCTAACAATATTCACCTGGTTGGGCAACCATCACTCTGGAGCTCTCCCATTCCGCTGCTGTCCCATCAAAACTTCCACTTTCTCTTCTCTCAGCCCCTGACAACCACAGCTCTTTCTCTATGTGAGTTTGACTACTCCAGGGACACAGACGTGGGCTCCTATAGCATTTGTCCTTTAGAGGCTGAATTGTTTCATTTAGCAGAATGTCTTCAAGATTTAGCTACGTTGGAGCATGCATCAGATTTTCCATACTTTTCAAAGGCTGAACAATATTTTACTTTTTGTATAGACCACATTTTGCCTATGCCTTCATCCCTTTTATATATATTTTTATTGATTCCAGAATTTCAGGCAAAGTATTTTGGTCACATACAGACCCCTTCCCTAATCTCCAGACTGTCCCCACCCCTACCAGTTCATATCCTCCATTACTATCTATTCTTTTATTTTATTGATTTATTTAGTCTCTGTTTTTAAAAGCCTATTGATTCCAATCTATGCCTCCTAAGTGCTCCTGGGAATGAGTCCATGCCCTGGGGTCTGGTTAACCCACCAGGTGTCACACCAGTAAGGAAAACTGACTTTTCCTTTCCCAGTAGCTATCAATTCCAATAGAGCCTCAGCTAGGCCTGGGCTTCCTGCCTACCTCTTCCATTCATGCTGGACCCCGTCTGGCTTAGGCTTGCACAGTTCTTGTGCAGATTGACACAAGTACTGTTAGTTCATGTATGCAACTACCCCATAGTGTCAGTCAACCGTTCCCTTGTATTCGCCTACCACTTCTGGCTTTAGAATCTTTCTGCCCCCTCTTCTGCAATGACCCTTGAGCCTTTGGAAGTACAATACAGGTGTCCCACTTAGGCCTGGGCATTCTGTGGCCTCCTATTTTCTACATGTTGACTATTTGTGGGTCTCTGTGTTAATCTCCATCTGTTTGCCTTCATCTCTTGATGGGCACCTGGGTTGCTTCGACTTTTGGGTGACAGTGTTATGCCTGGTATTGCTATGAACATGGGTACACCTGTGACAGTTTGAGTATAAAACCACATTAGTTATTTTCCTCACTGTTGTAACAGAACATCCGAGCAAAACAAATTAAGGAAGGGAGGGTTTGAGTCACAGCTTGAAGGTACAGTCCACCATGGTGAGGAAAGCGTAGCAGCAGAGCTGGAGGTAGCTGGTCATACTGTGTCCACAATCAGGAAACAGAGAGATGGACACTGCCGCTCAGCTTTTCTCCTTTTTATTCAATCTGGGACCCCCGGCCACAGGATAGTGCTACCCAGATTGAGGGCAGACTTTCCTGCTTTAGCCAAACATCTCTAGAGATGCCCTCACAGACATACCGGGAGGTGGGTTTCCTAGGTGATTCTAAATTTCGTCAAGTTGATAAGATTAACCATCAGACAGATATTGTCTTGCAGTTTGTTGACCCTGAGCATCTACCATTGGCTGAACTGCTGGTTTTATTGGTTTCAGAAATCCATGCTTTTCTATGTTGTTGAAAATCTCCTTTGTCTCTTGTCCAAGGACGATCTGAGAAAAGATTATTCCTGGTCACGCATCCTGAATCAATCTAAATCAAAACCATTTGGTGTGGTTTTGTCTTGTTGAATATTTGCTGTGGTGGGTGAATATTTACTGGAGAAGCAGAGATGGGCTGGTCTCTGAGGCTTGCTGGCCAGCTAGCCTAGCGTAATTGGCTAATTCCGGCTAAATGAGAGACCTTGTCTCAAAAAACGAGGTGAACAGTATCTTAGAAATGATGCCCAAGCTCCCAGTACTGAAAACAGTATTGCTTCCCTTTCTCTTATGTGTATGTGCACGTGGAGGCCAGAAGTCCATGTCAGGTCATCCTCAACTGTTTCTTCGCCTTATATTTTGAGACAAGATTTCACACTGAACCTGGATCTTACTGATTTTCGCTAGAACTGGCTGGCCAGCAAGGCCCCAAGGATCCACCCATATCCCTCTCCCCAGAGTTAGGATTACAGGCATGTACAGCTAGGCCTGGCTTTTATGTGGATGCTGGGGATTGAACTCAGGCCGTCATGTCTGCACAGCAGACACTTTACTGGTTGAGCCACCTCCCCAACCCCTCTACTCTCTAAGAGGCTCACATGGGACCCCCAGATGTATGGTTGCTTTTACCACCCTGCGTTATAGTGATACCAATGTCTTACTTGTCTTCCCAATAGCCTATTGAGTCCCTGTTTATATTTTTACATCTCTAGTACTTAACAGAGTACCTGGCTTAGTATCCATGGTCCTGTCATTGTGAGTGAGCAGATAGCTCTAGAAAGGGAACAAACTATTAGTTACCGTGGAACTGATATCCACTCCAGCTCCAAGTTAAACTTCAGCCACCAGCCTTCAGGCCCACTTAGCTTCATTTGGTGTCCAGAGAATCTGTCCCAGAGAACCCAGCCACCAAACCCTAATATCTCAACGTTTCCCCCTCGCTGGGCAGGGCTTCAAGCAGGGCAAGTTGCTGCTTGTGGTTAAGTCTTCCTGATGTGGCCACTCTGCATAGAAAACCATTATTTTCATCTTTATATAATCTTACCTTTCCCCAACATGCCTATACCCCGTTAGATCCAGGAGGTTGGCAGCACAGATTTCAAATGCAACGCTACAACTATTTTTAAGAAAAACCCAGATTGCAAAGGAAAAAAAAAAGGCTGCCTCTGTCTGTTTTACTCTTCGGGGTGGATTGACAAATCATCAAATTGAGAATAATCAGCTCAGACTCTTTACTTCTGAGACTTCCTCAGCATAAGGAACCACAGCGGGGTGGAAGTCCTTGGAGTGGGGAAAATAGAGTGGGAAGGAGCTTTGAAATCAAACAGACCGAGGTCTAAAGTTGCTGCTTAGGTACCAAGCAGCTGTTTGACTCTGGGACAAAGCTCTGTCTCCCAGAGACACCTTGTTCTCCTCTGTCAAAAGGAGTAATGCTACAGTGTCTCAGGCCTTTTTGGAGGTTTCAAGGATCTAATAACTGTCTGTTACAGAGCTCAGAACTTGGGCACAGTATAGGCCTCAGTGGTGTCCAAGCTTTTGACATCGCAACACGACATTGTCATCTGCAAATGTGCTGGGCCAAATTCACAGTTATCCAGGGGTACATGCAGTCCATGAGCTGCAGGTTGGATATACCCAATAGGTAGCCAGCATACAGCTTTGTTTGGAAATCAACTAGCCGAACTCTAGTCTGAGTGCAAGTGAATTCATTTCTGACTCTTGATTGCTTTGTCCATAAAATGGGAGAGGAAAAGTCTGGACTCTGCACGTTTACCTGACTGACCTGTCAGTTCCTGGTATGTATCTCCCTCCTTCATCCTCAGGACTTGATGCTCATGGCTCTTACAAGTTAGGATTCAATTCAGCTGTATAAAGAAAAGACCTAAAACAATAAGAAAGAAACAGAAACAAAACAGTGCTAAATCATACAATACTTATATTAGTCTCGCCTTATTTCCCATAGTTTTTAGGCTCTGTGGTGGCAGTCAACTCCAGTCTGAAGATATTGAATGGAAAATTCCAGAAATAACAATCCATACGTTCTAAAGCAGTCATTATTCTGAGTAGCAAAATAATCTTCAGGCTATTCCACCCTTTAACCGCTGGGTGTGGATTACTTTTTTTTCAGTATTTACAGTACATACACTACCCTTCCGTTAGGCTTTTACTAGCCATTTGATGGTACCATTCGCTGCCATGGTACCACAGTTCTCGCGTTACTGTCTCCACATCATTCCTTTCACTTCATCTGCTCACGCTGCGTTCCATCATCTCATGTGAACACAAGAAGCATGAGTACGGTACAATAAGACATTTTGAGAGAGACCACATTTACATGACTTTTATTACAGTATGATGTTACAACTATTCTGTTAGTGGTTATTGTCTATCTCTTAATATGCCTAATTTATAAATTAAACTCATCAGAGGTGTGTATGTTACAGGACAAAAGATAGTCCAGAATGTAGAGGGTTCAAAACAATCCATGGTTTTGGGTTTACACTGCAGGGTCTTGGAACGTACACCCTTCAGATAAATGGGAGCATAGAAGTTTATTTCTTTCATGTAAAACTCTGGAAGGTGTGGTCTATGATGGTTAGTTTTAAAGGTCAGCTTGACACAGTCTAGAATCTCCTCAGAGGGCATAGTCTATCAGGTAGGAACTCAAGGCAGGAACCTAGACACAGGAGCTTGAAGCAGAGACCATGGAGGAGTGCTGCTTACTGGCTTGCTCCTCTGGTTTGCTCAGCTACCTTTCTTACACAGCCCAGACCCACCTGCCTAGGAATGGCACCAACCATAGTGGGCTGCCCTCCCATATAAATGATCAATTAAAAGAATGCCTCATAGACATAGGCAATTCTGATGGAGGAAATTCCTCAACTCAGGTGACAATAGTTTGTGTTAAGTTGATAAAAACTAGCCAGCACGATTGATCCCAACATCAATTTGCCACGAATTAAAATCACCAGAATAGGGCACCCTAACCGAGTGGTCTTAATTACCGTTACCTTAACTGCTGTAGGAACACCCATCCCAAATGTGGTGGCACCTTCTGATAGCAGCCCAGATAGAAAGGGACATAGCAGAAGGGAGCTTATCCACCTTTTGCTTGCTTGGCTTTCCCTCTGGCTGCTGAGTTGACTCATCTTTTGCTGACATCAGAATTAGTATTTCCAGGTTTTGATCATTGACTAAGGACCAGTGGCTCTTCAGGAACCCCCTAGGTTTCTGGCACCAGGTTGTGACTGTTGAGGCACCTACCTCAGCCTCAAGGACAGAGCAACCACCTGGTTTTCAACCCCTTGAGTGTGCTGTTACTATTTCAAAGAAGTAAGCTGATTATCTTTCTATCTATCATCTATCTATCTATCATCTATCTATCATCTATCATCTATCTATCATCTATCTATGTCTTAGCTTGCTTCTCTATTGCTGTAACAAAACACTCTGACTTGGGGAGGAAAGGGTTTATTTGACTTTCATCTCCTGGGTCACAGTTCATCACTGAGGGAGCCCAAGGCAGGAACCTGGAGCATAGACCATGGAAGAATGCTGCTTACTGCCTTGCTCTTCTGACCTGTGCTCAATCTGCTTTCTTATACAATTCAGGACCACCTTCCCAGGGGTGGCACTGCCCATAGGGCTCTCACACACTACTCAACAATCAAGAAAATGCCT
>NW_008346898.1:2650987-2653842 GCF_000622305.1 Nannospalax galili | reverse complement strand
ACACAGGAATAAACCCAAGCTGCTAATCCTGTTACAACATACATGAATATGAAAATAATGATGCTGAGTGAAAGGATTCAAGGACAAAGGTTACCATATGATTTTGATGAATCTGAAATTCTAGGACATGCAAACCAATCTATAGTGATCAGGAAACAGGTTTGTGCTTACATGGAGACCACAAAGGACGGTGGCAGAGAGGGAAGAAAGTAAATATAAAGGTACATGACAAATGTGTGGAGTGATAGATATGTTCACTATTGTGACTGAAGTCTTATGACTTTATTTTTATTTTTAATTTTTTAATATATATTTTAATTGAATTTTTGTGCATTTCATACAGTATATCTTAATCATATTTAGAGCCCCTCCCCTATCTGCACCCTCCCATAACCTGCCCACTGGATTTCATGCATTCTGTCATATATGTTAAGGTCTATGGAGTCAAGTTAGTGTCCCCAGATGTCCTTTGGTATGAATTCATCCACTGGAGCCTGTTCAGCCTGTCTAGCATCACTCCCTTAAAGAAGACCAACTCTCCCTCGCCCAGCAGTGACCAACTGCCAATAGTTCCTCTGCTAAGGTTGGGGCCTTCTGCCCATTTGCTCTGTTCTATGCTGGGTTTTTGTCAGATTGAGTTTGTATGGGTCATGGGATATTGTCACCATTGCTCTAAGTTCATATGAGCAAGTTCCCAGAATCCAGGAAGACTGTTTCCTTGTGGTCACGTGTCACCCCTGGCTCTTACAATCTTTTCACTCCCCCTCCTCCACGATGGTCTCTGAGCCCAGGATGGGTGAGGTTTAATATAGGAGTCCTACCCAGGGACACACACTCTGCAGTCTCTTATTCTCCACACTTTGGCTTGTCTGTGTTCATTGCCCTCTGTTGCATAAGGAAGCTTTGCTGGTGAGAGTTGAGAGATGGATTAATATTCTCTCTATCCCCTGTTCTACTATGTTCCATCAGCCTTAGGTATAGAGGTTCCATTGTAGATATGCCACTTAGGGCTAGGCATCTACAGACACTTATTCTGTGTGTGACCAGTTGTAGAACTCTGTAATAGTCGCCATCTGCTGCAAAAAAGAAACTTCTTTGATGAGTGGCAAATGGTAGACTTGTCTGTAAATACAAGGACCCATCTTTAGCATACAGTAAGAAATTGCATTTGTTGGGTGCTGAGAGATGGCTCAGCGATTAAGAACACTGACTGTTCTTGCAGAAGACCCAGGTTCGAATCCCAGCACCCACATAGCAGCTAAGAACTGTCCATAACTCCAGTTCCAGGGAATCTGACAGCCTCTTCTGTCCTCCACGGGAATTGCACGACATGGGTGCACTTACCTATATGCAGGCTATACACGCACACACATTAAAAAAAAAAAAGAAATTGCATTTGTCTAGGGATGTGACAGACATAGGGTTTCTATATATTCTATGCCCTTTCCAGCCACATGTATTTGACTATGCCAAACTGTATACTTTAAATGTGTGAAAGATATTTTATTACATTTTACTTACATACAGTTCTAGTAAGACATTTATTATAATAACATATAAAGGAATTGTGGTGAATTGTCAAAAATATTAGCATATCAAACACATGAAAAAATGATGAAGTAATAAGCTTTACTTAGCAGAAAGAGTATCCCAGGAATGTTTCTTTAACATTAGAAAACTAGGTATGTGGTTCAACATATTAAGGAACTCAAAATCACCACATGATGTTAGTAAATGAAAAATAAAATTTTCAATAAATTAAACATGCAGCAAACCAGCAAAATACAGGAATGTGCTCATCTAATCATTGTAATAAATCATTAATTTTAATAAATGTGTCATACCTGATGTAGAAATAGTAAATTTCCCCTTTAAAATAACAAATTCATAAAGGTGGTCCCCATCACTGTTTCCTGCATCTACTCACATGAACAGTGACCCAAGCCAGTGGAATAGGATAAGAAAATTAAATGATTGGCCATTTGAAAGGCCACCAACAGCTTCGGCAGAGATAAGAGGTCACAGATTGAACACTACTGAAACTGTGTATTAGTTACTTTTCTGTTCCTGTGATAAAACACCATGACCAAGGGAACTTATAAAGGGAAGAGTTTATTTGAGCTTACGTTTCCAAGGGAATTAGAGTCCCTCATGGTGAGGAGGCATGGTGGCAGGAGGTGACTGGAGCAGGAGCAGAAGGCAGAGTCTCACATCTTCAAGCAGGCACAGAAAATAGAGAGCGACTGGAGATCTGGCAAAGCTTAAGAATTCTCTAAGCCCACCCCCAGCAACAAGCTTCCTCCAGCATGGCCACATCTTCTAAAACCTCCCAAACATCACCACCAACTGGGAACAAAATGTCTGAGTACTTGGAGCCTATTGAGGATATTCTCATTCAAATCACCACAAGCTGTGAGGAGGCATTCTTAAAATGTACTATTAAGTGGGAAATGGGTAGGCATCCAGGTGTAGAAGGAGCTGCGATAAATACTTCTAGTTAATTTCCCTGCCTCTAAGTAAAATAATAATAGTAATAAATAGCTAATATACATTAAAAAGTCTGCTATACCAACAATCTCACACTTAGTATTTTTAAATGAATTGCATTTTGTTAACTATAATGTCATCTATGTATAGCTAAAAAACAGTACCTTATGTATAAGACATAGTATAGTCTACCCTGTGTATCCAGGATGCCACATTATAGATTCAACCAATCATAGGTGGAAAATAGAAGAGAAAGTCAGTTTTCCTTAAGGATGTGGCCACCAGTAGGGTGCCTGTGCTTTAGCGGATGGTGCTACACCCATGCACATAAGGACAACACTAATTAGATTTAGTGGGTTATAAAAAAA
>NW_008346898.1:2630677-2645094 GCF_000622305.1 Nannospalax galili | reverse complement strand
GACTGTGACCAGTGATAGTCATGTATATAGAGATTAGAAATGCATGTGAAAACGTCTCAATGTCAATAGGCTTGGAATGAATTTTTCTGTATGAAATTGTGTGTTTTGACAACGAAGTGGAGATCTTTTTTAAACGTTGGAACCTCATTTAATTTTATGTCTTATAGAGTTTATAATGAGTAAAAGATTATATAAGGGTAATAATTCATCTGTAAACATAGAAATGTACAGCCAATTTTGAAAGAGATGTACCCTAGCTCAGAAAAATGTTATTGAATAGGTTAATGCTGTTGTAATGAAATGCTTCTTTTAATTTAAAAAAAAAAGAAGAAGAAGAAGAAAAAGCTGGGTGTGGTGGCGCACATCTTTAATCCCAGCACTTGGGAGGCAGAGGCAGGTGGATCTCTGTGAGTTTGAGGCCAGCCTGTTCTACGTAGTGAGTTCCAGGAGACCCTGTCTCAAAAACCAACAAAAAAAAAAAAAAAAAAAGGAGGAGGAGGAGGAGGAGGAGGAGGAGGAGGCATGAACTTGGAAGGAAAACATAGTAGGGGCAGTCTGGGAGGAGTCGAAGGCAGAGAGTGGGGTGGGTGTGATCAAAATATATTGTATACAGGGCCTGAGAGAGGTGGCTCAGTGGTTAAGAGCACTTGTTGCTGTTGCAGAGACTGGGTTCAGTTGCCAGCATCCACATGCTGGCTAACAACAGTCATTAACTCCAGTTCCAGATCCAACACCCTCTTCTGGCCTCTGTGGACACCACACACACACACACACACACACACACACACACACACCCACACACACACACACACCCACACACACACACACACCCACACACACACACACACCCACACACACACACACACCCACACACACACACACACCCACACACACACACACACCCACACACACACACACACCCACACACACACACACACACACACACACACACACACACGCCTGCTCTTACATATACAGATAAAATAAGTACATCTTTAAAATATATCTATATTGTATACATATATGAAATTCTCAAATAAGAAGTATTATTTAAAGTCAGGGCTGGAGAGATGGCTCAGTGGTTAAGTGTGCTCACTGCTCTTCCAAAGGACTCAAGTTCCTTTCCCAGCATTCACATCAGATGGCACACAACTTCTCATAACTCCAGCTCCAGGGGACCTGACATCTCTGGCCTCCACAGACACCTGCACTCATGTGCACATACCCTGCCCCACAGGCACACATACATGTACATAATTAAGAATAACTTAAGAGATGCTGAAACAAGCATTAAAAATATGATATATTTTAGTGGTTTTAATTTTATACATTAAATAAATAAATTTAAGAACTATAACAGTACTGAATATGTAACTGTATCAAACTTGTTGGGATTCCCTAAACAGAGTGCCAACTATTTCTATAGCCTGTACCTTATATTAGATAGTATAAGTAGAGTTAAAGTATACAGAAGGATGTCCACAGGTCACATGCAAATGCCATGTCATCTTGTACAAGGGTCTAAGCATCCGTGGATTTGGATACCTGTGACTGATCCTCTGGAAATAGAACAGCAGAGTCTTGGTACATGAAACTCATGCAAATATGCAGATGTTGAAGTAATTCCATCATCCCTGATGGTCTGCATCTAATAGGTTGGGTCCCACTGTTACAGAGGATTATGGGCTTTGTAGTACACAGGGCAAACATAACCTCCTACCTGTGTTTTCCCTTCATGAGGGTTTTTCTTGTTTCTTTGCATCCAATGGGAGAGAAGAAAACTTTCTTTAGTTTAGGGAAGTTGCAATATATA
This sequence comes from Nannospalax galili, assembly GCF_000622305.1. Taxonomy (NCBI): domain Eukaryota; kingdom Metazoa; phylum Chordata; class Mammalia; order Rodentia; family Spalacidae; genus Nannospalax; species Nannospalax galili. The sequence goes on along the minus strand of NW_008346898.1, from coordinate 2,643,281 downwards.
CTTCTTAAAAGGAGGATGTGATAGGTACCAAAATGATTTAGGTGTGGGGAAACAGAGATTTTAGAACATAGATATTGTTTTTCAGATTTGCAATAATTTTGTGAGTCAAGCACTATTATAATCTAAGTTTCGTAGGTAAGGAAACTGAGGCACAAAGAGGATAAGTCAACTTGTCCCGGGTCACATAGCTACTTAAGGATGGAGCTGAGATCCAGTCCAGGTCTGCTTGATGTTAACGTACAGTCTTTTTCATACTGCCAGGCTGCATTGCTCCAAAAAGATGAAGCATTTCCCTGTTCTTAAAGATCTTCAGATTATTACTAACAAAGAGAACGTTCTAGCCAGTCATTCAAATTGTCAGATAACAAAATAAATCAGTGTCCCTGAAGAAAATTAGATTGGAATCTCTGCTCTGACATTTCTACTTGAGTGCCTTTAGCAAGTTTGTTATTTTATTTGTGAAATGGTAATAATGCCAAAGCTCAGCATGGCACACTCGTGATCCCAGCACTCAGAAATCTCAGGCAGGAGGATCATGAATTAGAGACCACCATGGGCTACATACTGAGAATCAGTATAGCTTGGGCTTTACACAATGAGACTCTGTCTCAAAAATCCAAAACCAAAACAAAACAAGGCAATCTCCCCAGTTGTTCTGAAGATTATTATTCATCAATTTATTTAAAATCATTTACAGAAGAACTGCTTTGTGACATGCTGCATTTGGGGGGTTAACAGAACAGACAAAACCCCTCCCTCCCAAGGTCCTAGAAACAATGACACTTTGGCTCCCTTCCTCCCTCCCTTCCTTTCCCCTTCCTCTTCCTCTTTCTTGAGAAAGGCTCTCTCTGCAGCCCAGATGGCCTGGAACTCACTATGTAGACCAGGCTGGCCTCAAAGTCACAGAGATCCACCTGCCTCTGCCTCCCAACCTCTGGGATTTAAGGCATGCACTACCAAGTCCAGCTGAGTGTGGTTTTAACACCATTCTCCAATGAAAGGACTCAAAGCTCCTTTGGTGACATTTAGGATTTAGACAGAGACTAGATAACATGAGCCTGGACCATCTCATACAGTAAAAAAGCATCCAGATGACAAAACACCAGGGTATATCACTGGCATGTAGGAAGCCACCTGGAAGAGCTCATGGTAGCCAATGCAGGAATGATCTGAGTGACAAGAAAAAGGCTGCTAGTCGATTATAAACTAGGATATAAACTAAATCTCCAAAAGTCCAGACTAATATAAAATTGATTAGATAATTAATTCAATAAGGTTATTATGTAAATCACCATACAAAATATTCCTAAACCACATATGTAGGCACCCCACAGCAGGAACTGTGGGCTCTTATATCAGTTTTCTAGGGCTGCTGTGATGAAAGCCCACAGATTCAGGATTAGAGTAAACAACAGAGTTCTGAGTCTAGAAACTCAAAACCAAAGTGTTGGGTGGGTTCGTGTCTTGAGTTCTCTCTAAGCAAGCACTGTGCTAACTGAACTACAGCCCAGCATCCTCAGTTTCTTCTTGTAAAGATTACTGGAGAGATGGCTCAGTAGTGGTTAAGAGTATTGGCTGTTCTTGCAGAGGACCCGGGTTCAATTCCCAGCACCCACACTGTGACTAACAACCATCTGTAACTCCAGTTCCAGGGGATCCAACACCCTCTTCTGATCTCTGTGGGCACTTCATGACATGGGTGTACTTATACACATGCAGGCAATACATTCATACACATAAAAATAATAAATAAAATTTTAAAACGGTTACCAGCTGTATTGGATTAGGACTCAACCTACAGGCCTTAATTTAACTTGATTACTTCTTTTAAGACTTTATCTTAATATGGACACATTCCAAGACCCTGGGCTGTATGGTTTCAATTGCCGTGCTTAAAGTCTCACTTCCAAAGACTAGGCTACAAAAGACAGATGTAGGGACATTTAACTTTTTACAAGTTGAGCGTTCCTCATCTGAAGTGTTTGGGACCAGAAGCAGTTCAGATTTTGGAGTTTTACATGTATTTGAATATTTACTTAGACTTCACACAGGTTGAGTATCCTTAATCCCCAAATTAAAAATCCAAAGTGCTCCAAAATTCAAAACCTTTTATCCAGGTGTGATGGCTCACATCTATATATCCATCACTTAAGAGGCTGAGGCAGGAAGATTGTCATGAGGCAGCCTGGCTTGAATAGTGAGCTCCAGGCTAGCCTGGGCTATAGTATGAAACCCTGTCCAAACCCTACCTCACTAGGGGCTCTAATGAATAAGAAGAGAGCTTTTCCTCTGTTCTTCATTACAGATATCCACAACTCCTGACTATGAGCAAAACATCAGGGAAGCCCCTAGTGAGGGACGGTCTTCAAAGTACCTGGTCAGTGCTCCTCAAAACCATCATCAAAAGCAAAGAAAGTCTGGAAGCCATACCACACCACAGGTGACTAAGGACATACAACGAGTAAAGATCAAGTAGGATCAGTGGATGCTGAGGGAGGGAGGATCAGTTTTCTCCAGGGATGAGCTCCCTGGTAGGTTTCTAATCCCAAGTCGTCAGCCCTAAACACATGTACACACAAGCAACACTAAATGATCTCAGTGCATTATATGTGTGTGTGCATACATATATGTGTATGTATATATAACAATAATAACCAAAGAAAAGGATGGCAATTTGAGAGGGAGTGGGGGTAGCCTTGGAAGGACTGGAGCGGGGAGCAGGAGGGCTAGAAATGGCATAGATACCACACTTAGGTATGAAATTCTCAAAAAAGGAAAAATATTTAAAAAACAAAAATAAAGTAGGATTCTGGGTGTGACCTTGAAACAGAAAAAGGACCTTTTAGAGTTTGAATCGTGTGTGTATGTATGTGTATGTGTGTGTTGTGTGTGTGTGTGTGTGTGTGTGTGTGAACATGGGGAGGGGCTATGCTCCCCTGTGAAAGTACATGTGGAGGCCATTGCTTGATATTGATGTCTTATTCAATTTCTCTTGACCTTATTTTTTGAGACAGGGTCACTCCCTGAATATAGAACTCACCATTTCAGCCAGGCTAGCTGGCCAGCAAGCCTCCTGGGATCCACCTGATGTCCCCCCAGTCACCACCACCACTAGTATAGTTACAGATGCATGCTGCCACGCCCAGCTTTTATGTGGGTTTGAGGGGATCTGAACTCAGGTCTTCATGCTTGTACAGCAAATGCTTTACCCACTGAGCTGTCTCACCCAGCCCCAGAGTTTGGATCTTAATATCCTCCAAAAGATTAAAGATTTGATCCTCAGCCTGACCATTGATGGAAAGTGGTGGAAACCATTCAGAGGTTGGGGTCTACTGGAAGTTTTAGGTGTTTGAGGGGATGGCTTTAAAGGACCATGGGACACTGGTCACTTTATGTCTCTCTTTTGCTTCCTTCTGCAGTGAGATGAGTGACTTGTTCCATGATGCACTCCTGCTGTGGCATACTGCCACACCATAGGACTGGAAGAAAGGGGCCAACTAGCCATGGACTGAAACTTGCAAACCTGTGAGCCAAAATAAACCTTTCTCTCTATAGATTATGTCAGATATTTTGTTATAGTAATAGAAACCTGGCTAACACAAGGATTTTTGGAAAAATAAATGAAATCTGAAAAGCCCCAGTTTAATTTATAGTACTATACTAATTTTTTTTTTCTTTTAGCCATGACAAATGTACATGTTATGGTCTGGATGTATCCCTCAAGTCCATGGGTTGGCAACCTGATTCCCCCATGTAGTAATGCTGAGAGATTGGGTCAAGTGAGAGGTCTTTAGGTCATGGGTGGCCTCCATGAATGGGTCAATGTCATTATCTAGGGAGTGGGTTAACTACCACCGGACTATAAAGCCAGTCTGCCCCCACTGCTGTATTTCCCTAGTTTGTACTCTCTTGTCTTTCTGCTTTTCACCCTGAGGAAACACAAATAGATGCTGTTGCCACATTTTTAGGCTTTCCTTCTTCAGAATCATGAGCTCTTAGGGCTGGGAATGTCGTTCAGTGGAAAGGCACTTGCCTCACATATACATGGCCCTGGGTTCAGTCACCAGGATCACAAATGGACTTTTTCCCTTTATAAAGTACATAGTCTGTCATAATCTGTTATAGCAAGAAAAAACAAGTCTATTACTACCATAGTAGTGTAAGAAGTTAACAGTATGGGAAACTGCATGTGGGGTGCATGGAAATACACTTACCTTTGCAATCCTTTTATTTATTTCAATAGGGTCTTACTGTCAAGTTCGGGTGGGTAACCCAAGTGTAATGACAATAGCCAATAGTTTTTTAAAAATTTATTATGTATGAGTGTATTGCCTGCATGTGTGTAAGTGTACCTGTGTCATGCAATTCCCATGGAGGTCAGAGGAGAACGTTGAATTCCCCTGGAACTGGACTTATAGATGTTGTTAGCCACCATGTGGGTGCTGGGAATTGAACTTGGGTCCTCTGCAAGAGCAGTCAGTGCTCTTAACCTCTGAGCCATCTTTCCAGCCCATTTGCACCTGTTTTATAGCTCCAAGATTCTTCTAAAATTAAAAAAAAAAGAAAGCAAAACTATATGAAGGGGTTAGAGAGATGGCTCAGCAGTTAAGAACACTGGCTGCTCTTGCAAAGGTTCGAAGTCCAATTCCAAGGGCCCACATGTCAGCTCACAACTGTCTGTAACTGCAGTTCCAGGGATCTTACACCCTCTTCTGGCCTTGGTGGGCACTGTATGCACATGGTACACATATACATGCAGGCAAATGCTTATATGCATAAAATTAGAATAAAAAATATTTGGAGGAGGATTTCTGTGAGATTGAGGTCAGCTTGGTTTACATAGCAAGTTCTAGGCCAGGTGGGGCTACAGGGAGACTCTGTGTAAAACAAAAATAAAACCAAAAAATAATCCCCAAAAAATGTGTTAAAATTGTACTCTCATGCATTTATATTCTGGAATGTGGGAAGGGACAGCCAGTGATAAACAAATTTATATAACTTATATGGAGGGCTAGAAAGAAATCAATACCTTTGATTTGATGTAGTTATGCATAGGGCAGTCTTATTTTCTCATTTCTTTTTTTTTTTTTTTTTTTTTTTTTTTTTTTGAGACAGTGTCTTCCTGTAGCCCCAGCTAGCCTGGAACTCACTATAGAGACCAGGCTGGCTTCGATCTCACAGAGATCCACCTGCCTCTGCCTCCTGAGTGCTGGGATTAAAGATGTGTACCACCACGCACAGCTCTCTGGATCTTCTCAGAGGATGATTTTCAAATAGATTGTGTTATAAAGTACACATAAAGGAACGGAAAGAGAAACAATACTAAAGCTTGCTGGATTGCAAGAAGAAACACAATGAAAATATTTGCAACAGACAACTCACAAAACAAGCTGCCATTGAGCAGTGTGTCTAAGACCGTGTGCATCACTAGAAATCTCCTAAGAAGTAAGCTTTCAAAGAGCTCAAGACTCCGTGAATTTTATTTTAGCAATGTTGAGGGAATCTTGTGGAATGCAGGTTGGGCATCAGCAGCCACAGAATAAAGCTGCAAACAAGATTATGCTCTAACATATTTACAGATGGGGAAAATGAGGCTCAGGGTGCTGGAAGGGGCTGGGAGGAAGATAGCTCATTAAAGCACTTGCTATGCAAGCATGAAGTCCTAAGTAACCCATGTAAAAAAACTAGCAATGTTGAGGGAATCTTGTGGAATGCAGGTTGGGCATCAGCAGCCACAGAATAAAGCTGCAAACAAGATTATGCTCTAACATATTTACAGATGGGGAAAATGAGGCTCAGGGTGCTGGAAGGGGCTGGGAGGAAGATAGCTCATTAAAGCACTTGCTATGCAAGCATGAAGTCCTAAGTAACCCATGTAAAAAAACTCATGTAAAAAAAAAAAAAAACCGTATATGATGGTGGCCACTTACAATCCCAGTGCTGGAAAGGCAGAAGTGAGCCTAGGCCAGCCAGTCGGCCTAGACAAATTGTTGAGTTTCAGACCTGAGAGACCCTATCTAAAAGCACAAGGTGGATGGTGTTCTGAGGAATGACACCCAGGATTGACCTCTGGCCTCTACATGTATGTGCACACACAAGCACTTCCTCTACCCAAGAAGCTTGCCCCAGATCATGGAACTTAAGTATGACTTCTACTTGACTCCTTCATGTTCTCTTTCAACATTGAGGACCGAGACTCTCTGCACCTTATACTACCCTAATATCCCAACACACACACACACACACACACACACACACACACACACACACACACACCACTCTCATAGCCCAAATCCAGCACATGCCAAAGAACCCAAAGCCTCCATTGATGTGGTCCCACAGGAAGCCCATGTTGAAAGCAGACACACACAGAGCAGCTGCTGGTGACTCACAACTTCTAACCCTCCTTCTAACCAGTTGCATAAACTTTTCCAGTGTATTGAAGTCTTGGAGAAACAGGGCTTCCTGGGAGGATATCAAGGAAAGTGTTCTAGGAGCCAACCGGCAAGCCCAACTCAGGGAGCCCTCGGCCCCTTTTTGAGGTTTCTCTCTCTCTTTTTTTCCCCTCAGCAATTCCTTTCAAAAAATCTTTCCCTCACCATTGACCTTGTTAGAGTTGCTAGTTCTTTTCCCCTTACACTGTGGCACTTCTGTAAATGTTTTTGTTCTTTGTTCCACTTCCTGCGCTCTTTGAGCTTGGCTGTGATGTCTGTTCACTGAGGCCTTTCTGATCCAATTGCCCCTTGCCTGCACATCCTCTCCCCAGGTATCAAAAACGAGGGCAGCCAGGCCTGGAGGGCCCCTCATTAGACAGAGGCGGCACCGCTCACCCACCAGTCACAAGCAGAGAGGGCAGAGCCAACTCCACGAATGACCAGTATTGAAAAGAAAGCTCCAGGAGTGAGCGAGAGACACAGACTGGCAGAGTCAGAAGAAGGTTAAAAATAAAGAAAAGAGGGAAAAAAGACCACCAAAAAAAAAAAATCTGCTTTTTGACTGCCTGAGCAGCTCCCTTTTTAGGACCTGTGGCTTTCCAAAAAAAAAAAAAGTCCTGTGAAGAACAGAACATTTCATGCTGCAAAACCTTCCATCTGAAAGCAACACACCTTGGGTACATCAGGCATCCATCTGCTCCCAGAGCTGCTGGCTGTACTCTACTCTCTGCTCTGTAGATGGGAGAGGTCTTTTATCTCAGCAAACTTGCCACGGTGATCAGAGAATGTTGGTGGTCAGCTCCAGCAGGGCTGCAGTCCAGGAACTTTGCTTGGGATCCAGATGAGTCAGCCTCCTTGGAGAGAGGAAGAGGAGGGAGAGGAATTCTGAAGGGCTGGCAAGAGGGTAGAGGGTGTGCATGCAAGATGTGGGCAGCAATGCACGGATCTGCAGGGGTGCTGACTTCCCACTGAGCTCAGGGGCCTGTCTGCTACAAAGAGCTGTGTTTATTCAGAGTAGCACGAGTGGTGCTGGCCCTGGGCATCAGAAGACCTGGCTTGGAGCCCCACTGACCCAGTGTGACCTTGAATAAGCTTCTGCACTTTATTTCATTTTCCGTGAAATGGAGACAATGCCCTGCTTTCATTTAGCACTGGATGTGTGTTTTCGTGAGCATCTATTATGTGACAGCAGCTGGAAAGAAGATCTCAGGATGACAAGATGCCTGCCTTAAAGGGCATCCACCATCGTTAGGGAGATGGACAAATTGCTGAAATCCTGTGTGATGAGTACAAGAGCGATGTTTACATAGGGTGAAGAAACAGCAGGAGGAAAGCAGTGATTATTTCTTTCTAGGAAGATGGTTAATGCTGCTTTTAAGTCCTGAAAGCTTATTTATAGAGTTTGATAGGTGGGGGGGGGGGCACCGGGATGACACCTCAGAAGCAGGGGATGTAGTCATTGTATAGGCACGGGAGACCAACTGTATTGTGTTATAGAAAGGGAACATAGGGTTCAAGGTGTGTGCACATGTATGTATACATGTGCGCATGGTCATGCATATGTGCATGCATACATGCATACATGTATACATGTGTGACATGTGATATAGAACAAGGGCAAATGCAATACTTGCTTAGGGTCCAAACTTTAAGTATCAAAATCTTCACTGATCAAGTTAAATAAAAATTCCATGCAAGATTTAAAAGCCTCCAAAGTAAAATAAAATATCCATGATGGAAAAAAATCTACCCTTCAGTTTTAACTAGAGGCAGGATTGGACCATGTGCCATGAGTCACCTCAGTTGCCTCTCTCTCCCCGGGCTCTGTCAGATCCTCCCACCTCTCATCCAATTCAAACATGATGGTTCCATGACTGTGTCGATTTTGCAGTAAGCATCCAGTGTAATGAGGATCATTCTCCCCTTCAAAAGCACCTTCCTCCAGTCTGTGGGGCGGAAGGTAGTACAGCAGGCTGCTAGCTGTGATGCTGGCTGTGATGCATCTCCAAGAAGGATGGAGCTTGTCCAGGGCGCTGCTATCATGGTACCCTGAAAGGAAGACTGATTCTGGGGCAGAACCCAATTCCTTTGGCTGCTTTAATTCTCCCCAGCACACATTTGTCAGCATCATGGGCTATTGTGTGTATCACTGACATTTCTGGATGTATAAAGATAAATAGAAATTAACGTAAGAAAAAATGTTCCAAACTGAATACCAAGTATGAGTGTTTCCAGAATGGAAGGGAAGAGAGGAAGAGAAGGCAGGACAAAGCTTCCCTGCTAGGCCTCCTACCTTGAAGTCTTCTCCTTTCCTCCCTGCTGCAGACTGAGTCACTCCTCGTCCACCCTATCCACAGTGCTATTCTAGTTTCGAAGTGTTTTTGCCACCTGCTGGTACAGTGCATGGGACGCGGTAATCCCTGAAACTACCTAACATCTGAATTACCATCTGGAATAACACCTTGGGGCTCTTCAGCAGGCCAGCGCAGGAGGGTAGCTTTGCACTAGGACAGAATACAGGTGCCTTCCACAGATCTCATAGAGCCAGGAGAGATGACAAACATTGCCTAAAACAAACATAGCTAACAAAGATGTTGCTGGTCCCTAATGAGTGACAAAAGGAGAGCAATCTTTATTTGCTTGTCTTTGCTTATCCTCTTACATGTTTACTGGATGTAAGAAATGGAACTGGTAGGATTGGGACGATAGCTCAGTGTAGAAAAAATGCTGGCTGCACAAACATAAGGACCTGAGTTCACGCGCCAGCATCTCGAGGTGGAGACAGGAAGATCCCTGAGGTCTGCTGGCCAGCCAGTCTAGCGAAATGGGTGTGTGACTTACAAGACACTCAGTATTGACACTGACCTCTACATGCATGGTGGGGGGACCTGAAAATCAGTGTTCTTCATAGCTTAAAAAAAAATTTAGTTAGTTGAAGAGGTGTAATAGGTAGAAAGGTTTAGGTAGGGAGAGGTGGCAGGGGAGTTGGGGAGATGAGTGTGTGTGAGTGTGTGAGATGGGGGAAGAGTAACCAAATAAAGGGAGTGTAAAGAAAACATTTGGAAAGTAACCTTTGCTCACTTTCAGGATAGTGGCTTCACTGTTGGGGAAGGGTAACCAACTACCCTCTGAATGGATTCAAGATCCACTCCACAGAGAATAGAGAACACCAATGTGTCAGACGGTAAACCTGGCTAACAGTCCAGGCAAGTCTGGGGAGGTAGAAGGCCAGGCAGGGAGCATATTTCTTAGGGTTAACTAAGCTGACATAGCAGCAAACCTCGTGTTAAATATGCATGCTTGGCCTCATAGCAGCTCCAGCCTCAATTAGAGAAGTCTCTTCTTACAAAGAACAGTGGTGAATGCAGGCTCATGACTTCCCAAGGTGCAGAGAATACCCAGTGATTGGGCCCAGCCCTAGTTACTTGTACCACCCCCTCTACAGCTCAGGGAACATTGCGGAAGAGGGCTTGGGAAGTATGTAAAAGCTAGAAGGTAGGTCAAAGAGGGCAGTGGAAGGTGAGAGTGGTCCCTGTGCGAGGCATACATATGTGACATTGCACAGATGGCAGTGCAAAAATTAAATTAAAATTAAAATAGAAGAGAATCAGTGTTCTAAGTAATAAACAGGAAAGAAAAAAAGAAAACTTCTCAGAGTAGAAAGTAGTAAGAAATAAAAATCATAAAATAATGGAATGGGAAACAAACATATAGATATCCAATCAACAGAAGCTGATTCTTTGTGTGTGGTGTGTGTGTGTGTGTGTGTGTGTGTGTGTGTGTGTGTGTTTGAGACAGGGTCTCTGTCCTAGTTTGCTTCTCCATTGCTGTGACAAAACACTCTGACCAATAACAACTTGGGGAGGAAAGGGTTTATTTGGCTTATATCTCCCAGGTCACAGTTCATCAGGGAGCCCAAGGTAGGAACTCAGGGCCATAATCTGGAGGCAGGAGCTGGAACACAGGCCATGGAGGAATGCTGCTTACTGACTTGTTCCCCTGGCTCCTACTCAGCCTGCTTTCTTACATAACACAGGTTCACCTGCCCAGGGGTGGCACCACCCACAGTGGGCTGGGCCCTCCCATGTCACTCAATAACCCCACAGACATGGCCACAGGCCAGTCCAATGGAGGTAATTCCCCTATTGAGGTTCCCTCAATTCAGGTGTGTCAAGTTGACACTAAAGCTATCCAGCACAGTCTCCCTGTAGCCCCAGCTGACCTGGAACTCTCTATGTAAACCAGGCTGGCCTTGAACTCACAGAGATCTGCCTGCCTCTGCCTCCCTAGTGTTGGGATTAATGGCATGCACCACCATGCGTGGCTGTAAAAGCTGATTCTTTAAATAACATAATTCCCTCATACAAATAAGCAAGTAAAAAAGAGACAAAAGATGAAAATAACTACTACTAGAACCAAATTTAAAAGGAGATACCTAAAACTCAAAGGCATTAAAATAATAACAGAAGAAGATATAATACATACATTTAGCCAGGAATGCCAGAATCCCAGCACTCAGCAGACCGAGGGGGCTCAATCACAGTTCAAAGCCAAACTAAATTTTTGAGATAGATAAATAACTTATACTAACTAATTTAAATGTAATGGACATTTTAGAAACTTCAGTTTACCAAAACTGATGCTTTAAGAATTAATCCATTTTTTAAAAAAGTTACTCTTTGATTACAAAGTTTTCTGAAAGACCCAGATGGCTTCACCAGTAAATTATTTCAAACACTCTAATAAACTCTTTTACATAAACTCTTCCAAAAAATACAAAAAACAGAATGCATTTTAACTCAATTTATAAGGACAGCATAACCTGACACAAAGACCCAGCAACGTGTTTATAAAAATGGAAAATTACAAGCAGCCATATCACATGGCTGAAGATACAAATTCTATATTTGTTATCTTTAAGTTTTTTATTTATTTTTATTTTACATGTATGCTTGTATTGCCTGCATGTAGGTAAGTGCACCCATGTCGTGCAATGCCCTTGGAGAACAGAAGAGGCCATTGGATCCCCTGGAACTGGAGTTACAGACAGTTGTTAGCTGCCGTGTGGGTACTGGGATTCAAACCCAGGTCTTCTGCAAGAACAGTCAGTGTTCTTAACTGCTGAGCCATCTCTCCAGCCCCAGAAATCTTTAAATTTTTTAATTTAATGTGCAAGTGTATATCTATGATGGGGCATGTTCACATGTGAGTGCAGGTGCCTGAGGAGGCCAGGAGAGGGTGTCAGATTCTCTGGAGCTGGAGTTACAGGCAGCTGTGAGCCACTAGATGTGGGTGCTAGGAATTGAACTCAGGTCCTCTGCAAGAGCAGCAAGTGCTCTTAACTGCTGAGGCATCTCTTCAGCTCCAAAACACAAAATCCAAACACAAGATTTTGAAACCACATCCTGAGATAGAATTAAAAAGAAAAAAGAAAAATAATAATATATTACAACCAACTTGAATTTTTCTGGTAATACAAGGACTGTGTAACACCAGCAAGCTAACCAATATAATTCAGCACACTAGCAAATGAGCCAAGTAAAACACACTATTGTTTCAACTTGAACAAAAATTACTTTATAAAATCTTATAACTACTTATTAAAAAGTAGAAGCCTGCATTAATTAGGAATGGAGCCATGAGTGTGCATTATAATCACTTCTATTTAGCATTATGCCAAAGAACCGAGCCAAATGCAATAAGACAAGCTATTATTATTATTATAAAAATTATTATTCACAAACAATATAATTGTGCACAAAGAAAATCTCAAGGAATTACTGTAAGCTGAAAAATAATAAAAGAAACTAGAAAATTATTTGAGTAATACTTCAACATATAAAATTAATTATATTTCTATAAACCAACAGCAAACAATTAGAAAATGAAAATTTGGGGGGCTGAGGAGATAGCTCAAGGTATAAATCACTTGCCACTCAAGCATAAGGACGTGAGTTTGACTCCAGAGACCCACATAGAAACCTGGGTGTGGTGGTGCATACCTGTAACTTTAGTACTCCTGCAGGGAAGTGGGAGACTGAAGCAGGGGAATCATTTAGAAACTCATGGGCTAGTTAGCTTGAAGTACAGTACACAGCAAAACGAGAGAGTCTAAGTCAGGACATAAAAGGAGAAACGCTTCTGAAAGTTGTACTGTGATCTCCAGGCAG
>NW_008346898.1:2626610-2630407 GCF_000622305.1 Nannospalax galili | reverse complement strand
AGGCTGTCAGATCCCTTGGAACTGGAGTTACAGACTGTTGTTAGCTGCCATGTGGGTGCTGGGATTCAAAGCTGGGTCTTCTGCAAGAACAACCAGTGTTCTTAACCACTGAGCCATCTCTCCAGCTCCTAAACCTTAAAGGGAGAAATGCTTCTGAAAGTTGTCCTGTGATCTCCACACAGCACAAACTACACACACACACACACACACACACACACACACACACCACATCACACACCATAGACACACACACACACCATATATACACACACCACATACAACACACACAGCACACACACATATACACACACACCACACCACACACCACACATACACATAAACACATCCACCACATACCACATACACATACCACACACACCACACACATATACACACACGTACCACACACAACACACACAGCACACACAGCGCACACACACATATACACACACAAATAAATAAATAAATAAAAATTTTAAGTTAAAAAAACCTGTACTTGCAATAGTGTACAAAACCTTAAATATTTAAGTAGGCCTAAGGCTAATAAAGTTATTCAAGAGTACTATCAACAATGAAGGTCTTTTGAAAAAGTCATACGAAAACTTGCTACGGTAGAAGCTTCTTAAAATATGTACATACACATATATGTAAAGAGTTTACATGGAATTAGTTACCAATATCAGAGGGACAATGCCATCTACCAGACACCACAGGATAGCAAATAAAAAGCCCAGTGTCATGAATGGGCTCCCTCTTTTGGAGCTGTTGATCAGAGGGATCCCACAGACCCTCAAACAATACTGGCTATTGCTATTGCTCTTGGTTACCCTCCAAAACTTGATGGCAAGACCCTATTGCTGGACACACTACATATGTAAGTCATAGAATATGGAGAAACCAAGCTGGTACTGACCTTGAAGCTTCATCTCTACTGGCTAGCTTTCATAGCGCTGGAAGATGCTGTGCATGCTACTGGAACAGAGAAGGATCAGCTGTGACCTCTGTGTGCTACAGTAACAGCTGAATGGCCCACTGCTGAAACAGTAGCATGAACATTACAAAGTAACAAACCACCTTCTTTCTGTTTATTTTATGTATATGAGTATATTGCCTGCTTGTATGTAAGTGCACCTATGTCATGCAATGCCCATGGAGCTCAGAAGGCATTGGATTTCTCTGGAACTAGAATTATGGATGGTTGTTAGCCTCCACATGGGTGCTGAGAATTGAACCTGGGTCCTCTGCAAGAGTAGCCAGTGCTCTTAACTGCTGAGCCATCTCTCTATCCCCTTCAAACCACTTTCTGATTCAATTTAAGGCTCATTTCACAAGATGGAGTTCATACCTGGCACTGTTATCAAGGCTAAGAACCTGTGAGTAGACAGGTCACAGGCCATAGGGGAGAATCTGGTTATTATTCTCCTAAACAGATGTAGTATTAAACTGATTTCTAATGACTTGCTGCTATACACATACATAGTGCCTTTCTCAACTCACCAGAAAAACTTCTTGTAGCAGGCAGCAATTTACATAGAGACTCACAACTGGTTAGCATGCAGAGAATAAGATTCAGCAGAGTTCTAATCCTAAATGGGACACCTATATCACACCTTCTCCTCCCAAGGCTCAGAGATCATTGCAGAAGAGGGGGTGGAAAGGTTGCAAGAGTCAGAGGTGGTAGATGAATTTAAGGAAACTGTATGTTCTGACACAACAGGACAGCTGCACATATGTACCCGCAGTGCTATTGACAACATACACAAGATCTACAGCAAGTCCAAGCCAGACAAAATCCCAGCATGGATGGGGGAGGTAAGCAAGGAGTCTAGCCCTAGCTGAGGAACTATTGGCAACTGATACCTGCTCAGAGAGGGAGAGTCAGTTTTCATTCAGGGTGTGATGCTTGGTTAGGTTGACTACACTCCAGCGTCGGATACAGGTGCCCTTGAAGGCCAGAAGAGGATATCAGATCTCCTAGAGCTGGAGTCACAAATGGTTGTGAGCCACCAGATGTCAGTGTTGGGAGTGAAACTGAGTCCTCTGGAAGAACACTAAGTCCTCTTAACCATTGAGCCATCTCTCCAGACCCAGAATAAAATTAGTCTTAATTCTTCTTCCTATAGTCAATGAAAATAAATTCCAGATAGATGATAGATCTAAATGTGAGAGATACAACCCAGGAAAATATCTTTATGATCATGGAGTAAGGAAAGGTTTCTGAAGGACTTGGAACTCGCTGTAAAGAGAAAGTGAAAAATTGGATGAGGTGAAAGTTCAAAACCTTCTTTTTCCCTTCAAAGACATCATCATAAAGTAGAAGGAAGGCCACATGGGAAGAAAAGATATTCACGTTAAATAAAGCAGCAGGGTAGTTGATTTCCAGTATATACAGAACTCTCACAAATCTATATGACAAAAACAGAAAATCTGGAAGAAAAATAGTCAAAGAAATGAGTATGAAACTTACAAAAGCCTGCATTCGATTGTACTTCAAACAACAAAATGGTCCATTTCATTTGTCGCAAAGAAATGCGAATCAAAACCACCATGACTTACTTCTACATACCCACAAAGTAGCTAAGATAGAAAAATCAGTATCAGTGATAAGAGTATGGATCACCTACAGCTGGAGAGGTGGCTCAGCTTGTTTTAGAGTAAGTACCTCCTTTACAGGAGCCCTGTGTTCCATTCCCAGCACCAAGGTTGGGTGACTCACAACTGCCTGTAACTTCAGCTCCACTAAGTCTGACTCCATCTTCTCAACTCCAAAGGCACCTGAACTCATGGGTGCACATACCCACACAGACACAGACACAGACACAGACGCGCACACAGACACACAGACACACAGACACACACACACACACACACACACACACACACACTTAAAACTACAATAATTATTTTAAAAAGAATATGAAGTAGCTAGAACTCTTATTCATGACTTGTAGGATTGTAGATTATTACAGTCACTTGAGAAAACAATCCATCATTACCTAATAAGGTTGAAAACATGCATCTCCCATTCTACTGTTAGGCATGTGACTAAAAGAAATGTATGTACATGTATGCCATGAGATTTACACATGAACACTCTTATCGAGATTACTAATGTTATACCAAAAGGGAAACAGAAGTAGAATACATTGTTTTAAAATGTTGTGTTCACACAATGAAATGTCATATGGCAGTGAAAATGAAGGAACCAGTAGTTTTGTGGCTCAGTCTCACACATACAGTGTTGAATAAAAGAAGCCAGATGTAGGGCTGCTGAGATGGCTCAGTGGGTAAAGGCCTCCACAGGCCTGCCATGGCATGCACATACACACTGACACACACACACACACACACACACACACACATAAATAAATGTATACTTATTTTTCTTTTTTAATTAAATCCAAGTGCAAATAGATAGGCTCCTTTATACCTTCTATTAATCTATATATAAAGTTCCAAATACACTCAACCTATTATTGTCTTTAGTAATGCATGTATAGGTGGTATAGCTATAAAGAAAAATAAAAAAAGTTGTTAATATATTACTGTTGCTGAGGAGGAAAAGAATTAATCATGAAGCAGGGCACAAGTGAGGTCTGTGCTGGAATTTTGATCTGGTTGAAGAGTCACAATAAACCTGTTTAAAAAACAAAAAAGAAGCATGCCACAGAATCACATACAGATAGAGAGAGAGATATATAGATGATAGATATATAGATGATAGATATATGATAGATAGATAGATAGATAGATAGATAGATAGATAGATAGAAAGATAGATAGATAGATAGATAGAT
>NW_008346898.1:2572286-2626452 GCF_000622305.1 Nannospalax galili | reverse complement strand
TAGATAGATAGATAGATAGATGATAGATAGATAATAGATATATGATAGATAGAAGATAGATAGATAGATGATAGAAAGACAGGAGATAGATAGATAGATGATATATATGATTGATAGATAGATAGATGATAGGAAGGCAGGAGATAGATAGATAGATAGATAGGTAATGGATATATAGATAGATGATGGATGGATGGATAGATGATTGAAGATAGATAGATAGATGATAGATAGATAATAGATATATGCTAGATAGAAGATAGATAGATAGATGATAGATAGATAATAGATATATGCTAGATAGAAGATAGATAGATAGATGATAGATAGATAATAGATATATGCTAGATAGAAGATAGATAGATAGATGATAGATAGATAATAGATATATGCTAGATAGAAGATAGATAGATAGATGATAGATAGATAATAGATATATGCTAGATAGAAGATAGATAGATAGATGATAGATAGATAATAGATATATGCTAGATAGAAGATAGATAGATAGATGATAGATAGATAATAGATATATGCTAGATAGAAGATAGATAGATAGATGATAGATAGAGAGATAGATGATAGAGATATGATAGATAGATAGATAGATGATAGAAAGACAGGAGATAAATAGACAGATCTCCTTTTGATTGGCAAAATCTTTGTAGGGCTGTTCTTTCAGGGGGCGATTATTTGAATTGGAAATCTGCTTATTGACATTGATAGATAGATGGTAAGTAGATAGATAATAGATGATAATAGATAATAGATGATAGAAGAGATATAGATAGATAGATGGATAGATAGATAGATAGATAGAGATAGATAGATATATGATAGAAAGACAGGCTGACAGATGATAGATGATAGATAGATAGATAGATAGATAGATAGATAGATAGATAGATAGATAGATGGATCATACCCAGGACAGCTTAAAAGCTGATACTTAAGAGATGATAGATAATTGGTGAGAAGGAAGTCAGGTTTATTTAGGGGCAAGCTCTTTGAAAGATAGAGGGACCATCATCCTCAAAACTCTGTCTTGGGGAACTGAGATATGCGAAGGGTTTTATATGGGCAGAAAGATTGAGTTCTAGGTCGTCTTAATCATCCAAGGTGTACACCTCCATTTTTTTCTTCTCTGGTGGGAATATCTGGTTGGGCCTTGACCTCCTAGGACTAGTTCCTACAGCTCTTTAAACAGATGAATTGTTCTGCAAGTGAAACTTGACAGCAATATACATGATTTATGTTAGGTGATGCACAAAACTAAAGACTACTGAGGGATGTTACACATTCTGATATTACCACCAAATGTTCTGGTTCTTTAAATTTAAAGGAAGATTATTGACCAGCTAAGATCACAATCATTGAGGTGCAGATGCCCTTTAGAATTTAGAAGGCTGGGCCAAGGGAGGGGTTACCTTGTAAAGGCTGATGGGAGGGGGCATAACCTTATAAGGGACAATTCCCAAGGGAGTGGCCACTTACATTTACATAACAGTGAAAGTTCTCTGTGTGTAAAGTGCTAGAAATCTTCAAACGTGGTGTCCAGGTATTCAGAACAATTAACTACTTCTTTGGAAAGCAATCTGGTGTCAAGAAGTGTAGCCTCAGTCAACCGTTGAGTAAACCCAGTTTCGCAGATTTCTTTTGTCCTCATCAAACCTTGACTGGAAGGTGTTTATATAGGGCCTGGAGGGAAGGTGGCCTGGAGAAATGTGTCTGTGTACCCCAGACACCCCACCGCCACCCGCCAACCATGGATTCTCCAGTCTGAACCTCAGGAGAGGGGCTCACAGGTACATCAGCATCATTGTCTGGCTCTTTACCTTTCTGGCTCCTCCAGGTCTCCTTAGTTGCTAGTGCAGAGTCACTCCTAGCTAGTTTTAACTGTCAACTTGACACAACCTGTATTCACAAGAGAAGGGAGTCTCAACTGAGGGACTGTTCAGATCAGATTGATCTATGGGGGATTGTCTCGATCATTAACTGATGTAGGAGGGCCCAGCCCAACGTGGGTAGTGCCATTTCCTAGGCAGGTGGTCCTGGGGTGTGTAAGAAAGCTAGCTAGGGGCTGGAGAGATGGCTGAGCAGTTAAGAGCACTGGCTGTTCTTGCAAAACACCCAGCTTCAAATCCCAGCACCCACATGGCAGCTAACCATCTGTAACTCCAATTCCAGGGGATCTGACACCCTCTTCTGTCCTCTGTGGGTGCTGCACAACATGGGTGCACTTACACACATGCAGACATATCACTCATATACATAAAATAGAAATAAATAAATAAACATTTTTAAAAAGCCAGCTAAGCACAAGCCCGTGCAAGCCATCGAGCAGCATTCCTCCAGTTTCTGCTGTGCATCCTTGGCTGCGTTCCTTGGTTAGAGGTGATGCTGCACGGAATAGCAAGTTAGCCTGCCTTTGAATTCCTGCTTGAGCTCCTTCCCTGACTTCCCTCAGTGATGACTGTGACTTGGAAGTGTAAA
Organism: Nannospalax galili; assembly: GCF_000622305.1. Classification (NCBI taxonomy): domain Eukaryota; kingdom Metazoa; phylum Chordata; class Mammalia; order Rodentia; family Spalacidae; genus Nannospalax; species Nannospalax galili. The sequence goes on along the minus strand of NW_008346898.1, from coordinate 2,623,959 downwards.
TCAAATAAATCCTTTCCTCCCCTAAGTTGCTTTTGTTCAGTGTTTTATCACAGCAACAGAATGGAAACTTGAACAGTGGCTTGGCTTTCGCTGGCCCTGACGCCCCACCTGCTGCCTCTACTTTATTGCTGCCCAACCGTGGAGCTAAGGGCTCAGGTGGCAGCTGCTTCCTACCTAGGGAGCAGATGGCATATAACCCCACAACTGGTAGATTCCTCAGCATATCTGGGGAAAGGTCATTTGCTTTTTCTCCCTCTTTCATAGTCTATTGGAAGCAAGCACTGAGCGGGTGTGTGTGGGTGTGCGGGTTGTTCATCTCCGTGAGTCTCCACCTCCTCTTCCCCCTCCACTTCTGCCATGCTGGTAGAGAAAAGCTCTACGAGTAAGCTCACAAGCCTTATGGTCCTCTCCTAGACATTTTTTTTGTGCATAAATGCCAAGCTTTTGATGCCTTTGTTCTCCGCTTCCATGGTGACAGCTCTCCCTAAGGGCAACAAGAGATAGGAAGGAAATGTGAAGGAGAAAGAAATCCACATGGGTTAGTACGACACAGTGTCATCTCTCTGCCTGTGGGTGGCTGTGAATGTTGGGGGAAAGATCTGGGAAGACGCTCAGTGAACCGTGCTTGGGGATTACCATAGGAAGGTTCCTATAGAGGGGAGCCTTTGTTTATCTTCCACACCTATGAAACACCTGAAATACTGACAGTGAGCACATATTCACATATTAGTGTGGCAATTTTTTAAAATATAGGTTTTTTTGGTTTTCAAAAGAAACAATGTTGATAATCAGCACTGAGAGATGTGTATGGGCATAGAAGCCCACGTGAAGGCTGGGGATGGAGGCTCCGAAGGGTGACTTGGAAATTATTTACCAACATCTCTCAATATTTTCATTTTCTGTAGCCTATGAATCTCCTGAGAACTGGTCAAAGATAGATACAATGATTAATTTAAGCATTTTTTTCATAGTCACATTTATAAAAGGCAAGAGTTAGAGGCACAATAAATGATCTAATCAATCCCATAAATGTGTCATGGAATAACCGTATTATATAATATCAAATGGTTATCAAAATGGAGATGTGAAAAAAATACTTAAAAAGTAGGGTGCTAATTGCATATGATTCAGATAGAAGATGGGGTGGATGACTGATGATTGGTGAATGGGGCAATAGAGAAATGGGTGAACAGATGATGAATGGGTATATTTGGGTGTTGGTATTGCAGTCTTTTTCTAGTGTATAAAATAGGCAAGTTTTGTTCTTTTTATTTTATTTTTTATTTATTTTCTGTGAATTTCAAACAATACATCTTGATTATATTTAGACCCCCTCCCCTATCTACAACTCCCATAGTCTACCCACTGGTTTTCATGCATTGTCATGGCCTATTGAAACAAGTTTGTGTCCCCAAGTGTCCTTGGTTTGAGTGTATCCACTGAAGCCTGCTCAACCTCTCTAGCATCACTCCCTTAAAGAAAATTCTCTCTCTACCCTACAGTTATCAGTTTCTAATAGTTCCTCAGCTACAATCGGAGCTTCTTACCCATTCCTCATTTCTATGCTGGGTTTTTGTCTGGTTTGAGTTTGGGTGGGTCTTGTGTGATTTTTTCAGCAGACTTTTTGAATTAATATATTTCCTTCTGGTTTATACAACACCTAAGATCTCCCTCCCTCCCTCTCCCTCCTTCTCTCTCTCTCTCTCTCTCTCTCTCTCTCTCTCTCCCAGTAGCCAATCGTTCTCAGATTTCCCTCCTCTATGCTGGGATCTTGTCTAGTCTGAATTTGCATGGGTCTTGTGCACGTTGTCACCATTGCTATAAGTTCGTATGAATAACTTCCCAGCTGTCTGGGAAACTCTGTTTCCTTGTGGTCATCCACCACTCCTGGCTCTTACATTCTTTCCACCCCTTCTTCTGCTACAGTCCCTAAGGGGTAGGCGGCAAAGGTTTGTATAGGAATCCCACCCAGGGACACATATCTTGTGGTCTCTTATTCTCTGCACATCAGCCAGCTGTGGCATTTTCATTATTGTATATTCATTGTGCAGGATACCAGGTTACATAAGGACATTTTCATGTAAGTACATAATATGCACTGAGCATGCTCCCCCACAGCCCTCCATTGTCCCCCTCCTCACGCCTCCCCTCCCAATAGCATCCTTTGTCTCCTTTGACAATTTCTTTTCTACTTTCCTGTCATGCATATATAATTTTATACACTTAGGAATCACATGAGAGAGAGCATTCAATATTTGTCTTCTGAGGCTGTTTTAATTCACAAAATATGATTCTCTCCTGTTGCATCCATTTTCTTACAAGCGACATAATTTCATTCTTTTTGTGGCTGAAAACATTACATTATATTGTGTGTGTAGACAGATGTGCATGCACACACACACACACACACACATTTTCTTTATCCATTCCACTGTTATTGAACACCTAGGTTGGTTTCATAACTTAGCTATTAAGAATAGTGCAACAAGCCAGGCATGGTGGTGCAAGCCTTTAATCCCAGCACTTAGTAGGCAGAGGTAGGCAGATCTCTGTGAGTTCCAGGCCAGCTGGAGCTACAGGGAGACTCTGTCTCAAAAAAAACAAACAAAAAATAGTGCTGCAATAAACCACTGAGCCGTGTCTCCAGCCCCTGTTGTTGTTGTTGTTTAATGAATGCATTCTGTCTGAGATGAGATAGGCTCTCAAAAGATCTCTGTGAGTTCCAGGCCAGCTGGAGCTACAGGGAGACTCTGTCTCAGAAAAACAAACAAAAAATAGTGCTGCAATAAACCACTGAGCCATGTCTCCAGCCCCTGTTATTGTTGTTGTTGTTTAATGAATGCATTCTGTCTGAGATGAGATAGGATCTCACAGTAGTTTTAATTTTCATTTCTCTGATGGCTAGTGAGGTTGCTAATGTCTGTATTTTCTGCATAAAGCATAAGTTTCTTTTCTTATCAGCATTGGGGAGTGACTAGGTTAAACAACTATTTATTTGAAGCACTGAAAGGGACAGAGTACTTGCCCTGAGCAGGAATTCTGCCCTTGCCTGGACTGAGGGCAGGTGACAGTGGTGACAGTAGTCCCCTGTCCAGCTCCCACAGCCTCTGTTGTTCCCAGAGCACCTGCTAATTTGTGGACAGTACTTCTTCCTGCTGTCCTGGTCACTCTGAGAAGGTGGGGCTCCCCTAGGGGACAGTGGACATTTCTATTGAGGAGTCTGTGTGGGCTCCAGGGCGTTGGGAAGTCTGTGTGTGACAGTGTGTATGAGTGTGCATGAGTATGAATATGTGTGTTGAGAAAAGTCTGTACATACTGAGGTGTGTGTGTGTGTGTGTGTGTATGTGTGTGTACACAAATACATGTAAGTACAAGGGACTGTGGGGTGTAGGAATGTTGGAGATAGCAGGCAGAGGAAGAAGGGTGAGAGTCAGGGACGAAGCACAAGTTTGGACCCCTGTTTTCTGACAGGTGACTGGTCACCACACCAAGAGTGACAGAAAGGTGACCAGGCCTTTGTACAGCTCTGCCCCAAAATGTTCATGAGTGTGACTGCCCCAGGCAGTAGATCTCCATGGTTGACTGAGGGTCTCAACTACCATGAAGCCCCTTGTGCTGGATAGCTTTGGTGGTCAACTTGACACACTTGGGAAGAGGGAGCTTCAAATGAGGAATTGCCTCCATTGGACTGGCCTTGTAGCCATGTCTGTGGGCATTTTCTTGACTGTTGAGTGTTGTGGGGGGATGCAGCCCACTGTGGGGAGTGCCACTCCTGGGGCACTTTCCAGCGGAATTCGATGCCCTGTTCTGACCTCTGTGGGCATTGTAGGACATGGGTGTACTTACATACATGCAGCCAATACCCTCATACACATAAAATAAAAATAATAAAGTATTTTAAAGAAAGCAGGCTGAGCACGAGCCTGAGGAGCAAGTCGGTAAGCAGCATTCCTCTGTGGTCTCTGCTTCAGCTCCTGCCTCTAGGCTCCTGCCCTGAGTTCCTGCCCTGACTTCGCTCGGTGATAAATTGTGACCTGGTAGATATAAAATAAAATAAACCCTCTCTTCCCCAAGTTGATTTTTGTCAGTGTTTTCATCACAGCAATAGATAAAGAACCCAGAACACCCTTAACAAGGGGAAGTGCCACTGCCAAGGTGGTTTGGAATTGGAGTGATGCGTTATCACCTGACTGGGGAGGACTCTGATTTAGAAAGAGGCCTAAGATGCTAAATGCCCCTCCCAATGTCAGCTTGTCCCATCCAGCACACCAGGATAGGTGTGTGTGTGTGGTGGGGGGTGATGGCTAGGGCTTTTCCTGTACTCTCACCCCATGTGCCCAGGCCCTGCCTGTAGGGTCATGTTCCAAATCAACAACAAGACACCGAACAAAAACAGCCCCAGTGCAGCCCCCACCATACAGCCTCCTCACCCCTCAACCTTCTCAGATATATGAACAGAGCCAGGGCTGTGCACATAGGAGGGGAAGCCTATGCTAAACTCCTGCCTGATAGTCCCCTCCCCATACTCATCTACCTGGACATTAAGCTATATGAAACCAGGGAGCATTGGTCCAGGACCACAAGGAACATTATTCAAAAGGGACTCCACTTCCCTCTATGATGAGAATGTCTGTCCTCAAAGGAAGTCAAAGCCTAGAGTGGTAGGACTTCCAGAACAGGGACTAGTCTCTGCCATCTTTGAAGATGTCTCCTTACCCCAAGTGTTGCAAGGGATTGTTGAGATGCCCAAGCCCTCCCTCAGTGGGAAGCTTTGAGGAGTCTGAGGTGAGGTGAGCTACAGAGCCCTGAAAAGTCCTGTGTCAGACACTAGAGCAGGAGGGGTGACCCTGGTGGGAGGGCTGGGAAGAGAGATAAAAAGACAGATTCTTGCCTGGGTTGGGCAGGAGCCCAGGTAAATGAGGGTGTGGTGGTTTGAATGAGAATATCCCTCAAAGGCTCCAAGTATCTGGATTATTTTGTCCCCAGCTGGTGGCACTGTTTTGGGAAGTTTTAGGAGGTGTGGCCTTGTTGGAGGAAGTGTATCACTGGAGGTGGGCTTTGAGAGTTCTTAAGACTTGCCAGATTTCCAGTTGCTCTCTGCTTCCTGTGCCTGTTTGAAGACGTGCTATAGCTTAGCTTTCTGCTCCCCTCAAAGGCTCCAAGTATCTGGATTATTTTGTCCCCAGCTGGTGGCACTGTTTTGGGAAGTTTTAGGAGGTGTGGCCTTGTTGGAGGAAGTGTATCACTGGAGGTGGGCTTTGAGAGTTCTTAAGACTTGCCAGATTTCCAGTTGTTCTCTGCTTCCTGTGCCTGTTTGAAGACGTGATATAGCTTAGCTTTCTGCTCCTGACCTTGCCAACTCACCATGCTTCCCCGCTATGACAGACTCTAATCCCTCTGGAACCTGGAATTCTTCCTTCTATAAGTTCCCTTGGTCATGGTGCTTTATCACAGCAACAGAAAAGTAACTAATACAGGGGGTCAGACAAAGTGGCCAGGCCTGGGTCAGGCACTGACCTTCCACTCGAAGTGTGGTCAGAGTCACAACTCTGTCTCCACCAAGTAAGAGAGATGCAGTGCTCAGAGCCCACCCAACACCTACCGAATCAGAGGACACAGTTAGCACACCATTTGCTCACCTTGAAAGGACATGCAGTCTCTCACTAGAGTAGCACTTGGGGTGGGGGGCAAGCCAACGTGACCTTGATCCACAGAGGACAGTCAGTTTCTATATTGTTGAAGTGTTTCAGTCCCCAAGACTGCTGCTGTTTTGGAGACAAATGCATTTGGTTTGTGTTCAAAAAGAGCTTTATGGAGAGGTAAACTGAGGCCCAGAGAGGTTACGAGACAATAAAGTGACATCACCTCTGGCAAACAAATCTTCAGGCCTTCTAAAGGGAAGCTCAGAAAATCACTTCTTTATTCTGGGACCATTTAGCAGGTAACCCAATGGGAGCCTCATGGGAAGTTGGGAATCTTAAAACCTGCACCTTTTCTGTCCAGGCTTGGCTGTGTGTCTGTGACCAGCTCACCTAGTCTCTCTGAAGGTGGTACCACAGAACCTCAAAGAATAGTTTCGCTTCTGAAATGTTATGCCAAAGCTTTCATTGCAGAATGTTTTCTCTGTGTACTTCAAAAGATGATTCAGGGACTGGGAAGATGGCTCGGTCAGTTAAGTGCTTGCCCTGCAAGCAAGAGGACCTGAGTGTGATCACCAGAACCCACATAAAAAGTCGGGCATGGTGGTGCATGCTTACATCAACACTGGGGAGGCAGAGACAGCTGGATCCCTGTGGCTTGATGGCTGGCTAGCCTAGCCCAATCAAGCAAGCTCCACATCTAGGTGAGAGACCCCGTCTCAAAAGGTAAGGTGTACAGTACCTGAAGAGGAATGGCAGCCAAGGCTGTCCTCCAGCCTCCACACATATGTCTAAACACAGGTACAGGCATCTGCACACACACACACACACACACACACACACACACACACACACACAGTGATTCAGTAACCAGGCCTTCTGGCACATATTTATAAGTTCAGCATTCAAAAGGTAGAGGTAGGAGTGTCAGGATTTCGAGGCTACCCTGGGCTACATAGTGAGACCCTGCCTCAAAAACCCTAAATAAGTAAATATTGATTCAACATGTCTAAACAGCATTAATTCAGCATATCCAAATACCATTCTCATCCATCCCTTGTGTGGAACTCCTGTTCCTCTGGAGGTCGTGGAGAATGAAGGTCAGCCTCTGGATTTGGGTTTCACACACGGGACACTGCTGCTAAATGCTCAAAGGGAGTCAGGAGGAAGCCAGCGGCTGAAGCAAAGGCAGTCTGCAGGTAGCGGCAGGTTTCAGCGACTCCCCTCTGGCAATGAACTACAAAACAGACATCACAAGCTGAGGAGGCTCCCCTCTCACCCTCCTCTCCCTCCCACTTTTGTGGCTTTTGTCTCTGTGACCTTCTTTAAAAAATTTAATTAATAGACTTTATTCTTTAGAGCAGTTTTAAGTTCACACACACACACACACACACAGAGTAGAAACTACAAAGTCTTTGTTTTGCACCCGCCCCTAAGTTTCCCGTAACAGCCTGTGTTTCTGTGATCCCTGTGGAACAGATGATGTGCCCGCACTGATACACTGTCATTAGCTGAAGGCTAGCATTTGTATCAGGGTTCATGCTGTGCTGATGCTCAAATACACACATAGTGTTATAAGAAGGTTTTACTGCCTGCAAGGCCTTGTGTGCCAGCAGGGGTTAGGGGACAAGGGAGTGTGAATCTGAGCAAAATACAATGATACTTATGTATGCAAATGTCATAACAGGGACTGGAGAGATGGCTCAGCAGTTAAGAGCACTGGCTGTTCTTGCAGAAGACTGAGGTTCAAATCCCAGTACCCACATGGTGGCTAACAACCGTCTGTAACTCCAGTTCCAGGAGATCCAATGCCTTCTTCTGTCCTCTGCGGACACTGCACATCATGGGTGTACTTACACACATGCAGGCATAACACTCATACACATAAAATAAAAATAAATGAAAGAAATTGTAAAAGGAAAATATAATAAAATATACTATCTCATATATTAGCTAAAATAATAATCATTTTAAAAAGAAATGCAAATACTTAGGTTTCTATTAATCTCTTCCTCCTCTTGCCCTTGGCAGAGCCAGATGTGTGTGTGTGTGTGTGTGTGTGTGGTGAATGTGTGTGCACCTGTCTGTGGAGGTTAGAGGTAGATGCTGGGTGTCTTCCTTTATGACTCTGCCTTATTGTTTGAGACGGGGTCTCCCATTGAACCCAGAGCTCACTGCTTCCCTAGGCTGGCCATTGAGCTCCAGGAACGGTCTCTGTACCCCCACCCCCAGCACTAGAGTTGCAGACATGTTCAGCTTTTATGTGGGTACCAGTGATCCAAACTCATGTCATGTCTTCACTCTCATGCAGCACTTTCTGACTGAGCCATCTCCCCAGGCCCTGCCTGATCTTTTTTCCTGTCTTCATGGCTTTGTGTTTTCCAGAACGTCATAGAGTTGGGTTACTGCAGTGTGCGGCCTTTTCAGATTGGCCTCTTTCAACTGAACAATCTGCACTTACTTCTTTCATGTCTTTTTATGGCTTATCAGCTCATTTCTTTGTAGCACTGACTCTGTGACCTTTTGATATAGGACAGAAGACCCTGCCACCCTCTCCTGGGGTGGGGAGGGGTGGCACTGGCAGTACAGCCTTAGGACAGGTGTCATACAGCTGAGCCTGCCCCTACCAGTTACAAGTGCCAAGGTGTGGGACAGATGCAGTAGAGAGGGCAGAAGCTAAGGCTAAAGCCATCTCAGATGAGAGGAAGGCAGGAAGGGAGCACTTGAGGTTGCCCAAGTTTTTCTGGTTTAAGGTAGCTGGAGGATGGAGCTCCTGGTAGAACCTTTTAGAAGATATCTTCCCTCCTGGGCTGGGGAGATGGCTCAGTGGGTTATGTGTTGGCTATGTAAGCAGGAGTGCCTGAATTTGATCCACCAGACCCCACATTAAAAAACCCAGACAAGGTACTGTACACCTATAACCCAAGTACTACAGGGGTGGAAATGGGGAGGTCTAGAGGCCCAGGGCTTGCTGGCTAGCCAGCCCAGGACAATCAGTGAGATCCAGGTCCAGTGTCTTAAGAAAGTGGAGAATGAGCCATTGAGGAAGACATCCAATGTGGGCATCTGGCTTCTACATGCTCATGCGTGAGAGTGTACACGTACACAAAAGACATACATTCTCAGATGTGTTGGACATATCCCTCCTTACAGGAGACCTAGGCTGTCACCTGAATAGCACACACAGACTGTTGACATAATGAATCCTCCATGCCCCCACCATGCCCAGCCTTTTCCCCAAACTAAGAAAGGAACAAGAATTCTGAAGGGTGACGTCTAACCTCCTACTGCTGTAAGCCAACACTGCCCAGGCCAGTGAGTTGTAGGAGCGGGCTGCCTCCTGCCCCCTCCACCAGTGGATGGTGTTACAGAGGAACCAGACAGTGTCCTGAACGCTCCCAACACAGGCAGGAGCAGTTTGATCTCATCTGTCCCACTCCCCCGGGGCCTGGACAAAAGTGTCACTCTGCGTGTGACACGGTGGCCTGATTTGTACTCACCCTGCAGTCCCAGTCAATGACTCCCAACTTCCCTGCCTTATTTGGGCTTTCTTCTTCGGCCGGCATTATCTATCACAGCAAAATGAATAGAGGCGCACACTCTGTGGTCAGAAATGCCATATGCCTGCAGGAATTCACCCACAGTTTTGCAAAACTTGGGCAACCTGGAGATATAGCCTCCTGTTATGTCAGTGGGATTGGGAAGACTGCGGTGCAAAGAATTCCTGCAAGATCCACCAAGGAAGGGGCACTAGGATGTAAGGAAAAATAATGCAGAAAACATAAGACTGCCCCGCCCCAAGAAGAAAAAAGCCTTTGGGCAGCATTTGATAGCTCTTCCACAAAGGGCCGCTCGCTGTTGCTTTTAGAGTCTGCATTTAACAATATGGACCCCACGCCTGTGTATCTCAGGCCTAACACATCTAAAGCCCAAACTACAAAGGTCTCTGATGTTTCTTTTTCCAGATTTTTTTTTCTTTCCATGATATGAACTTTTCTTAAGGCCCCCACCTTCCAAGGAACCTTCCTCCATCTCTCTTTCTTGCTGAAACTGCAGATGTACACTGGGGTAGTGTGAAGAAAGCTAATTAAACTGCAGAGGCTCTGTGGGGAGGCAGGGAAGGCCCCGCAGAGCACGCCGGGTGATTGATTTGCACTGTCACACGACTCTGCTGGGTGTCATAACTTAGTGACAAATCACAGATTACAGTGGCCCAGACTAACTCTCACCCTTTGTTGTGCGGCAGACTTCAAAGCCGTCAAGCATATTAGTGTTTTTAATAAGTAGTTAGGTCAGGAGTAGCTTACAGTTCAGACTTACTTTTTTTCTATCACAGAAGGTGTTGAAGGACTGGAGTAATGAAAAAATGGGGGCCAAAACTTATTAGCAGAATGAAAAAAAGGATATTTTATAATAAACCGAAATAAAATAAAAAGCAGTCCTGTAACAGGAGAGAGTTCTTTGTTGGGGTGTTGGGGAATTTTGCATTATTTGTCTAAGCCACATGGCGGCCTGCTGTGGTGAGTCGTACCTTCTGGAAATTAGATTTTTCCCCCCCCAGGGGTAAAAATGACTCCCAACGCTTCAGTTCTGGGAGGGGTGGGGGCGCATAAGCAAAAGGCTTCGTTTTTATCAGCACAGGAGGCTGGGAAGGTCATGGTGGTGTGTTTGCAAACGAACATCCTGTTCCCCAGCAATTAGTATCATAAAATGGCCTTATCTTGGAAGAGCACATCTCCCCAAAGACAGCTGCAGCTGGGGCTGTTTATCTCAGGGTGTGTACCTTCAGCCACAGAACAGAGACCCCAGCATCAAAGCGAGGTGGGAATCTGAAGCCCTTTCTTTCTCTCACGCCATTGACACTGCTGCTGAGCTCATGGCTTCTCTGTGGATGGAACAAAGGCCTTTGGAGGATGCTCCTGGGGTCAGGGCCACAGTGATTTGCTGGGGTCATCTCTGGGAGGCAGAAGTCCTACCTTGGCAAATTGGTATATGTGTGTATATATGTGTTCATGGGGAGAGGGGATGCATGCGCATATGTGCATATATGTGTGTGTGTTTGTGTGTGTGCATGTAGAGGACGGAGATCAACATTGGGTATCTTCCCGAGTCACTCACCACCTTATTTTGTATGTGTTCATATATGTGTGTGTGTATGAGTGCATGCAGATGCAAATGCATGTGTATGGACATGTGTGTTGATGTTGGGTGTCTCCCTCAATTGCTTTCTACCTTATTGCTTGAGACAGTCTCACCGAAACTGGAGCTCATCCATTCTGCTAAATTGGCCAGCTAGCAAGCCATAGAGATCTTCCCGTCTCTGCCTCCCTAGTGCTATGCCTGGCTAATTTTTCTCAAGATAGGGTCTTACTATATTGCCTAGGCTGGTCTTGTGCTCCTGGGCTCAAGCAATCTGGTAGTTCAGCCTTCTAAAAAGTAAGAGCTACAGGTCTCTGCCTCTGTGTCTGTTACCCTGACAATTTGAAGCAGGTAGAGCCCTCTGGATACAGAGAACTGTGGCCATCACATGAGAACTCAGTGTGAGGTCACTCTACTCACATGGTTTGAGAAAGGTTCAAAGACATGGGCACAAATTGAGGGGCTCCAGACAAGTTTTCAGCCTCTGTGGGCCTCAGTTTTTTTCATTCCACATAAATTGAAGATAATCTTTCTTCCTCACTCACAAAGTTATGGCTGTCTAATAAAACAATGATGCAGGAAATAGTTCACAAATTCCTAAGCACTATGCAACTCAGAAAATAAGCACCCATGCATGTTTGGTTCACATGGGTGAAGGGAGGCTGTTCTAGAAATCTCCACATGGGTACCTATGAAAGATTTCAACTTCAGAAGCATGATCAGCAGTCTATGTTGCATGTAAAATCCATTTGGTACCAGGCATGGTGGTACATATCTGTAATCCCAGCACTTGGAAGGTGAAGGGAGGAGGATCAGAAGTTCAAGGTCATTCTTAACTCCTTAACAAGTTTGAGGCCAGCCTAGGCTACATGAGATTTTTGTCTCAAAATAGAAATAAAAATAGTTAGTAAAACGATTGGCACATAAGCCTGAGGACCTGAGTTTGGATCTCTAGGGCCTCAATGCATGTCATCTCCCAGCTCTGAGGAGGCAGGGACAGGGAGTCCCTCACGCCACCAGCGCCACCAATGACAATGGAAAACCCTGAAAACCATAGTAGTTGCGTCTTTTTGCTGTTCAGAAGACAACTAGACAGGCTAGGCTGCAGGTAAGAGGGTAATGAAGAGGAGCCTTCCACACAAGGGTTCCAGCAGGCTGTCAGTAAAGCAGCAGCCACCAGAAGAGGGAGGCTTTGGGGCCCCAAAGATCCTTCATGCAAATCCACGCCAAGGAGCCAGATGGCCAGCCAACTTAACACAGTGCCATATGGAAACTGGGACCAGGCTCCAGCTCCTTATTCCTGCTATCCACAGGCCTGCGATCAAGTCAGCAGTCCTGTCTAATCTCAGACAGCAGACTATCTCCATCTCCCTCTGCGTTGGTGTTATCCTGACACATTGTGGTTATTACATTCCTCTGTACCATTGGGGAACTGGGTCCAAGAGCTCTCATGAATACCCCAAACTAAGATACTCAGCGTCCTTATATACAATGCTGTATTCACACAGAAACTCCACACAGCCTTGGTATACTTTAAATATCTCTAGGTTGCTGATAATACAGAATACACAGTAAATTCTGCAGAAATAATACTTATGCTATATTGTTTGGGCAGAAACGATAAGAAAAACTCTATACTTATTCAGTACAGACATAATTTTTAAGAAATACTTTGCAGGGCTGGGGATATAGCTAACTCAATAAAGCATTTCCCTTGTAAGCACCTTTATGAACCTGAGTTTGAGTCCCAGAAACCACATTTTAAAAGCTAAGCATGGTGGTGCGCACTTGTAATTTCAATGCTGGAGCAGTGGAGATTAGTAGCTCCCCACACCCAGCAAGCTGGTCAGTCAGTGTAGCCTACCTGAAGCTCTGTACCAGTGAGACACTGTCTCAAAAAATAAAAAGAAAAATAGGTGGACAGTGCCTGAGGAACACCACTGCAGGTTGTCCTCTCACCTCCCCACATATGCACACAGGTGTTCAAATACACACACACACACACACACACACACACACACACATCTATTTGAACTGGAAGATATGGAGTCCATGAATGAAGAATCCTTGGATATGGAGGACTGACCATATGTGCCCAACAGTCTGCGGTTCTTAGAGAGTTCCAGTCTGTGATGGGGAAGCACCATGGGTTCAAAAGTACATCCTGCTGAGTGTGCTCCCTCTGTGGATGACCAAGTGCTTCACTGTATTTTGATTCTTACTCATTAAAATTAAATTTATATTGGGACTTCAAGATGGGTCAGCAGGTTAAGGCACCTGTTGCCAAGCCTGACTACCTGAGTTTGAGCCTTGGGACCTACACGTGGTGGAAGGAAAGAACTGACTCCTGCAAGTCGTAATTTTAAAAACAACATTTATAGAACAGGCCTCTGGCACAAAGATAGACAAATAGACATGATAGATAGATAGATAGATAGATAGATAGATAGATAGATAGATAGATAGATAGATATAGATAGATAGATAGATAGATAGATAGATGATAGATAGATCTATATTTCTTATTTTTATTTTATGTGTATGAGTGTTTTGCCTGCATGTATGTAAGTGCACCATGTGCATGCAATGCCCTGTAGAGGCCAGAACAGGGTAGATCCCCTGGAACTGTAGTTATGGCTGGTTGTTAGCTACCATGTCGGTGCTAGGAATTGAACCCAGGTCCTCTGGAAGAACCAGCAAGTGTTTATAACTGCTGACCCATCTCTCTAGCCCTGATAGAAATGTGTGTGTGTACATTGGTCATTTTGAGACACCGTCTCTCCATAGCCCCAGCTGGCTGGGAACTCACTATGTAGACCAGTCTAGCCTCGATCTCACAGAGATCCACCTACCTCTGCCTCCTGAGTGCTGAAATTAAAGGTGTGCATCACCACACCTGTATATATGTACTTTTAACCACTTGGAAAGCTGAAGCAGGAGGACTGCAAGTTCACAACCTGCTTAGATGACTTATACCCTGCCTCAAAATAGAAGGTACAAAAGAGGACTAGAGATATAGTTTGGTGGTAGAGCACTTGCCTAGTGTGTGTGAGGCCCTAGGTTCAATGTCCAGCACACACACACACACACACACACACACACACTTAAATTTACAGTTATTTTTTAAACCCAATAATCTCCTCTGTCATGACTATAAAAGGCAATTTTGAGCCTACCTGGACCTGAACTCCCATTCCTCAACTATGGAGAATATTCTTCAAAGGAAATCTCTACTCGGGAAAAACTCTGCCTTACCTCTGACATTGCCTGTACCTGCTCTAACATGCTGAACTAGCAATTCTATCCTGGGAGTTTATTTTGGAAGCAGTCCCACACGTGCGCCGGGTGATGGAGGCAGGGATGTTTGTACAGCGCCTTTTGAAATAGTGAAACACAGAACACTGCCCAACCGTCCATCCCCAACAGAAGGCCCAAATGACAGAATTTTAATATAAAGACATATGGCTTGGCAAGATGACTCAGTGGGTAAACTTGTGCAAGCCTGACAACCTGAGCTCAATCTCTGGAACCCATAGTGGAAGGAGAGAACTGACTTCTGAAAGTTGTCCTCTGACTTAAACACATACACACCACACACACGCACACACACACCCCACCACCACCACCACCACCACCACCATCATCATCATCATAAGTTGCTTTAAAAATTTAAAAGAAATACACCAGGTGTGGTGGCACACACCTTTAATCCCAGCACTTGGGAGGCAGAGGCAGGCGGATCTTTGTGATTTTGAGGCCAGCCTGGTCTACATAGTGAGTTCCAGGACAGCTGGGGCTACAAGGAGACCCTGTCTCAAAAAAAAAGAGCAAAAAAAATTTTTTTTAAAGAAATACTATCATACTGTTTTAAAGAAGTGAGTGATTGCTCTCATTTCTGTGGAGAAGTGTCCCAGTGAGGCAAAACTCAGAGAGTTGGCATGCTGGGGGAGAAGGGAAAGGAGAAGGCATATAGATTACTCAGAATCTTGGAGTCCTTTATCAGCTTGGTCCCTCAATAGCCACGTGGATAGTAGATACCAAGAGATTCTAACCAGAATGCTTACAACACTGGTTTATTTTATCCTAAAATCCTCTGGACCAGACATACTGAGAACAAAAACGTTTGGGAGATGGCTGAGGGCTGGCAAAACTCAGGGTGCTCTCTCGCACCTTCCAAATCTCCACGTGCATTGCACACTTCAGATGTTCAACGTGCTGTCCCTCTGCAGACGGAGTGGGAGATTTGTGCTACGTGGGGACAAGTATACAATGGGGCTTAGTTCTGGTTCAAGGAAGGAGGGGGAAGGAACAAGAGGCAACCCCAGATGGTGGCTGGCCTGAGCTAGCCCCTTTGACTGTTAATGCATGAATGCCAGTGTGTGTCCATGTAAATGAAGATTAAACACATGATCAGACACCTCTGATCTTTAAGTACTGTTACATACTATGGAAAAAACAAAACAAATCAACAAAGAAAGACCTATTGCCCAATCCCTTCCCAGTAAGAGACTAGAAGTGACCACTAGTCACTGACCAATAATATCTCCATCTTTAACCCCCTTGCAAAGTTATTAATAATATCTCTTCTTTATTATTGGTTTGATTATTGCTGGCCTCCCTCCTGGCCCACAACTGTCCCCACCATTGAAACTTAAGCTTCCTTCCCTCGCCATTCAAATTCATTAGAATAACAATCCTGATGCCCCACCCTGCAAATCAGGGCATTCTTCAGCCACTGAACCCTTTAACCTCATAGCAATCCTTAAGAAATTTGTTGTTGTTGTCTAGTAAGAGTATCCAAATCAGTAATAGTAGTTGTTTCTGAAAGAGTAACTAAGGAAGTGAGGAACAAGGTTAAAGACAGAATCCCTCTCAAATGTAAGATCCAAAACAATGAACTGCTCAGAGAGAAAAAAAAGTAGGGAACATCCTTCAGGACATTGATTTGAGCAAGAATATTTTGGATATGACCCGAAAAACACAGGCAACAGGAGCAAAGGATGTATTGTATCTGATTAAGAGGCTTCTGTGCAGTAACACAGACATGTTCAACTCTTCAACAGTGTGAAGAGAGCACTTACAGAGTGGGAGAAAATATTTTCAAACTATTCATCTACAAGTGACTAATAGTCAGAATATATAGGTATTCAAATAACTCAACAGAAAAAAAATCTAGTAAAAATGGGCAGATAACCTGAACAGACATTTTTTAAAGGGTATATACAAGTAGCCAACAAGAATATGGGGGAAATGTTCAACCTCACTAACCACTGGGGAAATGCAAATCAAAACCACAGTGTGTTATCCATCATTTCACTCTAGTTAGAAAGACTATTATAAAAAGAGACCAAAACCAAGAAATGCTGGGGACTGTGCAGAGAAACAGTGGACATAGGGACCAGTGGGATACCTCAGTGGGTAAAAGTGCTTGTCCCCAAGCCTGATGACCTAAATTCAATCTCCAGATCCCACATGGAAGGAGACAACTGACTCCTGCCAAATGTCCTCTGACCTCCACACTCAAACCATGACAGGTGTCTCCCTTGCAAATAAATAAATAATAAATAAATAAATAAACCTAGTAAAAAAATAAAGCCTAGAAGTAGAACTCTTGTGTGATCCAGCAATCTTATTACTGGCATATGTCCAAGAGATTGAAACCAGTATGTTGGAGACACCTGTACTTCTATGTTTATTATAGCACTATTTGCCATAGCCAAGCTACGGAATCAACCCAGGTGTTCATCAATGGATGAATGAATAAAGCAAGCATATCTACATAATGCAATGCTATTTGTCAATCAAAACAATACAATTTTGTCATTTGCATGGATGAAACTAGAGGGTATTAAATTAAGTAAAATAAACCAGGCACAGAAAGACCAACCCATGTGTTTTCACTTATATAAGGAGGGTAAAAAGTGGATCTCAAACAAGGAGAAACTAGAATAGTGTTTTCTAGGGCCTGGAGGACTGGGGGTTGGGGTGGGGAGTGGAGATAGTTACAGGTGCAGGGTGCATCTGGGCAGGAGGAACCATTTCTGATGCTCTGTACACAGTAGGATAGCTATGGTTAACAATTCACTCAGTATTTTTTTTTTTTAAAGCTAGTATAGGATTTAAATGATAAATGACAAATGTCTGAGATGGTGCATTTGCCAATTACTGTGATAAGAGTACATACATGTGAACTGAAATGTCACATTGTACCCCCAAACTCTGTAAGAATATTCAATTACTATCAACTAATTTTTTTTTTTAGAACTAGGGGCTTGAGAGATGGCTCAACAGTTAAAGAGCACTGGCTGCTCTTGCAGAGGACCCAGGTTCAGTTTCCAGCACCCACATGGGTAGCTCACAACGACCTGCAACTCCAATTGCAGAGGATCCAATGCCCTCTTCTGGCCTCCTTGGGTGTTGCAAGCACATGGATGCACTTACATACATGCAGGTAAAACACTCATACACAGACACACAAATAAATAAAAACTTTAAATATTAAACATTAAAAAATCTGGGGCTCACACACACACACACAAAAATCAACAAATTTTTTAAAATGTATTTTATTTGAGGAGGAAGCATGGAAATTTACGTCATGCTAATTAGTAGAGGTGATAAACATTACCATTGAAATCTACCCGACGACTTTATAGACATACACAGGAGCCAAGGATCCAAGCGGAACTGATTATGACTAGTAATAATCAGATACATACAGATTAGAGATGCATGTGCCAACATCTCAGTGTTAGTAGCAAAAACAATGAGTCTTTCTGCAAGGAACAATATATTCCAAAATGAAACGTAGATATTCAATTTTATGTCCTACAGGGCTTATACTGAGTTCAATATTGTATAACTATTAATTTAACTGTGAACTTAGAAAGTTGCAGCCACTTGTGACAGAGACGTACTCTTGCTCTGGAGTGTGTTACTGAATATGTTAAAGCTGTAGTGAAATGCTTCTTCTAATCATGTAGTTATTAAAATTTTTTTAATGATTAAAAAATAATTCTTCAAAGCATTAAAATTAGCTCCTTAATAATTAGTAGATGTGAAAAACATTACAATTGAAATCTACCTGATGACTTTTTAGCCATGCTCAGATACCAAGGAGCTCAGCAAGTAACTGACTGTGACTAGTAATAATCAGATATATAGAGATCAGACACACATGTGCAAACATCTTAATGTCAATTGCATTAAAAATGAATTTTTCTGTATGAAACTGTGTATTTTAATAATGAAATGGAGATTTTTTTAAAGGTTCAAACCTCATTTAATGTTACATCTTATAGGGTTTATACTGAGTACAATATTGTATAACTGTAATAATTCAACTGTAAACCTAAAAATTTACAGCCAATTTTGAAAGAGATACATCTTAGCTCAGAAAGTTGTTGTTGAATATGTCGATGTTGTAATGAAATGCTTCTTCTAAGTATGTGGTTATTAAATAAGTAATTTTTAAAAATCTGGTGAGGAAAGGCTCAGTGATTAAGAGTGCTGGCTGCTCTTGCACAGGATCTAAGTGTAGTTCCCAGCACCCACATGGGTGGCTCATAACTGCCTATAACGCCAGCCCCTGATCTGACATCTTTTCTGGCCTTTGCAGACACTTCACTCATGTGTCACACACACACGGACACACACACACACACACACACACACACACACACACATAAATGAAAATTTTAAAAAATACTTTTAAGTCAAAAAGGGTTTTGTAAAAAAATCAGCTTTTCACTATGTATTTTATATTACTTGAATATTTCACCAAGTACATGTATTTTACATATTAAAATTTTAATTAACCCCTCTATACAGCTCTCTCTCTCTCTGTCTCTCTGTCTCTGACATTACAAACCACCTCATTTAAGTTCTCCATGCCTCACTAATATTCCAAGTCTCTCCTTTATATCTGGAATTTATACAAAATTGTGTGACTGCTCTTTTTTTTTTTTTTGGTCTTTTTGAGACAGGGTTTTCCTGTAGCTCCAGCTGTCCTGGAACTCACCATGTAGACCAGGCTGGCCTTGAACTCACAGAGATCCGCCTGCCTCTGCTTCCCAAGTGCTGGGATTAAAAGTGTATAACACCACACCCAGCATGTTCTCTCTTTTTTTAAAGTTCCACAAAGTGTTAATTTTTCCCCTTTTTAGAGTGCTTTCTAAACTGGCATACAAAGTAATGGATTTCATTATGTCGTTTTCATGCATGTGTTAGACTTTGTTGTTAGACATCCGTTCCCCTCCCCCACTGCCTTCTCTTGCGCTCCCCGTCTCCTTCCGCCTCACAGTTACCCCTTCTGCTTTTGTCACACGTATTCCAGTACCCTCTTCCTCTGCTTCTGTTAAGTTCTCTGACACCCATCTCATACTCATTTAAGTTTCAAGACCTACACACACAGCACATACAACACACATAAACACACACAACACACATAAACACACACCTCTACATATAATTTTCTTAGAGTCCTATGTGTCTCAGGCTGACCTTGAGCTCCTAATCCTGCTTCTTTCTACCTTCCAAGTGTTGGAATCACAGACACATACCACCGTGCCTGGCTTATGCGGTGCTAGAGGTTGAACCCAGGGATTTCATACATGCTAGGCAAGCCCTGTCCCAACTCTATAATTTAAAATGTAGGATCTGTATATGACAGAAAGCTTGCGGTATTTGTCAGAGACTGGCTTATTTTGCTTGATAATGATTTCCAGTTTAATCCATTTCCCTGAAGTTGTCCTGGTTTCATTTTTCTTTTTGGCTGAATAAGATTTCATTGTCTATATGTACCTCATTTTCTTCGTCCGTTTGTTGATGGACCTCCAGACTGGCTTCATTTCTTAGGTACTGTGAATACTGGAGCAGTAGACATGCAGATATTTCAGTGGTGTGTCGACTTAGAGTCCTTTAGGAACGCACCTAGGAGTGGTAAGGTGGGATCATACGGTAGTTCTATTTTTAGTTTTTTGAGAAACCTCTGTACTGATTTCAATACTGACTGCATGTTTATATTTCTACTAGCAGGGAACATGGGTTTCTCTTTCCCCACTTCTTTGCCAGCCTTTGTTGTTACTAGCAAATAAGGTGGAATTTCAAAGCAGTTTTATTTTGCATTTTCTTGAGCGCTAAGAATGTTGAACCCCTTTTCAAATGTTTATTGGTCACTGGCTATTGGTTATTTCTCTTCCTCCTCTTCCTCCTTCTCCTCCTCTTTCTCCTCCTCCTCTTCCCCTTCCTCCTCCTCTTCCCCCTCCTCCTCTTCCCCTTCTTCCTCCTCCTCCTCTTCCTCCTCCTCCTCCTCTTCCTCTTCCTCCTCCTCCTCTCTTCTTCCCCTTCCTCCTCTTTCTCCTCCTCTTCCTCTTCTTCTGACTTTTTCAAGACAAGATCTAGCTATGTAGCCCAGACTGGCCTGAAACTTACTATATAGTCCAAACTGAGGTTGAACTCATGATGTTGGATTTTATTTTAATCTCCTTCACTTTCCTTTTCACTGGAGTACTCAGAAGAAATCTCGAGGATGATTTCTTTATTCACCTGATCTCTAAAAGCAATGGTGAGCTGATCCTCTGGCTTCATGCTTGACTCGGTGTAGTGGGTAGATGGCAGCAGAGTGAACTGAAACTTCCATCCCTTCCTCCATGGCCCAGTTCTTCCAAGCATGGGCCTGGCCTCCCCAGGGGGTATGGTGGCCCTCCAGTCTCAGCAGGGAAGAAGGTCACTCTCCCAGAAGAAGCCAGGTAGAGGGGGTTGGTCCCATTCTTACCAGTTGGCAAAGTTCCTCATAGTTAAATCAGGAAGCTCATAAAAAGACCTTATCTCTGGGTAACCCATGCCTCCCCCAGTTTCCACCTGCCTGGCGCCTGGGAAAGAACAACAAAAGGGTATTGAGAACAATGGCCATCTGTGAAGCTGAGCCTGCCTCACAGAGCCATGGGAAACCCAGGTCTCAATCCTCCCTTCCCAGGTCCAGGGCCCCCATGACCAGCCATCCTCCCTGGGAGACTAGGCGATTCCAATGGCCATCTATACTCCCTGGCTTGCTACTTACCCACACCCTTTCTGAAGTATTCTCTTTCCACACAGCCTGATGAGCACCCCCCTCTTTTGTTATCCCTTAGAACACTCCTAGGGGACACTATTTTAAAAGTACTCTGCCTTCACTGCCCCTTTCTACCCACTAAAGTCATTACCCTCTGTTCTATCTGAGCTTTGTGACACCTGCACATTCCAGTGTGTTTGCTTGTTACTTCCATGAGAGGTAGGCTCCGCAGGCCCTTCAGACAGATACAGAGCCTCAGCAAATCCTTCAGGCAGCCAACCCTAGTGCCCTGCTCCGGAGCCCTCACCACCACTGAATAACCTGACCATCTTTACATTTTCCCACTAGCCATCTCATTGGTTTTCATTATCATCTGAGATGTGCCTAGATAAGGATTTTTTTACAATAAAAAATTTATGTGTATGAGTGTTTTGCCTACATGTATGCAGGTATACCACATGCATGAAATTCCCACAGAGGCCAGGAGAGGGCATCAGAGCTCCTGGAGCTGGAATTATGGGCAGTTGTTAGCCACTATGTAGGTGTTGAGAACAAAACCCTGGTCCTCTACAAGGGTGTGCTGAGCCATTTCTCCAGACCCTATATAAGGCTTTTTATTTCTACTTTATAGATTAAAAATAATAATGCATACATTTGTCCAAGGTCATTATTGGGTCATGGATGAGAGACAACCCAGAGTCCTGATTCCTGACCCAAGGCCTTTTTCTATTCTATCATCTCAGGAACATTGGGTCAGACTTTTGATCCTGTCCCATTCCTTTACAACTCCCATCACTGAACCTGAAAAGGACACTGGAGTATATCCGTGCCCCACAAGGACAGCACCCCAAGACAGAAGCTGCTTCCCAGGTTATACAAGTCACTAGTGACCAAGCTTGGATGGGATGGTTGGGCTGGTCCCCAACTTGGACTCATTAGAGACCCTTCCTCGGCTCTCAGGCTCCCTGAGGCTGGGGATCCAAAGCCTTTTCCCCATCTTCTCCTCTCCTTCCTCCTTTCCAGGTGTCTGGCCAGCAACACTCTTAGAGTCCTGGCCTGTGCTTCCTTCTGTATGGTCTTAATAGTCACTAGCATCCTTGGAGAAGAGAAGAACCAGGGGAGCATCTGGAGAACCTTACTGATCCAGGGGATAGAGAGGATGGGCAAGAAAACATGAGTCGAGAGAGAAGAACTGCAGTCCCGAGAGCTCTTGGAAACCCCTCACTGTTTACTTATTGTTGGCTTGATGCAGCAGGCAGGAAAGGTGAGGAAGAAGGCGGGAAGATGTAGATTCTGTAGCACACCGCTAATTAGAGCTATGAAACAATGCTATCCCGGGTGGTTGCCACATGGTTCCTGTCCTAGTTTATTCTTCATTGCTGTGACAAAATACTCTGACCAATACCAACTCGGGGAGGAAAGGGTTTATTTGTCTTACGTCTCCCAGGTCGCAGTTCATCAGGGAGCCCAAGGTAGGAACTCAGGGCAGGGACCTGGAGGCAGGAGCTGGAGCACAGGCCATGGAGGAATGCTGCTTACTGGCTTGCTCTCCTGGCCCCTGCTCAGCCTGCTTTCTTATGCAACACAGGCCCACCTGCCCAGGGGTGGCACCTCCCACATCACTCATCAAGAAGATGCCCCTCAGACATGGCCACAGGCCAGTCCAATAGAGGAAATTCCCCATTGAGGCTCCCTCAACCCAGGTGTGTCAAGTTGACACTAAAGCTATCCAGCACAGTTCCCTAACAGACTTTCAAATCATCCGATGTGTCACATGGCCCTCACCATCCAACATACTGAGGACATTCATCTGTGCCTCACCTGCTGAGTCTTCCAAGTAAACTGTCCAGGAAACGTGATCAGAGCTTCAGATTCAGAAGGGACTTGAAAGGACTTCTATTTCAAGAAAAAAGTTAGACAAAAAGAACGATGTGTTCCAGTTTTCTGTGACTCTTTTCCTTTTGGATTTCTAATATCAGGTCACAGAAAGGGGTTCCTGGACTGCCGAGGAAGCAGAGTAGCCGGGGCTGTTCTAAGTTGTAGAAAAGCAGAAGTGAGAAACAAGCTGTCCAGCAACCTTACTAGTTCCCATACAAGATTTGTGAGTCACCTTAAGCTAAGGACACTGGGGATGGGCGCACCTCTCAGTTAGTTAGTCATTAGAGATGGGCGCATCACTCAGCCAGGTCAGCAGAGATGGAATACCACTCAGCCAGGTGATCAGAGATGGGAGTACCACTCAGCCGGGTCAGTGGAGATGGGAGCACCCCTCAGGTCATCAGACATGGTGCCACAACTCATCCAGGTCAGTGGAGACGGAACATCCCTCACCCACCCAGGTCAGCGGAGATGGGAGCATCCCTCACCCAGGACACTGAAAGGAAAAGGAGAGTTTCTAGCTTTGGGTCTGGAGGCCGTGTTTAGATGGGAAATATAAAACTGGCATTCCCCTAATCTCCAGCAGCTCCTCCCCAAAGCTATCCAAGCCACCATGACCTTTGGTGGACACAGGCTTGCTTTGCAAACACAGCTTCAAGATGCACCCTCCGGCCTCCCTTCTGCCAGAATGGCGCACCCAGATTCTCTCAGATGGAAATTTGAGTTACCACAAAGATAGTGAATTCTATTTCCCTATAGAGAAAAAAACCCATCAGTTGAACACAGATACAAACTCTCTCTCTCTCTCTCTCTCTCTCTCTCTCTCTGAAACACCCTAAATAGTAAGCATGACAGTCTTTGATTGCTAGGATAGACTCTAATTATTTTCTCATTTATCTTTCTTCAATTTCCAAATGTACTTTAATGCGTATATTGAAATTTCATGCTATAAAATAGAACTAAAATTATAGTTTATTGATCTAGCTGTGTATATGTGTGTGGTGTATGCATCTGTATGTGTCTGGGTGTTCATGCTGTGCCCATGTGTGGAGACCAGAGGAGGACTTCAGGTTTATTAGCGCCTACATTATTCCCTTGTGACAGGGTCCCCCACTGAACCTGGAGCTAGTTGAGCAGCCAGCAAGCCCCAGTGATCCTGTCTCCAACCCACCCCTCCAACCCCCACACACAGCACGGGAGTCGCAGTTGTGTGCACAACTATGCCTGGTTCTTTTTTTAAAAAAAATTATTGAGAATTTCATACATGCATATAAGGCATTTTGATCAAATCCATGCCCACTCCCTCCCCTCCAACTCCTCCCACATCTCCCCATCACTTTTTCCTGACAGCTTCCTGTACTCTTTCTTTCTTTCTTTTTTAAAATGGGGTTTTTGCTACTCTAACATTCCCCTTTCTGAAGAGGTAACACTAAGATCTTTTAGGGATTAGATAAGAGCTCCCAAATACTTTAGACATTTTGGCCTTTGGAACAGAATATGTTGCTAAAAGGCCCAAGGACATTTGAAACATGGTTGAGTTACACTCTTCAGAGGGGTGAAATGTATGGTGTACTGAATTATAAAATATTTAGCTCCTATATTCACAAACAAATCAATAATCGCACACTCCAACATTTATAAGCAGCAGGCTGTCAATGTACACAAACGGCAAGCATCAGGCTCAGGATCTAGGAGTCCAGAGACGTGTGCCAAGAAGTTGGAGCATACACAGAAGTGTTCTGCTGACCCCACCAAATCAGATGCACTGATAAGTGCTCTGATGGCCTCCTAGAACAATCACCAAGCCCAGTGCACAGGAGCAGTGCTCAGAAGAAATGGGACTTCCATGGGGATGGCTCCATTTCTTGAAAGAAGACAGCTCAATTCCCCTGAGCTCCTTCACATGTACTTGTTCCACCGGGAGCTACCTACCTCTGGGTCACAGTCTGTGCCTTAGCCTTCTAGCTGCCTTGTTGAGATCCTCCTCCTTAGATTGGTTCTCAACAGAGGTGTCAAAAATATACACTAGAGAAAAGATGGACTCTTCAAAAAGGAACACTGTGTGTCCGTAGAGGAAAACTAAATCTTTCTCACTCTGAAAGAAAAAAGAATCAATTCAAAGTAGATCCAAGATCCAAGACTTTAATATAAAGCCTGAAACTTTAAATGCTAGGACTTTCTAAACAGAACTCCAACAGCAGGAAATGGAAAATAGAATTGCATGGTACTAGAAAAGCTTCTACACAGCAAATGAAATAATTACCAGAATGAAGGGACAACCTACAAAATGAGATTTTAAAAAAACATTTGCCAACAATCCAAAATATGTAAAGAACTAAAAAAAAGTCATCCTGGGCTACAGAGTGAGTTCAAAGACAGTTTGGGCAACTTAGTGATACACTGTCTCATAACAGAAAGAAAATGTCTGGAGAGAGAGCTCAATGGTAGAATGCGTGCCCAGGATGTGCAAGAGTCTAGGTTTAATCTCCAGTACTGCAAAAAAACAACAAACAAACACAAAAGACCCAGACAATAAATGGGCAAACCAATTGAAAAGGCATGTTGAGAAATAAATAAATAGCCAGTAAATACATGAAAAAAATGTTCAACAACCCTAGCCATCAGAAAATGTAAATCAAAACCACACTGAAATTCCATCTCACCCCGGTTAGAATGGTCATCATCAAAAAGACAAATAACAACAAGTAGTGATGAGGATTCAAGGGAACAGAACCATTATACACTTCTGTAAATAATGAAGTCTCTATAGAAGTCAGTTTGGAGGCTCCACAAACAACTAAAATTACCATATGATTCAGCTAAGTCACCCCTGGGCACGTACCTGAAGTATTCCGGCTCAGCATACCAACACCTGCACATCCATGTTTATGGTGGTATTATTCACGATGGCCTAGTTATGACATGGGCCTCAGTGCCTATCACAGGGTGGCTGGACAATGTGGCACTGTGGTATGGATACACAATGAAGCTGTAGTCAGACATAAGGAAGAACATAATCATGTTGTTTTCAGGGAAATGGGTTGACCTGAAGACTATTTTGTTGTGTGAAATAAACCAGACTTACAAAGACAAGTGTTGTATGTTTTCTCTCATATGTAGAAAATAGGGAAAAATATGGACATAGGAGGGACATCAGGGGGAGAAAAAACAGAGTAATGGGGAATATGAGCAAAGTCTGATTATATATATGTATATAAATTTAATTTCATACACTCATTCTTTAATATAATTAACATAATATAATAGAAATGTTTTTACAAAGAGTTTGTTTGGGCTGGAGAGGTGGTCAGTTGGCAAAGCACTTGCCTTGCAAATACAAGGACATGAGTTTGATTCCCAGGGCCCACATAAAAATCCAGTGCTGGGAAATCCAGTACTTATCCCAGTACTGGGAAAGTAAAGACAGACAGATCTCTAGGGCTCACTGGCCAGCCAGCCTAGACTTCCTGGAAAGCTCCAGGCCAGAAAGAGACTTATCTCAAAAAAAAAGAGATTGACAGCACCTGAGGAGCAACCAAGATTGTCTTCTGAGTTTCACATGCTCATGTGTGCATAGTGTGCCCCTCCCCGAAAGACATGCATCTGTACACACACACACACACACACACACACACACACACACACGCGCGCGCGCATGCATGAACGTGGCAAGGGAAAACTAAAGGATAAAGAATTAAGGTACAAGACATGTGCTGCCTGTGTGTTATAGTCACAGTCAACTCTTACAGATTGGTTACTTTTTGTAGGGTACTGTTGTTAGTGCATCATACCTTTTATGTGAACATATTTCATCCTCAGGGCCCCCCTGTAATGTAGGTGCTATTGGCAGCCCATTTTCTAGATGGAGAGTCAAGTTGAGGCCCAGAGAACTGATGTAGTTACTTGTTAGAAGTCCCAGAGCCAGTACAGTAAGACATGCAGAATCGTCATCCCTTTGACAACCTACAGAGATGAAAATGGCCAGGGGCGGTAAGAAAGAAGAAAGACTAAGAGAAGAGGCACCACCAAAAGCAGATGGGGGCCTGGAGAGATGCTTCATCGTGAAAAGCACGGGCTGTTCTTGCAGAAGACCCAGGTTTAGATCCCAGCACCCACATAGTGGCTAACAACCATCCATCATTCCAGTTCCAGGGGATCTGACACCCTCTTCTGTCCTCCATGGCATTGCATGATACAGGTGCACTTACACTCATGCAGGCATAACACTCATACAGTGTAAAATAAAAGTAAATAAATCAAAAAAAGCTAATGGGAATCAGTTATGTCTAGGTCTCAACCCACACCCTCCCTGCACATGCCAGGCTCATGGGAACCCATTTGTGGGACTTGGGCACCTCTAAGAAAGTTTACGGTGTGTAGTGTATGTGACGAAACTTGCTCAGATTCTCCCTGTCGCTTGGGAAGGCACCTCATGCTGCTTACAGTGTGTTGAATGTGAGGCTTCATCACAGGATTTCTCAGTATCCTAATGCCTGGATCCTGTGTATATAAATTTACCTGGAAAAGGGGGTTTTCCAGATATAATTAAAGATCCTGATTTAGATCATCCTGGATTATCTGAGTGGGCCCTAAAACCAATGACGAATGTCCCTAATAAGAAGAGGAGAAACAACACAGACAGGAGAAGGCTGTGTGAAGATGTAGACAGGGAGCTATGTGCAGAGCCCCAGCCCCAGATGCCGTCCATACCTGGTGCTGGAAGAGATGAGAGGAAACCACCCCAGTATCCTCTGGAGGGAGAGTGGCCTGGATGACACCTTGATTTTAGGTTTTAGGCTCCCAGGGTCTTGGAGATAACTTTATGTTAATCTAAGCTGCCCAATTTGTGGGAACCTGCTGCAGCAGGCTTCTGAATGTACACCAGGCAGCAGAGCATTGTTAAGTGTATTAGTTAGTTTTCTGTTGCTGTGGTAAAATACCCCATTAAAAATCAAGTTAGGAAAGAAAAGATTTATTTTTTATATTTTATTTATTTTTCTTTTATGTATATGAGTATATTGCCTGCATGTCTGTAAGCACACCTATGTTGTGCAATACCCGTGGAGGTCAGAAGGGGGTGCCTGGTCACCTAGAACTGGAATTATGTTTGGTTGTTAGCTGCCATGTGGTTATTGGGACTCAAACCTGGGTCCTCTGCAAGAGCAGCCAATGCTCTTAACCACTGAGCCATCTCTCCAGCCCTAAGAAAGAAAGGGTTCATTAGCTTACAGTTCCAGAAGGCAACAGGCAGAGAAAGCATGGTGGCAGGAGCAGAAAGCTGGTTGATCATGTTTTTATCCACATACAGGAAGCAGAGAAAGAGAGAGAACAGGAAGTGAGGTAAGGCTATAAATTTTCAAAGCCCATCCCAGTAATATACTTCCTCCAATCTCCCCCAAACAGTGCCACTAAATGGGACCAAATGTTCAAAGACATGAGCCTACAGGGGACACTGCTCATTCAAACCACCACAAGGAGTGAGTCCATAGTAGACCTGCTTGTCACCCATTAGCTGGCCAAGGGTCCCATCCTACCTGATAGAAGTCATAGGTAGGCAAAAAGCTCTTTAAATGCTGGCATCTAGTAGCTTTTGTTTTTCTCGGGGTTCAATAGCGCCTTGCTGTGGCAGAAGGCAGGTGGAAGGAGAGACAAGTTAGAGTTCCCATGAGGACCTTGGGTATTCTGACTCCTCGCTCTGAGTGCTATGGCTCCTGAGACCCTTGGTCCTGAAGACTTGCCAGCTCCCTAGAACTCCTCTGGCAGCCAGGGTCTGCATCTCTGGCTCCTTTTAACACTCTCTCATTTACTTCCTGTCTTCTTGTCCTGGCTAGTCTCAAACTGTTCCTTCAGCTGTTAGTGGCCCCTGCCAGAATGTGGGTGCATGTCTCTGTGGGGACAGCATATGGGAACAGAGGCACCTAGAGGGTACCTCTCAAGAACTGGGGTGCCAAGGTGGCTTGAATCACTGAGGAGCTCCCACTAGAAGTCAGATCCTGTCAGGTGTTTGAGATCACTGGGAGGGATCAGTGAGAAGTTGGGTGCTGCAGCCCACACTGGTACCACTGGGTGGATTTAGGCCTTGCAGATGAGTCCAAGGCCTCCCCGATGATGCCTTCTTCAACTGTCAAGGACAGTTCTGAAGCCTGTGCCCCATGGCTTTTTCTGCAAAGACACAGCATCTGCTGTGTGCTTAGCACTAGGAAGCCAGACTCCAGGGCTTGGGAACCAGGTGGTGTCAGGTGCAAGGATAACCTTCAGCTACCAAGCTTCTGCCTGAGGTGGGTGCTTTTCTGGCTACCAAACTGCACACCTGCTGCTGCCGTGGTCCTCGGCTGCCTCTGCTGATTCCTCATGTTACCAGCTCAGCCTCCACTACTGAAGGTGGGCAAGGAAAGACAGCTCAAGAGGAGTTTGTATTGGACCTGTTGATGCAACACCAGGGGATGCTATTTCCCAGCCAATTCACTTAGTGAGTTTATTCTGAACATAGCCCGAGGTGTCCTTGGATCACCTACAGCTATTGACTTAGCCAATCACAGCCCTTTGCTTTAGACCAATCACAGTTATTAAGGCTTGTGTTTTGGACCAATCACAGCTTTACTACCAGTCATAGCCCTCTACCATGGGAAGCACTCATCTTTGGCCAACGTGGAAATTGTCCATCAAGGCTTCTGAGGCCTGTGATTACAAAAATGTCTGATTGGTACATGACTTTAATCCCAGCACTTGGGAGGCAGAGGCAGGCAGAGCTTTGTGAGATTGAGGCCAGCTTGGTCGACATAGCAAGTTCAGGCCAGGGGGGTGTGGGAACTGTCTGATACAAACAGAAAGGAAGGGAAGAAAGGAGGGAGGGAGGGAGGGAGACTGACAGTTTCAAACAAGTTCATGACAACTAGTTGCAATTTTTTTTTTTTCTTCTTCAGAATCATCTGAAAGCGTCTGTAGCATGTTTAAGATGACTGGTGTGGGCGTAGAGATGGTATGGTTGACTGTTAGATTCATAGTCCTGTTGTTTAAAGGAGAAAGTCCAATAGCGGATAATTAGGGAATTAAATTATCCCATCCCCAGTGTCTTTGCTGATTTACAGGAAAATGAACATCAGAAGTGCTTAGAAATATAAAGCTATCATTAACACAAATGATTTTTAACAGTACCTTACACCTGCCCAGTGCCCAGGGAGAGGTGAGTCCCCTCATCAGTCACATGCCTGGTACCCTCACTCCTTTTCTTGAAGTGTAGCTTCTCTCCTTCACAGACCTGCCTCCACCCCCAAATCTCCTGCACTGGATTGTGGTGGCCCACAGTAGGTACAAGAAAGGCTTATCATTCGTGAGAACCCCATCTCCTCAGCTATAACAATTGGTACGAGGGTGATTCGTGACCCAAACTAGCCCAATCAGAGTCCTTCCCTTGGCTTTTGTAGGACTGAGTTGGTAAGGGCTCTTAACACAGCTCTGTTGGTGTGTTCTTGCTGAGTGGAAAAACACCTGGTTCAGTAGGCAGGGATGAGGCCAACGCACAGAGCAAGAGAGACCCGAAGGGCTGTGTTTCAGAGTGCTCAAATCCTGGATGCAGATGACCCTGAAGGCAGAGCCACTATTTCTGTGCTTTGGTGTGTGAAGTTAAATGTTGCTACCTGTATTAAAGAAGATGCTATGGTTTAGGTCTGATGTGTCCCCCAAAGGTTCAATGTGTCAGAAGCTTGGTTCCCAGAGTGATGGCTTTAAGAGGTAGGAGAACTTTTAAGAGGTGGTTCTGATTAGGAAGGGTAGGTCATTGGGGTACCACTCTTGGAAGAGATTAATGCTGGGGTCATGAAATGAATTAGTTCTCGTGAAATTGGGTCATTTTATAAAAACAAGCCTGAATCCTGACTCTCTTTGGTTTACTCTCTCCTCATATGCTTCTACCATGCTACGATCTGTCACATCATAATGCACTTCACACAGAGCTGAGCCAAAGCCAAGGCTATATTCTCAGACTTCTAGAACTGTGCTAAATGAAACTCTTCTCTTCATAAAGTTCCAAGACTCCGGTATTTTTATTATATTAATAGAAGATAGGCTTATATAGCTGGGTTCTGCCCTTAACAATCAAGAAAGCCTAGGGGACACAAGCTGCCATTTTCCCCCAGGGCAGAGAAAGGGTTCTTGGAATAAACATCACAGCATCATTTTCATCTCTTCCATTTCAGAGAAGATCTGAGGCGATCAAGGGCTTACTGATACTATGTGATAAAGAAAAGGAGATAAAATGCTTGAGATATGATTTCTTTATTGTCATAGTGTCAAATAAAATGCCTAAAAGACTCAGGATGCCTTCTTCACGCAGTAGAAAAGTTCTTGACAGAACATGGAGAAGAGAAAGAAAATACAAGATGCAGACGAGTCAAGTCAATGGTGGGCAGAAAGACCCTGACCCCCTCTCACTGCCCTATGGAGTCTCTGTATAACCAAGTATGAACCTCAGACTCCAGGCATGATAGTGTGTGCCTTTAATACCAGCCCTTGGGAGGCAGAGACAGGAGGATCTCTGCAAGATCAAGGCCAGCCTGGTTCACATAGTGACTTCCAGGCAGGCTGGGATTAGGGAGACCCTGTCAAAAAAAAAAAAAAAAAAAAAAAAATGTAAAAAAAAAAAAAAAAAAAAAAAAAGAAAAGAAAAGAAAAGAAACAAGAAAACCAAACAAAGCAATAACAAAAAAATAAGCAAACAAAAAAAAATAATAACAAGCAAAACAAAACAAAACGAAACAAAACAAGCATGGACCTCAGATCCCAGGGTCATCCAGAGCTTCTTTGAGGCATTTCCTACACTCTTCAGACCTCTTTGGGTTCCGTAGTCCATGGGTTGCCAATTTCTCTTCTTTTCAAAGCTCACCATTGAGTTTGGAGTAAGAATGTATCCTATTAATCTCTTCTGAGTTTGAGAAGTCAGCAGGCCCTTTAGTATAGAAAATAAATAAGCAAAGTCATGCAAGAACGTGTTGTGCGTGAGCACACAACACAGCACACTCGTGGATCTGGCGTACTCTACTTTCCAGCTCCACTGTGCATGATCGCAGGAGAGACTTGGGCAGTGCCTGTCCCAAAGGTTCTTCATGTGTCCTTTAAGACAGAGGCTTCTTCTCCAAAGTTTCCCTTTGTAGTTCACAGGGTCTGTTGTGCAGACTTCAAGCAAGCTAATTACTGGTCAGCCAGAGGCCGCTTTGAACTGGACTCACACCAGAGGCCCCCCCAAGGGGCTTTGCTAGGTGGCTGCTTTCATATGGTGTCCATTATGTTTACATGAGGGCTCCTTTGCTTTTGTTTCAGACAGAGCAGAGATGAGAGCACCTTCTAATTAAAGTAGTAACAAGGAAGTGAAGGAAGCCTTGTGACGTTCTTCCGACAAGTTCAAGAGCAAGACGGCTCACCGAGACACTAAATTTGGTTGCCGTTATTCATCTGAAGACAAAAACCCAATAAGAGAAAGAGAGAGCAGGTGGAATGAGGGTGAATCAGTCATTTTGTTCAGGCACAGCCACAAGATTTCCATGTGTCCCTGGCTACCAGCAGAGCTCTCAAGGGCGTCTCCTGTGGACTTGACAATGCAGACAGTTCTCATGAACATAGCCTAAGTATGGGTGCTTGGAAAACAGAAATGGGGCGGGGCTCATCAGCTTTACTAAAAGAAGGTATTTAGAAATAAGCAATGTGGGAGGTTAGAGAGATGGTTTGGCTGTTAAGAGGACCTGGGTTTGATTCCCAGCACCTACATGGTGGCTAAGAACTATCTATAACTCCAGTTCCAGGGGATCTGATGCCCTCTTCTGACCTCCTCCAGCACTGCATGACACAGGTACACTTACATACATGCAGGTGATACATTCAGACACATATAATTAAAATAATGAATAAGTATACATTAGAAATAATCCCCCAAATCCTTGTGTTCCGGGTATGTAAGGTTGAGGCCTTTGGGGTCTAAGTAGCATTAGATGAGGTCATGAGATTGGGACCCCTGTGATGGGGTTAATGACTTTATGAGAGATCAGAGCTAGGACATCCCATCTGCTACATGATGCCTCCTGCCATGGGGTGACACAGCAGGAAGGTCCTCTTCACTTGCTGGCGTTGTGATCTTCAACTTCCCAGATTCCAGAATGATAAAAAATAAAAATCCTGTTATCCTGCTACTCATGTGTGAGTAGCAAGCAGTTTACCCACTGAGCTATCTCCCCAGCCCCACGAATCAGTATTATTTTTTAAGCTCCCAGGATGTTTCAATGTGCAGCCACAATTGGGAAATATTGGTGCAGGAGTATGAATGAAGGTCGACACAATGGACAAAAATCTCTGTCTTATGAGATTATCTAGTCCACCCACCTCATTTTACAGATAAGAACACACTAAGGCCCAGAGAAATAAAAATAGCTTGACTTAGGTGGCCCATCAGTTGAGAAAGGCAGAGGGGAGATTAGAAACCAGCCTGTTGCCGCTTCTATTGAGTGTGTTTAGAAATTTTCCAATTCTTCCCAAAACACATACCTGGTTTTCTCATACACGTTCAGCCACAGAAAGAATCTAGGCCCAGGGCAGAAGTTACAGAGATTTCTGTGGTCAGCCTGTATTAGTTACATTTGTGTTGCTCTGACAATATCTGATAGAAAAAACTTGAGGGAGGCAAAGTTTGTGGCCCATGGTTTCAGAGGGTCTCAGTTCATCATGTCAGGGAGGGAATGGAGGGGCAGCTAGGTTCATGGCAGCTGGAGTGTGTGTTGGAGGCTGTTCACATCAGAGCAGACCAGAAAGCATTGAAATCAGGAACCAGGGGCAGATATAATCTTCAAAGGCCCACTACTAGTGACCTACTTCCACCAGCTAGACCCGACCTCCCCAAACCTCCACAGCCTCCCCAAATAGCATCATCAGTTAGTTCAATTGAATATTCAAATGAGCATTCAAAATATGATCCTATAGGGGATAATTCAGAGTTAAATCATGATAAGCCCTCCACCCCATATTGTACAAACTTCATTCTAATGAGTAAGTCTGTATGCCATCTCCCCTTTCTTGGTGCTCAGGACTCAGCTTAAATCCTGATGACCATGTTGGCTATTTCCCTCAGTGGGTAAATCTGAATCCTTTGGCTCTGATGATACCTCTGCTTTGTCCTTGAAGACAGCCCTGGGGGCATGGGCCATCCCACTCCAATAAGCCCAAATTCTCACTTCCTGATTCAGGATCCTCTGCAGAATTTCAGTTCTTTGTCCACACTCACCTCCTCTGTTTACACGAAGGTCTCTAGTAAGGAACAAGAGCTAAGCTGATAACTTTGTCTTGGGTACTAGTCACTGTCCATTGCTTCCTCTTCATCCATTGTTTTCCTTCTAGAAAACCCAGAACACACACAAAAAGCTGGGCGTGGTGGTGCATGCTTGAAATTCCACTGCTGGAGAGGTGGAGACAGGTGGATCCCTAGGACCCACTGGCTAGTCAGTCTAGCTAAATCAGTGAGTTCCAGGCCGGAGAGAGACCCTGTCTCAAACAAAGGTGGATCATGCGTGAGGAACAACACCCAAGGATGTTCTCTGACCTCCACATCCACATGCACACACACTCATCCTTTCCCACCCAGAACACAAACACGTATCTGTACGCACACACAAAAAAACCTACTTAAGCTCTGTCTGGGGCTGTGTGGTCAAAGATCCTTAATCAGTGGTCTGCAAAATGCCAAGTGGTCACAAAATTCAAGAGGTTCATGAACATGACCAAGACCAGTATGTTTTTATTTCCATGAACAATAAAAAAAATCTTTCTCTCCCGGAGCATTTGGCCCATGCTTCAGTTACAAACATAGGCAACAAACCACAGTAGCAACAGTGGGGTCTGTGACTGTACTGATTTTGCTCCAGAAAAAACAAAAAGATATTTTCATATTTTGTTATATCAGTAGCAAATATATTTCAATGTTATTTGTAACCAGTGCTGCTCTTCTGAAATTAGGGTACATATTAAACCCAACATATGGTTTCTTAATGCACTAATAAATTTACATAACACTGAAGATCTCAAAAAATATTTTGATAACTGTTATTTTTTCCATGTAATTGGTTTCCTTGATAGCCTATGTATTTTTCTTTTCTGCTTCAAAAATATTTAACCCAGGGCTGGAGAGATGGTTTTGTGATTAAGAGCACTGGCTGCTCTTGAAGAAGACCTGGGTTCAATTTCCAGCACCCACATGGCAGCTAACAACCATTCATAACTGCAGTTCCAGGGGAATCTGATACTCTGACACCTTCTTCTGACTTCCACAGGCATTAAATGACATGGGTGCACCTACGGGCAATACACTCATACACATAAAAATAAAAATAATAAATAAAACATTAAAAATATTTAATCTAGCTGGGTGTGGTGGCGCACGCCTTTAATCCCAACACTCGGGAGGCAGAGGCAGGTGGATCTCTGTGAGTTCAAGGCCAACCTGGTCTACATAGTGAGTTCCAAAGATGCTTGGGGCAGCAGGGAGGACCTTGCTTCAAAAGACCAAAAAAAAAAAAAAAAAAAATTTAACCTACTTAAGAGCATTATTCTGAGAAGGTGTCCATGGTACAAAACACTCCAGAACCACTGTGTCAGCATGGTTGGGAGCAGAGGAGTCACAAAACGGTCTCTCTGAGAATCTTGAGTTGTTATCAATGTCCAAGACTTCCTGGGCCCAAGTTGGTGGGTTGGTCGGAGCCTTTGGAAAGGGGGTTGTGGGGGGCTCTTGTGGAAAGTTCATCCTAGAATACTTGTTATCTTGGGGATAGTTCTGCTATTTTGAGAGTCCAGCTTCCTTCTACAACCTTTTTTCTTTTTTTTTTTTTTTTTCCAGTGTTGGACATAGAACCCAGAGTTGCTCAAATGCTAGACAAGTTTTCTCCCACCGAGCTACACCCTAGCCCAACCAGACAGTCTTAATGAGTGTGCATATTAAAGACATGCTAGTAATAACAGCAGGCATGAGTCTGCGCCTGGGCTACTTGGAAAGTGGGAAGCTGTCTGAGCCTGAAGCCTGTTCTTGCTATACCTCTCAGGAGCCTCCTGATCTCTGCTATCTTCCGCACACCTGCCCAACTTTCTCTTTTCTGACCATCTTCGCTTTCTGAGGTCTGGCCTCTTATAACATCAGCCCTGTGCAGGCAGGTAGGGTCATGTGATTAATACTGGCCAGGGAGTTTTAAGAGGAAAGAACATGTACCACTTTCTAACCAGAGCATTTAAAGGCCAGTGTGAGGCCCTCCTGTGGTTCTTCCTCACTGATGTAGAGACAACAGTGTCATAAGATAGCTGAGCCCTGGTCAGCCTGGGGCCTGAGTGATGGTATGGAGCAGAGTAACTCTTCTGTCCCATCCCACCTCTGACAGCCGTCACTGGCCTGGAATGCCCAGAATGGGCAGGCAAGCAAGGAATAGTTGTTTTAATTCACTAATATATTTAAGGTTATTTATTATCACAAGATATCATATACTTTCTCAATAAGCTGTCTCCTATTTAACTGTAAATTATTGTGAGAAAGATGTGAATGAATTGTTCCTCTCTGCTTCGATAAGGTATAACTAGCTTTCTTATTGACCATTTTCTCCTGCTATAATAGATGGCTGCACCATCTGTATCATGGCACTGGGGGAATGGGAAAGGAGGATCCTAGGCGTTCACTGGTCAGCCAGTTAAGCCAAATCACAAACTTCAGCTTTAGCAAGAAACCTTATCTCAAAAAGCAATGCAGAGACCAATATAGAAAGATATCCAGAATCAACCTCTGGCTTCCATGTCATTCATAGGCACATACACATGTATGCACCCATGCATCCATCACACACACACACACACACACACACACACACAGACTGATACCTGTGCCCTATCTCCAGAGTTCTGGGTTAGTTGTCTGGAGTGTGTAGACTGTAATGCTGCCTAGCTGATTCTAATACACAGCCAAGGTCAAGACCAAGACTCCACAATAAATTTGCTGATGAGGTTGATTCTCGCCACTTGGTAGACCATTGATAGACTAAGGTAGAAGAGGAGAGCCCTGGGACGGAGACAAGGTGTTCAGATTCAATAGGGCTCAAGGGTAAGATAAGAACCACATTGGGCCATGACAGGACCCAGGGAAGTCAGTGGACTTGGAGTAGGGATAAACAGGGAATGCGATAGTTTGGTGTGAAATGCATTAAGTAATTTCGTTCTTTTAGATGAGTAGATTTGGGTCAGTAACTTTGCCTCTCTGAACCTCTGTTTTCCCATTTGTAAAGTAAACCTTGTGTAGAGGAAAGAGAAGCTGTGGACAGGCCCTTCTCTAAATGTAGTACATATGTTGCTCAGTTTCATTCTTAAATAGTACCTGACAGGTAAGGAAACTGTTGCTGAATAGATCAGTTAACTTCTATCTCTCTATCTCATTGACTTGCTATGGGGCCCACAGGAACTCATATGTCTGGATTAGAGTTTCCAGATTCTGCAAATGAAAATAGAAGTTGCACAATTAAGTTTGAATTTTAGGTAAACAAGGAATACATTTTTCTTAGCGTAAGTATGTCTCAAATATGGTTGTGTCTGACAACCCAAGTTTAAAGCCATTTTTACCAACTGCGAAGGCTCATGTTTTATGACGTTGTTTGGCTCCTAGGGAGTTTTTTCTTTCTTTGCGATACTAACCTTCTGATATGTGTCCTAAGTATCTTTCCTATTTGTGTTTTATTTTTCATTTTGTTGACAGTGTGTGTTGTGCAGAAGTTTTTAATTTTTATGTTGCCACATGTTCCAATCTTTTTCTTTATGGTTTATGGCACTGTTGGCATGCCTGGAAGTTTCCATTCAAGATTATACAACTATTCATCCACGCTTTCTTCTAGTGCTTTTATGGCTTTATTTTTTTCACATTTAGAGCATCTGGAATTTATTTTGGGGCATGATGGCATTTTTCCCCAAATGGCCAGCCAGTGGTTCCAAACACATTCAATAAATTATCTTTTTCCTTGCTTGTTAGAAAATGTCCTTTATCACACACCATATTCTGAGATTTACATGGCTATAATTCTGGAAACTCTAATCTGTTCCACTAATCTCTCTTTTCTCTTCCTAGTAGGACACTGTTTAAATCACTGGGATTTTACAACCTGGCTTATTACCTAGGAAGGCAAATTTTCCCTTATTTCCCCTCTTTTTAAGGATTTTCTGGTTGCTCTCACTGTGAAACTCTTCCTGAAGAATTTTACAGTTATTTTTATCAAGCACCCAAAATATTTGTTGAGATTTTGATGGGTATTGTGTTGAATTTTCAGAATTATTTAGGGAGAGGGAGTCTTCTAAAAGACATTTACTTATTTTTATTTTATGTGTATGTTTTGTCTGCATGTATGTATGTACACTATGTTTATGCAGTGCCTGTAGAGGCCAGAAGAGGGCATCAGAGCCCCTCAAACTGGAGTTACAAAGGATTGTTAGCCACCATATGGGTTCTGGGAACCCAACCTGGGTCCACTGAGCAATCTCTTAAATCCTAAGAAGGAACTCTTAATATATTACTTACTTATCCAATAACAAAGAGAGCTTGCCATTTAAGCATCCTGTTCATGATTTCCCTAGAAACACTTTTCTTCATATACATTCTGCACAATTCCTCCTAAATCTATTCCTAGCATTGATATTCATGACATTTTCTGTTTGACTCTATGCACAGTATGAGATGTTTTGTTAAAAGAGAAGGTGGTCCCAGCACTTGGGAGGCAGAGGCAAGTGGATCTCTGTGAGTTCAAGGCCAGTCTGGTCTACATAGTGAGTTCCAGGCCAGCTGGGGCTACAGGGAGACCCTGTTCCTTTAGGGAGAAATTTAATACCTTCTAGTTTTTCCGGTGTCTGACTTTATGGGAGATTCCTGGGAAGGTTCAGTTTGGAACACACCTACAGGAAACATGTATCCTTAAGGACACAACTTTCAAGCCTAGACAGACCCAGAATCAGATACAATTCTTCCACACCTTCCCAAGTGATCAATTCTCTGATCTTCTTCCTGGCCTCCATTTTGTTCCACTAGACCCAGACGTGTTGTTGGCACTCAGTGCCAGTCCTGCCCCTTCCAGCTGAGATCCACGTCTACTCCCAGTGCTCTTTGGAAATGCTCTGCGTTTCTTCTTTGGGCAGCTTTCAGGATCAATTGGTCTTCTGAGGGACGTCTGACATCTCCCTGACACATACATTTGCTGAAAGATTGACATTTTTGATTTCCTCGCCCATTTTTGACATTATATATAAAAGAGAATTATAAACGTTTAGAAAAATCAAAATTCTTCTTAGATACCTACAGTTCCACCAAAACAGTATTCTCCAATTTATGCTAAGAAAAGGCGGAAGGAATGAGGTGAAATAACTTGGCTATTTTCTGGTTGAGGTTTTCTGAACTTTATTTCCTCTCTCTGGAGTAGCTTCCAGTTCCCAGGGCAGCTGGAAACTTGTCAGACACAGTGCCTTGCTTTGCTCATAACAGAAATACAGTGGAGAAGCCCACTGTGAGGCAGAGTGGCAGGGAGAGCTGTGAAGGAGGTTGAGGACTCTGACCAGGCCAGGCCAGTGACAGGGGCTTGCACGGCGTGTGTTTATTAGTTGCCTCCCCTATCCTACCCTGTACAGAGGCCTCTCGTCTACCCTACCTCTCTCCACCTGTCACTCTGTCTGCTCCCTGTCTTACCTTTGAAATCTCTAGGCAGAGGGGATTCGACGCTGAAGAGGCTGCCCTCTTGACAATGAGCAAACATGGTAGTGTTCATTCATTTACCCTCAGAAAACATGGGCTCCATTGTCCTTTCTAGATTAGAAGAAAAAAAACCTAGTAAGCCTACGATCTCAGCACTCAGGAGATTGAGACAGGAGGATAGAGTTTAAGGCCTTCCTAGGCTACATAGCTAGACTCCATCTCAAAACCAGCAAAGGTTGAAAAGAAAAAAGATGCCAAAAGGCCAATGAGGTGACTCAGCAGGTAAAGATACTTGCCACCATGCCTGACAACCTGAGTTTGATCTCAGAGACCCACATGGTGGAAGGAGAGAACCAACTCTCCTTGCAAGTTGTCTACTGACCTCCACATGTGTGTGGTGGCATGTGTGCAGCCACATACATACACACAAACATACACACATAAAGATAATTAAACAAATTTCTATGCCAATGTCAGAGCTATCTCTAAGGTCGGATGTGGAAAAAGGGGGATATAACTAACAATAAGACTCATAGCCCGTGACAGGGGAAGCTTGCTGAGTGATAAAATCTAGAGCTTCTGAATGGAACAAAGCTCGTCTTCTGTAAGCCACTGAGGTCAGGGATGACTTGTATAGTGCTCTACAGGCTCCTTGGCCACTGGCTTGGAACTCACCCCAAGCCAGATTCCTAAGAGAGCTGCACTATTAAGTTTCCATATTCAGATCCCTTCACCAAAAATTAGAAAGAAAGAAAGAAAGAAAGAAAGAAAGAAAGAAAGAGAGAAAGAAAGAAAGAGACACCATTCCCACCATCATACCTACAACTTGACTTTGGAAATGGAAAACTCCATCCTATAAAACAGGTTCCTTCTTTCAAATACCCCACTAGGACCCTTTCAGAGAAATCTGAACTTTAATGAATCAACTTTTTCCATAGTTCCCACCTCCTAATTACAAGGGAGTGGACCATGTTATGGTTGCCCGAGGCTTACATGGCGTCATAGCATCCTTAAACTAAGATAGCTACAACATCACTAGGCTCTATAACCTTATGGGACCAATATCATATATACAGTCTGTTGTTGACCAAAATGTTACATGACAACATGACTATTTGGTAACACGGTGTCTCTCACTAGGGTGGTAAGTTTAACACCACCGAAGTTAGAGAGAAGAACGAATTCTGACCAATGACACACATCTCATCCCTGACACTGTACTCTCCCTTTGTGGTCCATTGGCACACCATCCATGGACCCCAGTTTAGTGCAAGCTTCTCTTTCAACTATTATGAGAACAGCTGGGCCAAGGCAGTCAGGGAAGTGGTCTCACAGTCCCGCTCCCCTCCAGCCTCATAATCTTTTATTGCCCTGTTCCTCTCTCACCCTTTCCTCCACCTCCCCCCAGCATGCTTTTGCTCACACAGATCCTGTGGGAAACTGCATCTGCGGAGGGAGTCATGTTCACTTTAAACAATGCTGGATGAGGACAATTTCAGACAAATGCCCAGCTGAGGGTATAGCTTCTCCCTTCCACGCCCACTCATATGATCAACACGGGAGCAGCTCCCAGGCTCCTCACAGCTCAGGCTTCAGGTTCTTTCTACTTCTTATCTCCTATGCATTTCCCAGGAATGGGCTGGCAGTGGGAAGGAGGCAGCAGCAATGAAATGAGGCTCTGAAACCAAAAGATAATTGAAGAATCCCAGGCAGCCTCGCCCCTTTGGCCCCAAGTTCACATATGGTCAGCACATTAGAGACCTTGTGAAAAGACTAGATCAAGACAGGGGCGGTGGGTGGTGTGGGACTTCTGTCATTAACAACACACATTGCCTTCTCTAAATCATGGGGCTGTCAGGAATGCACCTCTGTGCTCTTGGGTACACTGTAGGTTTGACCATGACATCAGTCTTAACAAAACAGAGATGGCTTTTCTAGAATGGTCCTCCTCTGGAGATAGAGAGGTAGTCTTCATGAGCAATTGCTTCTAGACCCAACGAAGAGAAATTCGTGTGTTTGAAATGCCTGCTCTTCTCCTCTGTTGTGCCATAAAGTAGCCAACTTCATTTTGCACAACACTGTTTGATAACAACCATGTGTGTGTGTGTTCTGTATTTATAGACTCGAGAAAGGACGTACTTGGTCAGTGTGAGATAATTTCACAAGGGAAATGGAACCAGATGTGACTCCTTCTTATCCAGTTCTTCAAACTCCAGCAATTGAAATCCCCGGGTCTGTCCTCGCCCGGGTTTTCTTTACTTTTTCCACAGTGGTCGCCTTTCTAAGGAACCTGGCAGGTAGCAGCGGGTGGACTTTGAGGGAGCTGCTTCCCAACTGAGCGTTTTCTTACCTTCTCAAGCTTGGAGATCCATCAGGGCAGATGTTTCCTCTTTCGGAATAGAACATTTCTGCCAGGCAGTAGACTTACCTACCTATAATTAAACTATTCTTCTAACCCTGCAAGGGTTAAGGGTCTAGAACCCGCTAGTGCTAAGCTGACTCTTAAAACTCCAAAGCAAAGGAGTTGTGCATGACTGACACTGGAGAAGAGCAGAACTTTATTTTTTATCTTAGTTCCTGTTTTGTTTCATTTTTAAATCCATACCAATTTGTGCCGGTGGAACATGTACAGAGGCAGAATTTTTACAATGCACAAAAGTGTTCAGCCAAGGGAATGAGGGGGATGGAGGGCTAAGTAGGCTAGGCTTGTCAAGCCAGGTGTGCTTGTCAAGCGAGGTGCCCCAGCATATGAGAGAGAGAGAGAGAGAGAGAGAGAGAGAGAGAGAGAGAGCGAGAGGAGGAAGAAGGGGAGGAGGAGGAGGAACTTCTTTTTTCCCCCCATAAAGAGGTTAACTGCTCATCAAGTTGACAACCCTGGGACTCTATATTCCCAGAAGATACAGCTTTTCTTAGAAATTGTGTGCACCAGTGATGCCCAGAAGATTGTTGACAGATTGAGAGATGACAGTCCAAATGCCAGAGAATATGTCACTTACTCCTATTTGTATATTAGTGCTTCTCAGTGAGCCCCAATCCTGTACTCTGGGAAGCCCCATGGTAACTCATCAGGAGAGGGTTAAGCCCCTGAAGGTAACCTTGTGGCACTTGACTGTGACTCGTTCTGTGGAAGACATAGCTACTTGATCCTGGAATTCTTTCATACCGAACTCAAGTTGGTCTCAGTCCTTCTTAACCCAGTAGAGCACTCTACTCAGTCACTACCAACTGAAGACCTCTCTGCTCTCAATCCAAGCTAGCTGCAGCCTCAGTAATGCTTCCTAACAAAACACATGGAAACAAGAATCATTTGTCCTTGCTCACCATCTTTGGGCAGCAGGGATTTGACTTTGGCCCAGCTGGGTTTGGCTTCTCACTGGAGCCTGGGCTCAGATCTACTCAACATGTGCTTGTCCTGAGGCCCCCACCAAGAACTCATCAATCATCAGAGCACAGTCATTCTTCCTGTGTCAAAAGCTGAGGCACAAGAGGACCAGTCTAGCTATACAAACACTTCCTTTTTTATAGTACCGAGGATGAACCCAGGACTTTGCACAAATGCCTGGCTCTACCACTGAGCTATACCCCCTCCCTGGCACAATTTTAGTCTATTGATGTCATATCTACTAACATTTTATTGGTCAAAGCAAATGATGTTGAATTCAAAATCCAAGGGCAGGAAGATCAGGCCCCCTGTTCTAAGGCCAAGGCCAGGATGGAGAATTGTGATCAAGCTCTGATCATAATTAATACAGCTCCATGGTCTGTGTCTTAGGAGCAGGGATGGTGCCAAACCACATCTGTTTGGTTAGGTCCCCTTTAATATCATTATTAAATCTACCTTCCTTGGCTATCCAGGTATTCTCCTGGTCCACGGACAGGGCAAACAGGAAGACTGAACTTCTGAGCTCAGCCCAGGATCAACCCTACAGTGGTTGCTTATTTATCCTGACTGATGAACTTGGTGATTAATGCTGTTTAAGCTAGATCTAAAGTAGAAGGCGCTGGAGATGTGTGGCTCAGTGGGCAGAATGCCACCTAGCATGCATGAAGCCCTGGATTTGACCCTCGACATCAAATAAACAAGGAGTGGTGGTGCATGCTTGTGATCACAGGCAGATAAAGACAGAGGCAGGAGGATCTGAAATTCAAGGTCATCCTCAGCTACACAGCAAGTTGGAGGCCAGTCTGGGCTATATGAGACCCTGTTTTGAAAACAAAATAAAAATTAGAGGGGAAGTAATGGCATCTAGGACCAAGGCACTTAGATTGAAATTTAGTGCTGGATGGAGACTTTGGCCAACCCAGATGACAAAGGCTTCTCCCTTCACTCATAAAAGCAAGCATCCTGAGGCAGGCAGATTGAAAAGGGGTTCCCCCTAAGGGAAAGGAAAACTAAGGACCAATCCCAGGAGGTTCCCTGGAGGAATGGGCATTCCAGAGCTTCTTGTGGGAGGGGTGTTGTCCCACCAGAAAAGTCTGTGAATTAATAGAAGCCCTGGAAGTAGAGGTGTGTGTGAAGAGGAAATTTACT
This sequence comes from Nannospalax galili, assembly GCF_000622305.1. NCBI lineage: Eukaryota > Metazoa > Chordata > Mammalia > Rodentia > Spalacidae > Nannospalax > Nannospalax galili. The sequence continues at coordinate 2,579,992 of NW_008346898.1, read as the reverse complement.
GTAGGGTAAGCTGAGGGAAGGGGAGGGGAAGGAAGGCAAGTGAGGCAGGCTGCGGAGAGAGGTCTATGAGCTTCCAAGAACATTCAGGTTAACTCATGGTCAAGAACTCTGTGCCAGGCCAACAAGGAGGCTTTAGAAGTCTATAGGAAAAGTTTAGCTACCTTAAAAACAAAACTTACAGGTGCTGGAGAGATGGCTTGGTTGGTAAAGTGCTTGCTGCACAAGCATGAGGACCTGAGTTCAATCCCCAGAACCCATGTAAAAAGCCTGCCACAGAGCGATGCACAAGCTTAGAAACAGTGGGTTGCTGGAGCTTGCCAGCCAGGCAGTGCAGCCAAATCAGTACGCTCCAGGTTCAGCAAGAGACCCCGTGTCAAAAAACAAAATGGAGAGGAACCAAGGAAGGCAGACGGTGCCAACCTCTGGCCGCTATATGGATGCACAGCGGCACCTGCAGAAAGAAAGATATATGTACACACACACACACACACACACACACATTTACAATAATGGGTAGAGAAACAAAAAGGTGGGCTGGGGTGGAGCTCTGTTGTAGAATTCTTGCCTAATATGCACAGAACCCTGGATTTGCCTCACATGGTGGCACATGCCTATAATCCTAGTGCTTGGAACGAGGAGACAAGAAGATTAGGAGTTCGAGGTCATCCTCAACTGCATAGTGAGTTCAAGGTCAGCCTGGACTACATGAGACCCTGTCTGTGAAGGGGGTGGGGGAGGTGCTGGGGAGACTGCTGATGCCTCAATCAGTCATCTTAGCGGAAAGAAGAGCAAGGAGGGGATCGCCCACATTTCTCACGGTGTCAATGGGGTGCTTTTGTCAGGGTGCGTTATGTATTTTGTGTCCACAATCATGAGGAAGACTTTTATGAAACTCATCCACAGATGAGGAAACCGAGGCTTCCTGACAATAAATAAATCTCATCCAAGATGACATGGTTAGAGAATGACAGTACCGAATTTAGAACACATACCCTAAACCACTCTATGACAACATTTCTAAGAGGTGTCACTTCCCTAAAAGACCCAACAGACCCTGCATTTGCTTAGGCCCAGCCAGAAACTCTAGAATGCATTTATGAATCAAAATCATGAGGTGTGGCTATCAAGTTTAGGGTCATGCAGAAAATGTACGTGACCTCATCTTCCACGTGGGACCACAGAGCATGCTTCCTAACTATGCAACCAAGACCCTTGGGAAAGATCTATCAAAAGGGCCCCCGATCTTCTGTCTGCTACAGAGTTCCAGCGTGTTTTCTTTTGGTGTGAAGTCAAGTGCTCCTGGCAGCTGAGGGGAGGCAAAGAGAAAGATGCTGTCCGCTTTCAAGCCGGGTTTCCCGAGTCCGGTGTGTAGGCAGGTGAGTCATTGATTTTCCTCTCTCCTCCAGAGAGAGCTGCCATAGTTACATGGATGAAAGGCAAGGAAGAAAGACGGAATTGAATGGTCCAGGTTGAAAGGAAACTTTTGAAACAGGTTAGAAGACTCCAGTCAGGGGCTGGTTTGGGCTGTGAAATGCAGGCTACCAACTCCAGCTGCCCAGCCTTGTTTAGATGTGGTTGGGAGGGAGGGAGAAGTTACATAATTACCATTCCTCTTGAGAGCTGAAAGGAAACCAAAGGAAACCGCTTTCTTAAGTCTTCCTTTGGTTCCTTGCTGCCTGTCTCGCAGTTCTGCAAGTCTGACTTTGAGCTTGTGTTTTCTAAAGAGCAATTAAGGTTTTGCTTCCGTGTCAAGCTCCACACAAGCTATGCTCAGATTCCACAGATGCCAAGGCCCTGGTTTTCCAAAGAACTCTTTCAGTCTCATGGGGAAGGGTCTACAAGTCCTGGACAGATAGATAGGAAATAGGAAGGAGTACTTGGATGTAGGACACACCATTCCCTGCTCTGAAACCTTGTGAACATTCTAGGAACAACAATTTCCAATAGAGGCCAGTGGCGAGGATATTAGCGTCTTCAAGGGGAGGGGATCCATCTTTGGTAAAAAGCAGGTAGAAAGAAATGGCAGGATTTTCAAACATGGAACACCAGTTTATATTCATAAATGCTCCATGCATATCTATCCTGGGCCAAGAGATATGCAAATTATGTGAAGAACTGAATCTATTTTAGTCACTTTTAATAACGACTTTGAGAAACAAAGTCCTAGCAACAGGAAAGAAAAGAAATATGCTCACTGGGTTCCTCCCTTCCAGACCAGAGGACTAAAGGTTTGCTTTTGAAAGAGGTCAGGGCTGGTGAGATATAGCACAGCAGGTAAAATCACTTGCCTCACAAGCCTAACAGACCTGCGATCAATTCTCCAAACAATGGAAGGAGAGAAGTGATCCCAGAAAAGTCCTCTGATCTCCATATGTGCACCTGCACCCACACATGCAAATCATACACACACACACACACACACACACACACACACACACACACACACACACAATGAAAGAATATTTAAAGAAAGGGGCAGAAAGGTGAAGAGATTCCTCTCTCTCTCTCTCTCTCTCTCTCTCTCTCTCTCTCTCTCTCAGCAGTACTGGGGATTGAACCCAGGGCCTCACGCATGCTAACTAGGCAAGCACTCTACCACTGAGCAACATCCCCAGCTCTCTTTCTTTTTATTATGGGAAAGGGTCTCACTAATCGGCCCAGGCTGGCCTTGAACTCATTGTGTAGTGCAGGCTGGCCTTCAGCTCTTTATGTTGCCTAGACAAGTCTTGAACATGCAGTCCCCTCTCCCTTCAGCCTTCCAGGGAGCTGGAATGATGGGCCTGTGCCACCAGGCTAGCTGAGAAAGGAACTCCATGTGCAAAACTTTGTTGATACCAGCATCCTGAAAGTCCTGAGGAAGTCCTGGGACAACAGACTTTCCAGCTAGCCAGAAGTGTGACATTATAAATTATTCCACACATGAAGTACAGCCCAGGTCAGAGAGAACATGGATCCAGGAATGCATGTTATTATCCCCATTCTGCAGACGGAGAAACAGAGCATGAAGGAACTTGCAGAGAACGATCATAAAGCCTTTCACATTCTCAAAGCACCCTGCTCATTAATTAAGCACGTCTACTCAATAAGCCCGTGGTGGGTGAGTGGACTTTGTTCTCCTGTCCAAACATCCTTGTGTTCTTTAGGATCCTTCATTCATTCATATTCTTCCAATATCCCCCAAAGCTTGTGGGGTATGTACAAAAGCGAAGAGTGGGTATAAGGAGATGGGAAATGGTTCTCTGAGGTGGAAAGGGGATGCACAGAGGTGAGATCCAATCTGTGACTGAAGCAGAGCTTCGAGATTGTGAAGTATCCCCTGCAGTCAGATGATGTCATTAGGATGGCCATCCAGACCTGCTTCCTCTACTCTTCCATGAAGGGTCTCTGAGTCTGATGTTCACTGTAGACTCCCTGGCAGCTGTTTCCTCCAATGTGTCCTCCCTACAGATCCATGATGTGCTTCTGGGAGCCTGAGCAACTTCCAGCTTTGTCCTGTGGAAGTATGTATATGTGTATGTGTGTGTGCGTTCAGTGTGTGTTCAGTGTGTGTACAGTATGTGTACGGTGTGTATGTACAGTATATGTGTGCAGTATATGCAGTGTGTGTGTATGTGTGTGCACAGTGTGTATAGTATGTGTGTTTACAGTGTGTTTACATAGTGTGTGCAGTGTGTGTACAGTATGTGTGTATAGCGTGTGTGTGTGTATAGTGTGTATGTATACATGCATGTATGTGTGAAGGTACAATGTATGGAAGCCAGAGGTCGACATCAGGGAGACACCTCAATTGTTCTCCATCTTGTCTTTTGAGATAAGGTCTCTCACTAAACCTGGAGGTGTTAGACAGACTGACTTAAGCAAGCCCCAGGGACCCTCCGGTCTCCACCTCTCCAGTGCTGGGGTTACAGCCACATGCATGTGAGTACTAGAGGTTTGGACTCAGGTCCTCATGCTTATGCAACAAGCATTTTATCACTTGAACCCTCTCTCCAGATTCCTGGAAATACCTTTTTTGAAAAAGTACAAAGGTCAGTCAATGAATCCTATAACCTGTCAGAAGTTATTTTCAGTGCCTCCAACATAGATGACAGGAGGATTGACTGGGAGGTTATTTATGTCCCTTTATGGCTATGAGTAATTGGGATAAAGACTGCCAAGAAAATCTAGTGGTAGAGCCCACTGTAAAATGTGACCTGACACTTGTCACATGTAAGGGACTGCCATGTGACATGCCATGCCCAATAGTTTATTGTTGCCTGCAAATTGAAGTTTTAATTCTGAGGGAAAGACATAAAATAAGGAAACTTTTTGAGGAGTGAGGATGGCGCTCACAAAAGCATTTTATGAGCCTGTAGTCATGAAATAGTCACGTTTAAGATATCAAAATTGTGTAGGGGCCAGAGGTGGTGGATGACCACAAGGAAACAGTCTTCTAGATAGTTGGTCAGTTACATATGAACTCACAGCCATGGTGACAGCATACACAAGTCCCATATAAGCTCAAGCCAGACAAAATCCCAGCGTAAACCTGGGGAAGTGGGTAAGAACAGACATAGAAGTGGGAAAGTAGCCCTACCTGAGGAACTATGACCACTGATGGCTGCTGGGAGGGGCAGAGGCAGACTTTTTCAAGGGGTGACTCTGAGAGATAAACTAGGTTTCAGTGGATGGACCCACACTGAAGGACATTTGGGGACACAAATTAGACTTTGTAGGCTTAATATGTATATAATAAAGTGCATTAAGTTGGGCAGGGGTATTAAGGGGAGATACAAATAGGGGAGGGGATTTATATATGATCAAAATATATCATATGAAAATTGCAAACATTCCATTGAAAAGGGAAAAAACACAAAGCATATACACAAGATACCAAAGTGTGATGGGACAATGGAAAAAAAACAACAGAACAATAAGCATTATTAATAATTATTAATATTAGTAACGATTTTTCAGAATAATAAGCATTTCCTCAATTAGTGTTGATTTTTCTACATCTCTATTCCATGGATAATTTTAGAAAGTCGGGAATGTACATATTATTAAAGAAGGAACAAAAGTGAACCTGACATTGTGCTTTAAAATAGTGCATACTGGGGGCTGAGTCAGTGAAACACATGATGCACAAGCTCGAGGATCTGAGTTTGATCTCCAGAGCCATGTTTAAAAGCTGGGAATTTGGGGCCTGGGGAAACGACTTAGTAAAATACTTGCCAAGCAAGGGGGAGGACCTGAGTTTAGATCCCTAACACCTACATACAAAGCCGGGTGTGGTGGTCTTCATCTCTTACCCCAGCACTGGGAGGAGCAGAAACAGGTGGATCCTTAATGCTCATTGGCCAGCCAGCCTAATTGAATCATTGAGCTTCAGGTTCAGTCTCAAAAAATAAGGGTGTGGACTGGCAGAGGAAGACAACCTATATAGACTTCTGGCCTTCACATGCACACAGGTGCACACACCCACATGACATGTACATCATACACCCCCCACACACACACACAAAGCTGGGTGTGGTAGCCCACACTTAACAATTCCAGTGCAGCCAAAGTGGAGACAGGTGAACCCCTGGGCTTTGTTGGCGAGTCAATCTAGTCTATTTGGTGAGTTCCAGATCTTGGAGTCAAGAAATGAAAAGGTGTGGTTTATAGTGGTACATTAGTGTGTCAAGCTGACAAGCAGTCAAATGTGCAGGTTAGTTTTTGTGAACTTGACACAAACTGAAGTCCCCTGGGAGGAGAGAACCTCGGTTAAGGATTTTTCTCCATAGGACTGCCCTATGGCCATGTCTACGAGGCATTTTTCTGTAGGCAGTGCCATTCCTGGACAGGTGGGCCTGGGCCGAATAAGTAAGGCACACGAGCAAGCCGGAGGGAGCGAGCCAGTAAGTCGTGTTTTTCCATGGTCTTTGCTTTAGTTCCTGACTCCAGGATCCTGCACTGAGTTCCCTGTCTTGGCCTCCCTTGATGGTTGACTGTAACCTTTAAGATATAATAAACCCTTTCCTCCCCAAGTTGCTTTTTGGTCTGGATGTTTATAGAGTATCAGAAAGCTAACTAGGCCCAAAATGTTGAATGCAATTATCCTAAAGAAGCTGTAAATGTTGAACTGATAAAGATGCTAATTACCCCATTCCATCATGATTCAAAGTAAATGTGTGAAATATCACATTGCTCTGCATAAATAAATACAGTTATCTCTCAGTTTAAAGATAATTATTGTAGGTTTGCTGTAGGTAAAAATAGATCGGATCGGTGGTGTTATATTGAATAGTGATGACGCAATAATAGCAATAAAACACAAGCATGTAAAAAAGAAATTTTAAATGGTAGGCAGCACCCGAGGAATGACAACCACTGCTGTCCTCCAGCCTCCATGTGCAGGTACACACATGTGCATGTATACCGCCTCCAACCATGTATCTGCACATGAACAAGCATGCATATATACATACATGCACACCCACAATAAAAGAACACCTGGAGCAGGTATGTTCACATAGGAGAGGACTCACAGGTGCTGAATAGAGATAGTGAAAGGGTGATGACGAATATAAAACTAATTTTTTCCTGGACCCCATCTTAGGACTGAATTTATAAAAGTGCGTTTGCTGGGGGCTGGAGAGATGGTTCAGTGGTTAAGAACACTGACTGTTCTTGCAGAAGACCCGGGTTCAAATCCCAGCACCCACATGGCAGCTAATAACTGTCCGTAACTCCTGTTCCAGGGGACCCAATAGTCTCTTCTGTCCTCCATGGGCATTGCACAACATAGGTGCACTTACCTACATGCAGGCATAACATTTGTACACATAAAATAAAAATAATAAATTAAATACTTTAAAAAAAAGTGTGTTTGCATGAATACAATCATTAGGATATATCACAAAAGGGTCCCCTGAAACTTTCAATGTCTGAAGGGCCTTCCCAGTACCATTACCCAGATCTTCTTCCAGATCTTCTAATAGCCAAGTTGGAATCAAACATCTAAGAGAAAAATATTCTAAACCTCAGCCCAAGAACAATGAGTCCATAATTAAGAAAGGATTTTTTTTTTTTTTGATCTTTAAATAGACAACCCCACACATGTTAAATGCATGGGGGAGCAGACAGAAGAAAGCTGACCGCTTAAAACATTGCAGATTTTTTTAAGCTAATTTCTAAGAACATTTTCCTGCTGTGGGTGTCTTAACTGCTTGGCATTAATGGACAGTGACATCAGTGGGAAGGTCTGAGGGCATTTCTTTGGCCTGAACTTTGCACACTTTGCTCTTCCACACTTTTCAGTAATCACAAAGGAACAGTCTCATAGTATTGAATCACCATAGAAAGAGCCAAAATTCAAGAACTGTCTAACAGAAATAAGTTTGAAGACAGTTCTGCCTAGAAGAATAGTGACCTGGAAATGATAGCTCAGCCTCCTTCAAAGCTCAGCTTCTAGGATAACCAAGTGTAAGCTAAGAGTATCTCCTGAGTGTTCAGGTAAGACTAATTAAAAGGGCTTTTTGTACACATCCTTTGAATGCGAGCTAAGTCTGGCTCCAGCCCTTTGACTATTGAACCGACATGCAAGCCAACAGAATGCCCCCTTCCTTCCCCGCTTCCTCCCCCCTTCCTCCCTCCCTTTCTCCCTCCCTTCCTCCCTCCCTTTCTCCCCCTCCCTTCCTCCCTCCCTTCCTCCCTCCCTTCCTCCCTCCCTTCCTCCCTCC
>NW_008346898.1:2547651-2572098 GCF_000622305.1 Nannospalax galili | reverse complement strand
CCCTCCCTTTTTTCCTTCCTTCCTCTTCCCTTTCCTATTCTTCTTTTCCCTCCTCCCTCCTGCGTCCATCCTTCACCCCCCTTTCCCTTGTCCTCTTTCCTTGTCCCCCTTTTGTCCCGTCTTCCACCTTCTTTCCGTCCGGCTCTCATGTTGGTTTTTCCCCCTTGTGTTGCGCCCCCCCGTCCCCATCTTTTCTCCCCTTTGCGTCCTAGTTTTTCATTCTTCCTTCCTTCCTTTCTTCCCTCTACTTTCTTCTCCCCTTTTTCCTCTTTCTGACTTGGTTTCCTGAGCTCCTTCTTTTTCTTCTCATCTTCTTTTAGCTGTCTCTCTTCTTTTTTCTGTTCTCCCCCCCCCCTCGAACTTTAATTTTCTTTTAGAAAATTCTAGGTGTGTGGACAAAACTCTTCCCTAACTTTGTTCCACGCTGCCCTGCTCATTCATTAAATCCAAGCTGCACAAAGCAAAACAAAAGGTTTAGAATCAGTCCTTATTTCCAAGGCAATAAAGCATTTTGATCGAGCATAAGCTAATGAAATTAGTGAAAATGTTAAACGTGCCTCCTACCAGTTCCTTCCTTTGAAAAGTTGTTCCATGCAAGTTTCTTTAAAATCTCTGAAGCATTAAATCCTCATTAATATAAACCTAGTGTATTTACGGTGTCAAAATGCGTTTCAGAGAAGCCAAAAGCAACTGTTCCACAAGTTGCTTCATTATCAATAATCTAGCTTTATGCCTTTTATGTGTCATCTTTTTACACGATATACTATCATTGATGACTTTTAGCAAATACATCATGGCAAAGGATTACTCTCATCAGAGGCAGCCTTTGAAAAGGAAATGCTAATTTCTAGGGAGCAAGAAAACATCAAAACAGTGCCAGCAAATAGCCAAGGGACTTTTATGTCTTAATAACCCTCAGAAGTGCTTTATCTCCTAGTGCAACGTGTACCATAGTATAAACAGGAAACGAAACAGCCACAGCATCAAAGGCGCTCCCGGCCGTGGCAGTAATTTCAGATCAGGTTTAATAAAGGTTATCTACAGTGGGCTAATCAAACAGAAGGGTGCATGTTTTAAATAGCCATTTGATGATTTTCGTTTAAGGTGCCCTATCAAAAAGTTCTCAACAATAGCTCAAGCCTCCTGCTGAATCCTGGCCCCTCCTTCCACCCAGAATCCCTTCATTGGTTGGGGAGGTTCTTTTGCCCTAATTTTTTAGGGGATTCTGATTTTAAGGTGATCAGCATATCCAAAGTTGGCTTACTTTAATGTAGGCCTTGATCTCAAATATATATGTATAAACCAAACAATCCAAAATGGGAAAGTGTGTGGTAGTGATACCATATCCACAGATAGATTGTAAGCCCTTCACCTTGTCCCCAGAAAAACAAGTTATCGCCAGTAGAATAAGCCAGTGTGAATCTAGGAGTACATGACAGGCTGAACCTGACATCAAGGTCTCTACTTATCCAAAGTAGTAGTATAGCCTTTGGGATTCTGACTTAGGTTCCAAAAGTGCTGTTGAGATTCTTGTGTGGGTAAGTGATTAGGCAAGCAAAACCCAGCCTTCTCTCTGCTCTGGATGAATATAGGCCCCCTTGACAGTTGTAAGCCTGGAAAGAGAAGAGGAATGACTCAGCCCCTGGGTTAAGGGCTTTTCCCGGAGGAAAGCAGCATAGCACCCTAAGGCCAGCCTTGACTCTGCTTCACTTCCCAGCTGGTCCGAAGGCTCCCCACATTTGCAAGTCAAACACCCCTCCATTCAGCAACTACCAGCTGATGACCATGGAGGTAGGAGGAGAAATGGGCCACCTGCCCTCCATCCCACCAGGGCTGGGGGGAATCAGGGAGGGAAACTGTCATTTGCTCAGAAATTGGGTCTGGCACAGTTGGGGTCCAAGTGAGTCACTGTACTATCTTCTCTTTGAGGCAATTCCAACCAAATTCAACATGCCATGGCCAGCTTCCGGGTTTATTTAGTTTCATGGGGGTGGAGAAGTCGGGGAGGCAGGGAGATTCTGGCTGAGGACACCTGCTTTTTTGGTGGTCCCCCCAACATTCCACCCTTTGCTCTCGGGCCCCTCTAAGAGAAAGGCCTCCCTGGGCCTTGCTCTCAGATCTGCTCGGCGGAGTCAAGGAAGAGACAGAAAGGGGTTCCTCTGACACATGGCCTACAGCCTATCTATCTCGGGTCATAGGCAGGCAAGACCAGGGCTCCTCCACCCCCCAGCTGTTGCCATGGCAGGCCCAGACACTGATGGCCACAGTAGGCAGGGTCAGTGCAGGGCTGGGAGGATGCCATATGCCAGGTCTTGAGGCTCCGGGCTGAATCAGTCAACAAGTCGCCCACCGAGAGTGAGCGACCTCCAGCTCCTTGTCGAAGCAGCTGGGGGGCGGGGGGTGGGGGGCGGGGGGGTGTGTGCTGTGTGCTTTGTAGAGAGACAGTCTGTCTCTTTCATCTCTTCCCTGGCTCTCAGGCCCCCAACAGAGTCCTGACTATGCCTGGCTCAGGCTCACCACATGGCTAGGGTCAGGGCTACGTGACAGTCATGTTGATGGGGCCCGGGGTCGCAGAGTTGAGCCCCCAATGGTCCATCTCTCCACCCCTACCCAAGTCCCTTCCCAGACCAAGCATCCAGCTCTTACAAGCAAAACCTAAGCTTGACAAATTCCCACACCACCACCAACCCAACCCATCCGAATTCCAAACCCTCACTGTAATCTCTCCACCCTGATATTCTGTGTAGGAATCTGATAAAACAAAAACTCAATCACTCCCACAAACAATGTGGCCCAGCTGCAGCATCCATTCAGGATAACACATCAAAGCATCAAGGACAGAGTCATAAACATCAGTCTTAAAAACCCTTGAGAGGTTTATCCCCCATCTCCGCCCCGCCTATTAGGAACGTGCACAGGCCAAATGCGGTTTGCCAGCTCTGGGATGACTTTCGGGACAAGTGTCATTCCTTTCTGAGAAAGCCAGCCTGGGAAAAGTTCAAGGGGAAACAAGCTTGTCAAAGTCAATTTTTAAAAGCTTGCTTGTCACAGGAGTTCAGCGTTTCATTTTTTCTCCCTTGTAACTTAAGTTTTCAGACAGTTGGGAGGCTGCCTGGCTCCAGGGTGAGTGTGTGAGACTTGGGGATACAGGCAGCTTCCTGTGAGCAATGTTTTGAATTCATTTACTCATTCAGCACTTATGGATGGGCTTCTTTTTGCATAAATACAGAGAGACACCCACAAGAGTGCAAGGCTACTCTCTGCTCTGCATGAACAGAAGATGCCACTCCTTACAGTTTTGGTCACTTTGATTACTCTATTACATGTCAGGGATCCATGAGAACTTGGACCAACCTGGATTTCGGCCCAGCTCTGTCACTGATTAGCTCTGGGAGCCTTGGTTTCCTCTTATAAGCACTTCATAAGATTGTTGAGACTGGGGAGATGACTCTGTGGGCAAAGCACTTGCTGCCCAAGTGTGAGGACCTGAATTTGGAGCCCCATAACCCAAGGAGACATCATGGTCTGCCATCTGTGACCTGAGCTTGTGGGCAGCTAGCCTGGGCAACACAGGAGCAAACACTGAGAGATTCTGCCTCAAATAAGGTTGAGACAAGAACCAATACCGGAGATTATCTTCTGACCACCACACATGGGCCACACAGCACGCACACACCTACATTCATAATACACACACATCATATCTACGCACTACACACACATACACACACACACACACACACACACACGGGGGGGATTTTTAAAGAAAGATTGCTTTGACAATGAAATAATTAGAAGGGAAAATTCTTTGAACGCTTAATATAGACCAGGTATGGTATTAAGCACATAGATTTTTTCTTTTACTTATTTTTACACTTCTCTCTCTGTGTGTGTGTGTGTGTGTGTGTGTAGGTCAGAGTACAATCTATAGGAGTCGGTTCATCATATGGATTCGACGGATCAAACTCAGACTGTCAAACGTGGCAGTAAGCATCTCTACCCACTGGGCTATCTCAGCAACCCAACTTGTCTTAATCGTCTCATCTCCACCATGATTATTTGTATAAATCAAATGAGGGCCAGGGAGGTCAGGTAAGTTGCCTAAAGCTGCACTGAGATTTGAATCCCAATAAACATATGTAAGTATAAAGCTAGATGGTGCCCCATTGGATACAGTATCCTTATGTGGGCAAATGGAATATATCCACCACTACAGGCAATTCTGTTGGGCAGTGTTGATGAAATAGTCACTGTCAAATATATTTAGCAGTGAAATTATTTTTCCCATAAAATATTATATAAAACCTCAATATCAAATAAGTCAGTGTGCCAAGTGCAGTAGTACATGCCTGTAATCCCAGAAGAGGCAGTGGATCTCTGTGATAGCGAGGACAGACTGGTCTACATAGCAAGTACCATGCCAGCTGAGGCTACAGGGGAACCCTGTCTCAAAACAAAACAACAAAACAAAACAACAAATAAGCAAGTGGGTCACTTTAGGTTTAATTTACTTTCTAACGTTAAATTAATAACAATTGCAAATTGGCCAACGAGAAGCATATGTTTGGAGTGGGTGAATGTGGTGCATGTGTTTGTATGTGCACATATGTGGGGGGTGCATATGGTGGGAATGCATTTGAAGGCAGGAGTTGACATCAGTTCTCTTCTTCTGAGCATTCTTTTTTTGAGGCAGAGTCTCTCACTGAACCTGGAGTTCACTGATTGTTTAGACTATCTGGCCATTGAACCCCAGGGATCCTCCTGTCTCTGCCTCTCTAGGGCAGGTTTACAGGCACATTTCTCCGGGCCCAGCTTTTTACGTGGGTGCCGGGGATCCAAACTCAGGTCCTCATGCTTGTGTGGCAAGCACTTTACCAACTGAGCCATCTCCCAAAGAGCATATTTTATACGTTAATTTGTATAATTAGGAAGCACTGTATATGCATACAAGAAAGCATAGACTGTAACTGAAAAGTTTAATGAAATTATGACGTGGATACCCATACAACCACAGCCAGGTAAAGAAATTGAACATTACCAGGAACTGAGACAAGTTCCTTCCCTCCCCACACAACCATGCCTTCTTCAGTCCTCTCAACTCTCTTCTGGAGTTGATCATAGGGGACTGAGGTGGATTCAGTAATGAAAGCTATGCTCGATTCCAAGGCTGTAGATTCAAAGTTAGCAAAACGACAGCTCATGGTTTTATAAAATATTTTCTTTATTATTTTTATTTGTTGTGTATGTGTGTATTGCCGATACGTATGTAAGTGCGCCATGTCATGCAATGTCCTTGGAGGTCAGAAGAGGGCGTCAGATTTCCCTGGAACTGGAGTTATAGACGGGCTTTAGCCACCATGTGGGTGTTAGGAATTGAACTCAGGTCCTCTGCAAGAGCAGCCAGTGCTCTTAACCACTGAGCCATCTCCCATACAGTTCATGATTTAGTAGTTTCTATGTTTATAAATTTCAGGAAGAAGCAAAAGAATAATATTTCATGACAGAGAAAATAAATAAATGAAATTTAAATTTCAGGGTCCACAAGTAACATGTGATTAGAACAAAGTCATGGCCATCTTTTCATGTTGTCTGTGCTGCTCTTGTATCATGGGGCTGAGCTGAGAAATCACCATACAGATTGTATGTTCCCTTTCTCAGACCAAAAATATCCATTGTCTGGCCCTTTGTAGAAAAGTCTGGCTACTACTAGTTTAGATGACAATTTGTTCACACACCAGCCTCCACATCCAGTATCTAAATTATTTCTACATTTTCATCCTGATTATGCAATAACAAGAAACCTCATTCACCCACACACTGCTTTGACACTGTGGGTTTCTTTTTCACACAACTCATCTTGCAATCTCATACACTTTAATTAAACTCATCTGCAGACTCAAAAGGGAAGAGGCTTGAAATTTCATTTCCACGTTCAAATGCATACACTATCTAACTTTGGCTTGCAATCTGTGATCTCATTTACAGAAGTGAAAGAAGCAGCATTTTCTAAATAAGTGTAAAACAAGTCTCTAGTACACAACCATCAAGACACAGCATGTGTTAAGTTTCCCTGTTATTATGTAATCCAACCCAGAGCAAGAGGATGCCAAGAGCATGCGCCGAGCAGATGCACACGGGTTCTGCTGGCCTGTGAATGAAGCTGGGCCTACATGGGTCGCGGCTTTGTGTGAGCAAACACCCAGAGTCGGAATTTAGAAATAGGCCACTTCACCCTTTCTAATCCAAGACACATTAACAGGAAATTCAAACAGACTCACAGAGACCGTCAGATATGACACTGTTGATTGTTTCTGATGCGTTATACTTTGGTAGCTAATACTCATGAATAGACGTTTTGGTTTTGAGAACAGCTCATGTATATGTGTATGCATGTGTGTGTATGTGTGTGTGATATGCAGACATGTACCATGTATTTGTTGGTGTGCACACCCGTGTATGTGTGTGTGTGTAGGCCAGAGTTTGGTATCAGATGTATTCCTTAATCACTGTCTACTTTATGTGTGTGTGCGTGTACATATGTGGAGTTTTGTTGTTTGTGTTTGAAACAGGGTCTCACTATGTAGGCCTAGCTAGCCTGGAACTCTCTAATGTAGGCCAGAATGGTCTCAGACTCACAGCTTGAGATCTGCCTGTGCTTGTCTCTCAAGTGTTGGGATTAAAGACATATGCCACTATGCCCTGTTCCACCTTAGTTTTTGAGACAGGGTCTCTCACTGAACCTGCAACTCAACTATTCGGCCAGGCCAGCTGACCAACGAACTCTGGGGATCTACCTGTCCCCACCCTGTTATGGGAGTAGAAAATCCAAACTCAGTTCCTCATGCTTGTATAGCAAACACTTTACTAACTGAGCCAGCTCTCCAGTTCCAAACTTTTAACATCTTAATCTTTATCACTGAAGTTGGATTCAGAAGCTGAGGAACCCTTAATCACTCACAGTTACTGCACTAGAATGTTCTTAGGACCAGGAAAGGAATTGCAACTTAGGCAGTGATTCACAAATGATACAAAGGTGTAAGTGGGCCTGCCTATCTGCGTTGGGGAAGAAGACAATATATTCATAATATATGCTCAGTCAAGTACAACAAAGCTGTGTTTTGTCCTGTGGTGTATGCTGAAAAAAATTTATGAGGTCTGTCCTGGGTTGAGCCAAGCTGTCATGAGCATGCTTCATGGAGAGAAGGAGAACCCTGCACAAGGGCAATGGCTTCACCACATTCCTAGCCCTTTCCTGTGTAGCTCCTAAACCCTAAACTCAGTCACCGTCTTTCCCTAGTGTGCTGGTTTGAATGAGAAGTATCTGCCACAGGCTCGAGCGTTTAATACTTGGTCTGTAATCCCCAGTTGGTGGCACCTTTTGGGGTGGAAACCCTAGGAGGTGTGGCCTTGCTGGAGGAAGCATGTCGCTGGCGGCAGCCTCTGAGAGTTCATAGCCTCGCCCCATCTGTAGCTTGCTTGCTCTGTGTTCTTGAATTTGTGAGCGTTCAGCTTTCAGCTCTGGCTGCCTCCTGCCATGCTTCCCCACCATGATGGACCCTTCACCCTCCAGAGCCATAAGCCAAGTAAACTCTTCCTTCTTTAATTGCCTCGGTCATGGTGTTTACCACAGCAATTAACAAATACACTAGTTTTTCTCTTTCTTGTTCTCCAGTGCCATAAGCTAATGGGTCACATCTTCCCGAACCTCGTGTGTCTCTTTCTCCAGCCTGGTCTCAGAGCTTGGGCCGCCCTCCTCAACCTGTTCTGTGTACTGGTTCTGGCGTCTTCTTCCCAGAACCAGTTAAACAACCGATGGCCTTCAAGAAGGAATTCCATTCTGTCCCACTCCAAAACTGACCTGTCCGTGGACTCTGCTCTAGGCAACAGAGTTTGAGTCCATTCTTATCACAGTGCTGCCTTCTTTGTTCTGCCCCCAACTTGTGAAATTTGATTCAAGATGTGTTCTTACCGCAGAATTATTATGAAAATGATTAAAGTACTATTAAAATAATTGAAATATGGGGCTGGAGAGATGGCTCAGTGGTTGGGAGAACTGACTGCTCTTGCAGAGGACCCGGGTTCAATTCCCAGCACCCACAAGGCATCTAACAACCTTCTATAACTCCAGTTCCAGGGGATCCAACTCCCTGTTCTGACCTCTACAGGCATTGCACAACACGGGTGCACTTACACACATGCAGGCAATACACTCATACACATAAAATAAAAATAAAAATATTTTTTGTATTATTGAAATACTTGTTTCAAATTAGATGAATTTCAAAGTCTTTAGATGTTATTCAAATTATTTTGAAAGATAACGTCATATTCATTTCTGCAGGTTCCTCCATGCAAGACTGCACAGAAGGTAATTAGAAAGATACGTACGACAAGAACGGAACACTTTCAGTGAGATTCTGAGCCCTGTTTCAGTTGTGGGTCCTGAACTGGGATCTCAGTCTCTGCCAGTTAAAGGTTAGGGAGATGAGCAGATTAGATGAGTGTTTGAGTGATTCTCATCTCAAGTTCAACTTTTCTCCTTGCCCGAGAGCCAGAGGATGAAAAGAAAGTTGTGAGAAGAGGAAACGGTCTCCCTGTGCAATTCAGCACTACCTGGTCTGTATTCCTTAGGTTTTCGAGCCATTCCCATGCATTGGGCAGCAATGTAGGCAGGAGCCCAGAGTGATCCTGACAAGTTCTTACAATGGTTGTGACTCTCTTGTCCCTTCTGGATGAAGAACAAAATAGCCCATAGCCCCTGAGTTCTAGCACAAAGACAGAGATGACATGTGACGTTCTTAACTCACATCATGTATGTGTGCAACAAATGCATTCATTTATTCGAAAAATAGCCAATAGCCACCTCAAGAGGGCTGGATGCCCTGTGCCTGCCTTTGGAAAGTTACACTCTTGGAATCAGTGGCTATGAATGAGCCCATGGAAAGCGTTTAGATTCCTCCTGTTCTCCATGGCCATAGCATTTAGCTAGAGACACACACTTGGGTCATGACTAGGACTTTGCAAGTCTTGTCTTCCCTGCAGTTGGCCCTGCATCACTCCTCTCCCTGGTATTCTCATCTCTGAGCTTTGTCACAGAGACATCCTTTGTATATCCACTGAAAGCTTTGTGGTACAGAGCCCTGCTCTCACAAATGAGATCAAAGACACCAGGTAACCAAGGCAACCTGTGAGGGAGACTCTGGGATGCCAGCCTCCATTCTGAGCCATCTAGGCTGGAACTGAGCTGCGTTGTAAATGTTTTCTAAGTGGGATCTGAAAGCTGGGAGCACACAAGCATTCCCACTCTCTGTTTTTGCTTCTATGAGAAGCTAGTGAGGCATAGGCTTTAAGACACACCATTAACAGGGGTCCTTTGAGAACGGCAGGTACTAAAAGCTCTAGAATGTTCTAGTGGAGAGACAAAGTCAGGTAGAGATCAAGAAGCATCTTTATGTAAGTATCTGGAAATCCTTTTTCTGCATCTTGCATTCTTTCATTTAAAGAGGAACCCTCAACATCTGAGTCTGGCCCTCACTGGGGGTTTCCAGACACACCCCCAGAGGAAGCTGGTCCAGTGGAAGGCCAAGACCATCAGATGACTGAGCTGCAGCCACAGTTCTTGCCACAGGCAAGCTGGGTGAGCATGGGGTATCCCTATGCCTCCCCGGACAGCCATCTTTAAAGAGGAAGGGGAGGACTAGCATCTCTAAAGTCTTTACACTCCACACTCGTGACTGACCGACTCTTCTCTCTTCTGGAAGAGGAACCAGGGGAATCACAGGCAGAGGAGCCTCCAAGTACCCAGCCCCTCCACAGCAGGAGGGGGAAACTGCTTCCACCGTAGTACCCCCAGATGGTCTACCCCACCTACGAGGCACATTATGCATATGTGTGCCAAAGAGAACTACATCCAAACCATCAAATCCCAATGTAGACATTAACAACCATTCTGCATTATATTCATCAGAGCATGGTCTTTATAATATGTTGTATCTAAAAGAAGGTTGCTGAGGTCCACCATGACTCCCCTGGGTGTAGGGCTTTCTAAATGCACACCTCACTGAAAACAACCCAGGCAACTTAAGAAAATTCTATCTCAAAAAAATATATTTCTGGGGGCTTAAGAGATGGTTCAGCGGTTAAGAGCACTGGCTGCTCTTGCAGAGGAACTGGGTTCGATTCCCAGCACCCACATGGTGGCTAACAACTGTCCATAACTACAGTTCCAGGGCAATCTGACACCCTCTTTTGACCTCCGCAGATATTGCATGACATGGGTGTGGTTACTTACATGTAAGCAATACATTCCTACATATAAAATAAATATATATATGTATTTTTTCTTGATCCTGACTCTACTTAGTTCATTAGTATAGAATCAAAATAAATTATTCATTTACATTAATAAATCTCTGCACATATTTATAAATGTTTATAGCAGATAGGATGCTTTTGCCAAATGCCATAAAACTACTATCAAGTCAGCCTAAACATCAAGGGAGTTTCTTAGTTCTTATAATAAAAAGTATGAAGGTAATATGGGCTTCAGGAATGGTTTGATCCAGATATTCAAACCACTATCCTGATCCCGTCATTTTGATTTCTTTTTTTTTGCTCTTTATAATGTGTTGTTGTCTTTGCTTAAGTGTCGTAAGAAGCAGACCCCGAGAACAGGCTTCTAGTGCAAGTGGTTTATTTGAGAGATGATTCTAGAAATGCCTAGTAAGCTTGTAGGGAAAGGAGCCTATTAAAAGGAAGTGAGAGCCAAAGGCAACTGAAGCCTGATCGCATTGGGCAACTCAGGAAGACAGCACAGCACCAAATGTGTGCAAGAGAGCAGGATCTGAAACCACATGTTCTTGCCAGTAGTTACTGGTTCAAAGTAGAGGTCTTGCATACCAACAAAAATGCTGAAGCAATCATGGGCCTCCTGCCCTCCCCACTTGCCCCCAGAAAAGGAAGAGTGTGCTGCTCTATCCCAGCATCCCAAACCAAACTGAGAGACACTGATTCACTAACGATGCTCACAAAAGAGGCCTCAGACCAGCTGCAGGGCCAGGAAAAGACACGTGCTGACTCGCTCTGGGTAGGGTAGAGCTGTCATCCACCTACTACAGCGTGGCTGCCAAACAAGGATCATGGACTTTGGGTAAGAGGAGGGGAAACAGGATACAAGCACCCATTCACAGTAAGGATGGGACAGTCTGAACCAAGCAGTGGATGTCGGGTTACTAAACTCAAAGACACAGAGGCCTCCTAAGGGTCACAAACCCAGATGCTTAGGTATCAAGCAGTAGCATTAACATCTGAAGCAGGCTGGTAGGGAGTTGGGGGAAGCTGCTGTGTTCGGGGTGCGTGCTCAGTCAGAGCAGCCAGAGCTTGCACTGGGCTGTCGCCAAGGGCTGCCACCAGGGAATGTGGGCCCGGGGTGCCAGATTTTCTGATATTTCAAGAGTAGCCAGAAATATGGATTTTTTATATGAACACTCCCCATCGGAATTGTTGGAAATGAATTCAGAATGTCTTGGCTCCTGCGTGGGCCAAGTGACACACATCTGCAAACCAGACGCAACCTTGGATTGCCAGTTTTCAACTTCTGATGCAGATCCGCCCCATAATTTACAGAAGGGAAAACTGAACTGTTCCAGAGATGGTCAGTGACTTACCCAAAGTCACGCAGCCAATCCCTAAAGGAGCTGAGCCTGGAACCCAGTGTCTTCATTGTGGTCTATCATCATGCCCTGAGCCACTGGGCTCAGGAAAGACCCTTGCAGAGTCTAGACCAAGAGTGGCAAGCTATACAGGCCTGGGGTCAGATCCAGCCAGCAGTCTGTTTTTGTAAATAAAGTTTTATTGGAACACAGCCACAAGCGTTTGTTTACATATTGTCTGCAGCTGCTTGTCCGCTACAAGTGACAGAATGGAGTCATTGGGACAGAGACCACATGGCTCACAAAGTTGAAAATATTTACTGTCTGATCCCCACAGAACAAAAGTTTACCAACGGCTGCTCCGGACTCTTGACATTTGCAGACCTCATATTTCTTGTTTCACTTATTCCTGAGAATTCCCAGGGGTCTGAGGAGCATTACTTAGCGACACGTCTGAATGCTATTTTGCAGTGTGGCCAGTCTGGGATGGGGTTGGGGGGGGGCAGTGTCCCAGGGTGGGATAGAGGCTGAGCTCAGCAGCTGAAGTTTATCTCACCCCAAATAAGTTATTTCAATGAGATGATG
Source organism: Nannospalax galili (assembly GCF_000622305.1). Taxonomy (NCBI): domain Eukaryota; kingdom Metazoa; phylum Chordata; class Mammalia; order Rodentia; family Spalacidae; genus Nannospalax; species Nannospalax galili. Next base: position 2,559,862 of record NW_008346898.1, on the reverse strand, counting down.
TAGAAGGAAACCACCAACAGCATCAAGGACAACTCTCCAAATAGCTCAGAAAAGAAAGGGGAGTTACGAAGCATCACAAGGCTCAGAATATAAAGCTTTGTACAAGTAGAAATCAGAGAAATAGAATTTGGTGACTGATAGTAGCCCAGAAAGATGGCCTGGCAGGTAAAGGTGCCTGTGACCACGCCTGATGACTTGACTATGATGTCCAGCTCTCTCTTCTGGAAGAGCTGTGCATGCTTAATTCAATCTCTCCTGGGCTTTCACTGGCAGCAGAGATGCAGTGCCTGGCCCCTCCGGGTAAGGAGTGTTTAGCTCAGGAATAAGATGTTACAAAGCTCACTGTCATGGATGTATAGCCCTACCTTCCCAAACAGCTTGGGCTACTGTCTCCTCCTCCCTGCTTCCTCTCTCTCTCAATTTGGAACTCAGGAAAAGGAAACCAGTCTTCTTCATTTGAAATGACTATTGATAAGGTGGCAGGGGACCTATTTTCACCCTGCCTGTGCTGGGAAACTACCTGCCATGGCTGAGGCTCCCAGTTGGGGTCTTGATGTTCCCCGCTCAAATGTCTAACAATTCCTCTTCTTACACAGATCCTGCCCCTGATGGAGAAGATATTAACTGTCAAGGCAGGTTCAGAAGGCCAACTCACAAGATATTTATCAGTGATGCAACAGTCAGTAGCTGATGGTAGGTGTTGCTTAATATATCCAAGTATTGAACAAAACACAACAGAATTATTTGGTACATTGCAAAGTACAAGTAAATATATATAATCTGTTTTTTAAGATTTATTTTTATTTATGTATATTTGTGTGTGTCTGTGTGTGGGTATGTGCATGTGAATGCAGTATCCACAGAGGCCAGAGAGGGCATCAGATCCCCCGGAGCTGGACAGGTGGTTGTGAGCCACCAGCCACAGGCACTAGGGATAGAATTCAGGTCCTCTGCAGGAGCAATAGACACTCTTCGCCATGGAGCCATCTCTCTAGCCCTGAAACATACATAATCTCTTAAGTCAAGTGGATTATAGATCAGCCATTTGTTGGATGTAATCTGAACACTGATGCAGCTATCAATATCTGTTCTTTCATCAAATATTAATGCAAATAAAAGTTCTTTGGGAGCAAAGAAACAATTCCTCAAGAACTAAGATCACATTGCCTCAGAGGAGAGGCATAAGGGTAACAACTAGAAAATAAAAGGTAACTGTAAAACCTTGCCCCTTGGACCCTGTCCACTGTCCTGGTTCCAGACCATTCTTCACTGGGACTCAAAGTGTTAAAAGTTTTAGGAAACATGGGGCTGGAGAGATGGTTCAGCGGTTAAGAGCACTGGCTGCTCTTGCAGAGGACCTGGGTTCAGTTCCAACATCCACATGGCAACTAACAACTGTCTGTAACTCCAATTCCATGGGGGATCTGACACCTTCTTCTGGCCTCTGTGGACATTGCCCATACAGGTACATTTACATACATGCAGGCAAAACACGCATATACACATATAAATAAAATTTGATTATTAATTAAAGTTCCAAGAAGCCTCCAGAAAGCAGAGGAACTATAATGATAGTCATTCAAAGAGTTATTTCTTCTGGCATTTCATACTAAGATCCACAGGGACCAGAATTAGAGGGATGGTTTGGAAGTATGTGTGCATGTGTGTGTATGTGTGTTTACATGTGTATAATATTTTGAAAGACACAGATATAATTTCAATTTTAATTTTTTCAAGCACAAATCAACTGACAGAGTTTGGTGGCCTCCACTTTTCTGGGTGACCTAAACAAAGCGGGAAGAGTTACATATGTATATACTGCTAATTGCAGGTATGCAAACTAATCTCTCAGGAGAACAAACTAGTAATCTGTAGCGAGCACTCTTAGCAAGTTCAGAGGTTTGAATCTAGGCCTCTTTGCAATGGAAGAAGCAACGCTATTTCTTGCTGTTTTGTTTATGATGGAAAAATAATATTGGCCTAAATGTCCAACAACAGATAAGCAATGAGTCTCATTCCAAATCATTTTCCTAGGGACTGTGTTGGTGGTGAAGTGGTTAAGCCTGTGACTTCTTAAAGAAATTGTTAGGGTTCAAATCCTGACTTTACTCCTTTAGCCTTGATATTGCCCTAGGGAAGTTTTTTCTGTGCTGTTTTCTTCATCTGTAAAATGGGTGTGATGTCAGTAAACTGGGGTTTTGTAAGGATTAATTCAGTTAGCACAGGTAGTCCTCAGAGAACTCCCTGACTTATGCTAAGTAGTGAATTATCATGCATTTTCTGAAATGGGACATTTTGCAGTCACTTAAAACAGTATGTTTTAGGAAAAAATACGTAGTGAAAAAGGGAAATTTGTACAAGTACACTGCTTAAATTGAGATATAACATATGAAGTACACAAATCTTAAATTTATAGTTCAATAATCACATAATCCTATGGAATCCCCTTTCTATACCCAGCGAAGAGGTAATCACTATTCAGACATCTATTATCATGTATTTTACTTTTACCCAATACTGAATTTCATATGGATGAAATCAGACTATAAGGAGATGTGCATTTGGCCTCTTTCACTCGATTGTACATCTGTGAGAATCATTTCTGATATACATAGCAAGGTTGCTTATTTATTGTTGTATAGTAATCTACTATATGAAAATATCATAATGTTTACATTATTATTATTCTTGTGCATGTGATGTGAGAGCATGTGTGTGCCACGGTGCACATGCAGGATCAGTGGGAAGCTCTGTGGAGTCAGTCCTGTCCTTCCAGCTTTACATGTGTTCTGGGGACCAGCAAGTCACCAGGTGAGGTGGTTAGAACGAGAAACGCCCCCCCATAGACTCAGGTATTTGAACTCTTGGTCCCCAGTTGGTGGTGCTGTTTGGGAGGTCATGAAACCTTTGAGAATTTATACCCTCACTCCACTTCCTATCTGTGCTCTGCTACATACTTGAAGATGGGAGCTCTTCCTACTGTACAGGCCTTTTTGGTTTTGTTATGAAAAGCTGTTGTCTTGTGAACAAAAGCACCTGAAATTGTTAGGGGCTAAACTGAGTCCCCTCCTACCTATTGACATGTGGAGGCCTCAGCCCCCAGAATCTCACAATGTGACTGTATTTGGAGTATCTACACAGAGTTGGCAAAGCTAAAGTGGGGCTGTAGTGTTGGCCCAATCCACCATTATTGGTGATTTGATGTGAAGAGGTAATTTGGATTTGGACACGTACGGGGAGAAGACAGTCATCTATAAGCCAAGGAGATGGGCCTGAAGCAGACCAGTCCCTTGCAGCCCCTGTAGGGAACCATCCCTTTCAGATGCCTTGCTTGATTTTGGAGTTCTAGCCCCCCAAGACCATGAGAAAGTATGTTTCTGTTGTTTAAATTATCCAGTCTGTGGTACTATGATACAGCAGTCCTAGAGAATTTCCATAGCAGTATACCTAGGAATGGAGCCGCTGAGTCATGGAATATGTACTTATGTAAATGCAAGGTATGAATAATTTCTCCTAATTTAAGTTTAACCTATAAGCTGTCTAGCTATATCTCCTAGGGCTAATCACATAAGACATATGTAAATATATGCATATGATATGTGTGTATATAATATATAATGTGTTTATATGTAGGATTAGCTCTGGAAGACACTGTATATTTAATTTGTAAGCTGTTCAGTAGCATCTACTGGAGTCAGTGATATATAAGCCAATCACTTACATATTCACATATGTAATATATAATATATATATAGGATACATACAAGATTAGCTTTGATGATATAGATTGGTTGATTTGTTTGTTTTTGGGACAGTCTCCCTGTAGCCCCAGTTGACCTGGAACTTGCTATGTAGACCAGGCTGGCCTCCATCTCACAGAGATTCACCTACCTCGGCCTCCTGAGTGCTGGGATTAAAGGAATGTGCCACCACACCCGGCCCTATTTTTTTTTAATTATATGTATATGTATGTCTCTGTGTTAGGGCTCATATACAAGAGTGCAGGTGCCCACAGAGGCCAGAAGAGATTATCAGATCCCTCAGAGCTGAGTTACAGGTGATTGTGAGTCACCTGATATGAATGCTGGGAACTGAACTCAGGTCCTCTGCAACACCAGTGTATGCTGCTAACTGCTGAGCCATCTCTCCAGACCCACCCTGGTGATATACATTTAATTTGTACGCTGTTCAGCTAATTACATATATGTATATTATGTATGCACATATATAATACGTATATATGATGTATCCAAGATTAGTTATGGTGACATATATGTTCAGCTGGATCTACCAGAGGTAACTGTACATATATAATGTATCTGTGTTTGTGTGTGTGTGTGTGCATACATAAAATTGTGTATGTATGATTAGTTCTGCTAGATAAAATAAATACATATAACTGGCTCTGGCAAATATTGCTAAAAAGCATAAAAATTAAATTTTAAAATCAGGGGAAATAAATTATGCTTTGTATTTTCCATTTTGAGTGCATATAGTTATAAATATGAATGTATGTATTTCCAGATTCCAGATAGATATAAAGACAAATACAAGCATATGGCAGAAAGCCATCTGTATTTTTTTTCTTTCTCACCTAATATTTATAATTATCATGTCTTATTGTATTTATACAATATATAAATATCATAACTAGGGGCTGAAGATACAGCTCAAGTGGTAAAGTACTTACCTAGCACGTATAAGACACTTCCTTCAATCTCCAGCACTTAAAAAAAAAAAAAGAAAGAAATGTAAAAATGATTTAAACCATGGACTTTGTAGACGATGGGACTGTCAATGATTGGTTTCAATATTATGCCAATTTCTGAGCTTACAGACTTTTCTACAGTGGTCACGAGTTCCTTTTGTAATCACAGAGGGAAACGTCCCCCAAAAAGAGAAGCTTGGAAGGAAGAGGAGAAGCACGCTGTTAATGCTCGTGTCCGAGTTGTGCGTCTCCATTTTAACTATCTGCATCTTCTGCTTAATGTACTGGCCATATGTTACTGTTATACGAGAGTGGGAGGAGAGACTCCTCTTTAAAAATAACAGGAAATAAACCACAAAGCCGTCAGACATAGAAAGAAAACCCATGACATGTTTCAACAACTATTGGCAGAGGACATTTGCATGATGCACTTTCATGGGGCAGGCCAGCAAGGGGGGACACGCTTTCTGTTGATCCTTCTGTAGGTTTAAGGCACTCACTGATGTCAGGGAGTTACATGCTTTTTGAAATGTGAATAGAAAATTTTCACCCACGAAATGATGCTGTTCAATAGGCAGCATCATACAAGCTGCAAAAAGGGAAGAATGTGGCCCCAAAGTCTAGGCCTGTGCAGGCTTCGTTATCACCCAAACACAGTGAGGACTGGAGCTGGAAAGGCCAGTGTGGAACTCAAGTACAAAAGGCAGTGGGAGGAGCCCAGACCTGGACTGGGACCACAGTTCCCTGAGGACCAAGGGCAGGAGTCACCCACTCTGCTGTATGGTTTCCTGGCTGGAGGACACCCACTGACCGGGCAGGGAACTGTGTGTGACGTTTAATTGGCTAATGTCTGGCGAATGCTTTGAAGATGAAAAGTACCAGGTGGGTATCATCACGGTACACTTCTTAAGATGATGCATGAGAATAATAATAAAGTTCTCCCCCACTGGGCCTTTCATCCACAGATTTCAAAGCACTTAGTGAACCTTAATTAACTCTCCCAGCACCTCTATGAAGTCAGCATTAATAGCCTCTTGCATTGGAAAGGGGAGAAAGAGGAGGGTAGAAGATTTGTCCAGTCCCTGAGAGAGTCACAAAAAAGGGAGATGACATCCATGCACAAGACAGACATGTGTTTGGTGCCTCTTCCATGCAAAGTCTCTTGTGAAGAAAAAGGGACAGTCCCATGATATGCTGGGACTTTCCAGGACCAGCCTGTAAACCCAGATTATTAAATTTTCTGTGGGCTTGCAAACATGTTGTGAAACAAAGTCATTATGTTAAATTAGATTATGTAAACATAATTGGATTATACTGAAAACAAAGGAATAGAATCTTAGAATGCATCAGTCTTGAATATTTTGCCCCCTTTTGCTGTTGGCTACACTCTCAAAGTGGGAATAACAGATGCTAGTGTGGTATGGAATGTCACTTCCCACCTGCTCAGGGATGCCCCACTGGTTGTCAGAATTGGCCATGGAGAGAATTTACACCATGGGCATTGGCAGATGCTTACAGATAAAGGCTTGACCTACTGCTCTCTCAGCTTCTAGAACAAAGGGAGTAATGACTAAAATGTCATTTCTGCAACTATCAAATTATGAACAACATACCCCAAAAAATGACAGACAGAAACATCTTCCAACATTCAAAAGTTATTATCTAATTCAGCAAAGAAGCAACTCATGATATAATTGACAAATGAGTCATATTCCTGTGTACATTTTCATACTGCTAATAAATGAAAATATTAGTCAACATTTGTGTCAAAACTGGATTTCCTTTGAGTACAGTTCTGGGTTGGCTATAAATACCAGAGTTTGACAAAAATAAATGAAAACATTCTATGAGACTCCATTGGCAGGGGTTATGTTTCATTCATAAGTTGTATATTATGCATCCTTTATGTAGGCACCGTTTATTATTTGTCTTTTTTTTTCTGGAGACACTGCCAATCCCTGCCATGGCACACTGGTGGGTATTGGTATTGGATGGGCAGCAAGCAAAAGCCTTGTCGTGAAAGAGCTGATAAACAATATCATCAGGGTCAGAGGCACTGGTATGGGATGCTAATCAAAATTTGGAAAGCTTCAGACTCATCCCATTTACAGGAGGGGCTCTGGTGCTGTGTTCATGTGATAAGATGTCATGAAATTTACAAAATTTGCATGTGACTTGTAGTTTTATAGCCATCAGTTTTTTCCACTCTGATTTGTTCCCCATGGCACCTCCACTGAGGACACTTTGGTGCGGCTGTGGCTTCATACCAGCCAGGGATTGAATCTGAGTACGTGTTCAGTTCAGGATTTGGTATGTATTCCATAGCACAGTCTCCTCCATGCATGAATAAGGTGTCATTCTCGCTTACAAGGAATCAGTGGCCTCCAGTGGAATTACAACACCCATCCTGACACATGGGCACAGAGGTCTGAGACAACATGAGTGTACCTTGTAATACTTGGATCCAGACATCTGGGTAGTAAAAGAGAAATAAGATTTGAAATCAATGGAAGCAGAAGTCATTCTATAGAAAAACCTTCCAGTTACCAGTTGTATACAATTTTAGGAAGAGGATCCCATTTAACAACATCTGGTCACAGCAGAAGCCTCTTTTCCAAATTGTAATAACTCAGCAGAGCCTCCTATACAGTGGTAAATGCACATGCACTTATTTTTATGAGAATGATGTGAAAGAGAATGTACTAGAATACTGGTAGCACGAATAGCAAAGTCAATGTGATTGTGGAGCTGCTTGTTTCATGCATTCAAAAATCATGCCAACAACTTGCTAAAAGGAAAGGGTAAACTTCTCCCTTCCCTAAAGAAAACAATACAAAGGAACTGTCCGCATGAGTGTGGTTACACACATCTATAATCCCAGCCAGGAGATTGAGACGGGAGGGTGAAGAGTCAGAGGCCATCCTGGACAACATAAAAAGACCCTCTCCCCAAAAGAGATTTATTTTTCCCTAGGTCGGTGAGATGGTTCAGAAAGTAAAGGTGTTTACCACCGAGGCTGAGGACCTGAGTTCCATCCCTGGAACTCACATGGTGGAAGGAGACAGCATACTACTAAAAGTTGAGTTGTCCCCTGACCACCACATGTGCATGCACACACAAAATAGACAATTGTAATAAAAATGTTTAAAGGCCAGGTGAGGTGGTGCATGTCTTTAATCACAGCACTTGGGAGGCAGAGCCAGGCAGATCTCTGTGAATTTGAGGCCAGCATGGTCTATATAGGGTGTTCTAGGCCATTCAGGGCTACGTAATAAGATCCTGTCTCAAAAACAAACACACAAAATTTAAATGTTTAATTCATTGTCAGTGTTGGAGACGTGGCTCAGTGGGTAAAGGTCTTGCTACACAAGCATGAAGGCCTCAGTTAGAATCCACACAAAGCCAGATGCAGTAGTGTGTGCCTCTGTAATTCATTTGCTCCTATGGGAAAATGGAAGGCAGAGACAGGAGAATCCTGGAAATTTGTGGACCAGCCAGCCTAGTAGATACCATGCCAAAAACAAAGAGACCGTGTCTCACACAAGGTGGAAGGTAAGGACAGACACCCAAGGTTGTCTTCTGACCTCCACACACAAGAATACATACACAAATACACACATATATATATACCTTATACATACACACACAAAGATTTAAAATAATAATTTTGAAAAATCATTGTCTGTCAAGCATGATGAAATATACAGGTAATCCCAACACTTCTGAAGTAAAGGCAGGAAGATCAGAGGTTCAAGGTCATCCTTGACAACATTGCAAGTTTGAGGATGGGCACTGAGGTGATAAGAGACCCTGTCTCAATAAAAACCTCAGAATAAAATTAAAATTGAAAAAAATCATTGCATATGGACATGCAGTGAGAGTGTGCAAAACATTCTAGAGTGAGTTAGGAAATTCATTAAGAATTTGTAATAATTAACAATTTTTTCTTTTTAGACAGGTCACCCAGCTAGCCTGGAACTTGCTATATAAACCAGACTGGTCTCCATCTCAGAGATCTACCTGCCTCTGCCTCCTGTGCTGGGAGTACGGGGATTAAAGGCATGTGCCACCACGCCTGGCTATATGTGCCTATTTTTAAAAAATCTGTATTTGTTGTTTATTTAATCGTTTGGTTTCACTTCTAATATTGTATTTATCATTTGGATTCTTTTCCTTTTTGTCTTTTTTTTTTTTGAGACAGGGTCTTCCTGTAGCCCCAGCTGGTCTGGAATTCGCTATGTAGACCAGGCTGAACTCACAGAGATTCGCCTGCCTCTGTCTCTGAGTGCTGGGATTAAAAGTGTGTGCCACCATGCCCAGCTTGGATTCTTTTTCTTAAGGAAGAGCCCCTCTCCAGTTTGTATAGATTTCTAATCCTCACACTAAGGAAGGTCCCCTATGGGGAGAAACATAGGGCTATCATGTGAATACATCTTTATGGAAAGGGATGGGCCCAGAGATGTTACCTGCCCAGAAATGCCATGGAGAAGTGAGAAATAGCATAAACGAAATTAAAGGACAGGAGCTGAGTGCCCGGGTCTCCTCCATTTCCTCAGCAACGCATCACCTCCACAGCCTTTACCCTTCAACCCTCTCTGCAGTTCCGGTAGATCCAGGTTCTGGTTCTATACTCCCCTCCCATCCTCTCAACCCAATGGAAAGGGCTAACGAGCCTGTAGGAATAGGACAACACAGCCCTCTGGAGAGAAAGATTGGGTGGGACAGGGATGCCAGGACACATCCAACTGGCCTCAAGATAGCCAGAACAATGGCCCTGCCTCCACCCAGATCTCGTGGTTGGACCCAGCTTTGCTGTGGCTTTTTATGATAAAATCAGATTCCTCTGTATTTGGCAATATTTGAATAGTGAACCTTTATGGGATGGCAATAGAGATGTGAAAAATGCATCATGATTTTAAAAAAGAACTTCATGATTTAAAAATACATCGTGCAGGGGGACCATCAAGATGGATCAGCAGATGCCGGGCATGGTGGTGCATGCCTTTAATCCCAGCCCTTGGGAGGCAGAGACAGATGGATCTCTGTGAAATGGAGGCCAGACTGGTTCATATAGTAACTTCAGGCAGGCTAGGACTAGGGAGACCCTGTCCCCCCAAAAAAAGGTGGCTCGGTGGGTAAAGATGTTTGATGCTTACCACTAATCCAAACAAACCTGAATTTGATTCCCCAAAGCCCACACAGTAGAAGGCGAACTCCTGCAGGTTTTCCTCTGACCTCCATGCATATGCTATGGCACAAGTATACCCAAACACACACACACACACACACACACACACACACACGTAAATGCTTAAAAATATATTGTCCATATACATATATGCTTATATGTGCATATATGTGTACAAAACACCCGTGTGTGTGTGTTATAAATAACATTACAGACGGATTCAGAGGTACATCAGTTCACATACCAGGAGACTCAGCTAAGGTCTGGCCTCATCTAAGACTTTCTCCCAAAAGGCATGCCTTGAATCTTCAGAGTAAGAATGCGCCAAGGATCCAAGTGCAACCGATTATGACTAGTAATAATCAGCTACATACAGATTAGAGATGCATGCACCAACATCTCAGTGTTAGTAGCAAAAACAATGGGTCTTTCTGCAAGGAACAATATATTCTAAAATAAAATGGAGATCTTTTTTAAAGGTTAAAAACTCATTCAATTTTATGTCTTACAGGGCTTATACTAAGTTCAATATTGTATAAGTGTATTAATTCAACTGTGAACCTAGAAACTTACAGCCACTTGTGAAAGAGATGTACTCTTGCTCTGGAGTGTGTTACTGAATATGTTAAAGCTGTAATGAAATGCTTCTTCTAATCACGTAGTTATTAAAAATTTAAAATAATAATAATAAATAAAAGATTTTAAAAAAGAATTGGGTTTACACCTCCCTGAGGATAAAATTTTGCCATATCAGGAAGATTTCAGACCACACCGACTCATGAGCAAGCAGCACCCCACAGAACTTTAGCCCCCTCCTGATGCATTGGCCCTAACCCCGCCAACCCACACATCTAGCTGACAGCCCGGTGTTCAGCTGCAGAGTGGGATGATGGGGCAATTCAGTTCATGTGAATCTGCCTGTTACGGACACTGCTCACTGAACAGAACATTGGCCTGTCAGACAATCGGTAAGAGCTTCAAGATGTTCTGGAAACACCTTTCAGCTCAGAAAGTGTCTTTGTTATATGTGTGTGTGCACGCATCTGTGTAAGTGAGGGTACATGTATGTGTGCAGATGTGGTGTGTTTGTGTGGAGAGCAGAAAACAACTTCAGGTACCATTCTCAGAAATGTCATCTACCTCTCTTAAGTCAGGGTCTCTTATTTGGCTTGGAGCTCACCAATTAGGCCAGATTGGCTCACCAGTGAGCCCCAGAGATTCTCTTGTATCTGTCCCCCTAGCTCCATCCAGGATTACAGGCATGAACCATCACTACACCCAACATTTTTACATGGCTTCTAGCAATCAAACTCAGGTCTTCATGGTTGTGAGGCAAGCATTTTACTGACTGAGCTATTGCCCTGGTCCTAGAAAGACTACTTAGAAGAGCATTCCATTCTAAACAAAGGGTCTCCCAGGTGGTCCCACCTCAAGATGAAGAGCTATAGGCAATCAGTGGGTGCTAAGGGAAGGAGGGAGAATCAGTTTTCTCCAGGAACTAGCTCCCTGAGAGGTTATCAGATCCCAAATGGACAGCCCTAAACACCCGTACATACAAGTTCCACTAAATGGATTCAGTGCATTTTGTGTGTGTGTGTGTGTGTGTGTGTGTGTGTGTGTGTGTGTGTAATAATAATGACCAAAGAAGAGTATAAGAAATTGAGAGGGAGTTGGGGGGGCATGGGAGAAGTTGGTGGGGGACTGGGAGTTATGAAAATAATGTAAGGACAACAGTCATGTATGAAATTCTCAAAAAAATATTTTTTAAGAGTTCCCCAGGTAAGGAAGAGAGAGAGCCCACCCTGGATGAAGGAACACATTCCACCAGTCCCTATCAATAGTACCAAAAGACAGCCATGCTCTCCCCACCTGCCAGTCCAGTCTGCCCATCCTGCAGCCCTGCCATCTCAGAAGCAGCCACTTCATATGCCATAGTCCTCATGGCCACATTGGATTGGCTGAAGGCAGACCTGGTCCACGCAGGGCCTATCACAGCCCCTTCCTGAGAACTGTGGGATTATGACTGAGAAAGAGCACCAGGCTTTCTGGTAAGTGAAGCCAGATGACATCAATCTATGGGGACAGTGTGACCTGGCTACATGTGGTTCACCATGTGGATAAAGTCAATCAGGAGAGAAGGGGATGGTACCAAGGCTGAGTTCAGAGAAAAGTGACTCATTGATGTCGTAGTTTCCAATCTCAGGTGCCCTGTGTTTTATCTGCTTTCCTGCCCCAACTTGCCACTTGGAATTAACTCATCTTTGAGTTGCACAGTATTCCTCAGTATACTTCCAATGTGCATACCTCCCACCCCA